>NW_020653200.1:13048446-13140653 GCF_003589595.1 Hyposmocoma kahamanoa | reverse complement strand
ATATATATCAAGTTGTACACGTACGTGTCGTCTTCTGTGTTCCGTGCCATGTGTTCCATGTTATCGGATCCAGTGAAAATCTAGGACCGTAGTACTTACATGCAGTGAAACGACTCCAAGCTGAGTGGATGACGAATTCCGTAATAGCACAGCATGCACACAAATTTATTGTTATAGTTATTTGCTTCCTGTTTTGTGTTATTCGTGTGTATTATCTAATTGTTATGTTATTTTCTTTCTTATTTCGATTTGTTTTTATGTTAAAGTTAAGTTTCGTAATTGTTAAATGTACAGTCAAGGCCAAGTCAAGCTTGACACTTTATACTTTGGACCGTTCTAATCGTAAGAGTTAGATTTAAGTCTTAAGTGTCAAGCTTGACGTGCTCTTGACCCTGTAGGTTGTTTCTTTATGGAATAAAAATATTTCTTTCTTTCTTTCTAATAAAATTGACTAAAGTATACTTAAACATTAAAAAGCAAAAAATAAACATTGCGGTAAATAATAAATGACTCCCAAATAAAATAAAAATTACACCTGATTTAAATCGACTCTTTATTGCGGTAGGATAAATTTTCATGCACCTATGCAGTTCTCTTGCTATCGTATTGATGGTTCAAAGTACTGTAAAGTGCGGTAATCTGTATGCATTTTATGCTCATTAAATGAACGACCAATCTCCGTCGAACACGAGCTTGGCGCATTTTTCCTATCGTCAGCATTTTAGCCACGCGCCCCCGGGCGCTTCGCCTGTTGTAACTAGTCCGTAACTCAATTTGAAAGTTCACGTTATAGAACTGAAAAATCCTGCCATTTTCGGGTTGCAAAAAGGATTTTCAAGAAAAAAGTTTTTACATTACGTTCATAAAACACTGATAGTATCACTTTGTGAAAGTGGCTATGAACTTTAAATTTTGTTGACTAATTGTTACTCTTACCAGAGCTCTGTCACTCGCTCGCGGTTATGCGATAAGTGACTACCGCTGAGTGTATCACCGACAGTGCAAGCGGTCAGACAAGTCTTTATTTACATTACAATTCTTGTACAACCCCAGCTTTCGGCAGCGCACGACTGGACACGGCGGGCAACGTTATTTTCACCTCTCTGCGGGTGTGCTTAGGTTCCTTTTTCCTCGTAGTAAATGTCTGGAGTCATTAGTCGATTTAGTAGGCTATTATAGCGTAAGTATTTTCGATTTTGTATGAGAGTGATGTATCTGTTCTTAATTTGATTTTAGTATTAATATTCCTTATTTTGTTTCAATTTGATTTGTTCTTCATTTAAGCAGAGAATTTTGGGAGCTAATATTTTGTTACGTTTCATTAGTTGCAGTTTTTTCTTATGGTTAAGTACGTTAATATTTATCAATTTTAATATAAGTGGTATATACACGGTCAATATTAATAAGCATTTTAACTAATCGATGACATATGAGAATGACATTTTTTCACATGGTAACAGATGCTTATTAATTGGTTATTTTAAACTGTAAATTTCAAATAAAAAACCTCGCTGCATACAGCCTCAAATTAAAGTAACTCAGATTATTTGCTCTGATCTCGTTACATAATCGTACAAGAAGAAGAAAAACCACGACATAATGTTAAGGTTTAGTTGAAGAACATTGGCGATAGCCTTGCTTTTGATTAGTAAAAAGGAATTTATTACCTATGCTCATTCTACGCTTCAAAATTGTACACACACGTACCTATGAAATTAAATGTGGGTCCGTATATTCGACCACAAGCTAAACAACTTATTTTTGTGTCTCAGTGCTGCTTACATTATGACCGGTTAAATAGGTGTATCAACTCACGTTTCGGTCGGAATAATCGCATAGAAATGTTATGCACATGAAGATTATCCATGTTATGACGAGAAGTTCTTCGAATAAGCCCATTCCAACTCGATAATGCGCACTGGTCCAATTAAATTTCCAGTTTTGTTATCATCATCATATAGAATTCCGATGTAAGTAATTGTCCTGTGGAACTAAATAACGCTTCACTGAAAATGTCAAAGAAAATTAAACTACTGATATGATATGAATGATGTGTATAACAAAGAAACTAAGAATGATGAAAGAATTTACTTTATAGCATAGGAGGAATGGTGATATAATCTTATTTTTGTAGGTTCTGTCCCATTGAGATATTGTGATTTAAATGACGCAGAAAATTGTAATCTGGATACAGATTTTTTAAATATATGACAAGAAGATACTTTCTTTGAGTTTCTATGAGACTTGTCTGGAAAGTAGTTGTTCTTCTGAACAGACTTGAAGAATGTTATCATCGAAACAGCGCTTTACTCCTTCCAGGCCAAGTATTACAGGCAAGTGTAATGTTGAATTCTCTCATTCAGTTTCTGCCGGGAATAGGATCGATATTTTTATCCATTACGCATAATTTTGCATAGAAAATCTGACTTTTGTAGTTACATTTGACGTAAGCGACACCAGTGGGTTTAAATACTTCGCCTGTGTAAGTTCCTAATTTTATGTTAGTCTTAAATACTTTCTTGTTGATGTTTAGATTCTTGTAATCTTTTAGAGAAATTGTAGAAGGTGTTGCACCTGGATATAATTCGATGTTGACTTTTTATCTGCAATTTCGATCGTTATTATGTATTTATCAGAAATTTCACTCTTTATCAGATTGATCTTGGCTGTGCTGTCAGCGCTGAGGCTGCTTGTAGTATTATCCAGTGAATTCGTAGCGCCACATTCATTTGCTTTGTGATCATCTTTACTGTTCAGATCTTTGATGGAAATTTGTGGTGTTTTGGAAGAGATCTCTGTGAATATTGCGGTTTAACGAATACTTTTGGCACTTTATTGATATTATTAATCGAAGTATTACGAATGGATGTAGACATGGTTGAATTCTCAATTTTCCCCATTTCCATCGATGTAGCAGTATCCACTAATTTCGAAAAAAGTGTTGTTTCTTTTTCTTGTAATATTTTTCTTCGGATTTCTCCATCTTTCAATTCTCGTATAAACTGCGATAATAATGGCTTGAGGATAGGTTTCTTCCAGTGTGAACATTAGAATTCCCAGTTTAGTTTAGTATTGATTGCCACTATTTCATCGGCTTGTTGTAAACGTAGGATAAAAGTATGCTGGGAATCCCATATGCTTGGTTTTGAATCGATAAATTTATCTAAAATGTCTATAAGTTCTTCAAAAGTTTTAGGGAGGAGAATACAAGTGATATACTCTTTCGTGTAAATCTGGGGGTAAGGTAGACAGTAAACTTTCGTTTTAGGATCAGTTACGTTGTTGAGCAAAAGATAAACAGAAAATCGTTTTATGAATTTTTTGAAGCTTTCCTTCTCTTGAAATGGTTGCAAGTTCAGTATGGATCGTGATTCGCGCGGGGCGTTCGGGACGGAAGCTGCTTCGGTTGCGGGATGTACGTTATCTAACGGTCCAGTTTTATTCATTTTCAGCAAACATAAAATTTTCGTACGTAAATTAGTGTAAATTTCGTCAATTTCAGACCTGTATACGACTTTTACCCTCAAAATCCTTATTTTCTTATTCCTCGTCAATGCGGCAATGCATGTTTTGTAGTCCATCATATGTATTTTGTAGCGTAAGTAGTCGTGTTTCTAATTCTTCGTAAGTATGTAAATTTCGTTTCTCTTATAACGCGTTGTTCGTTTTTGTTAGTACACGGCGTAGGATGGCTAGTGCACGTTATCTTTCTTTAAATCAAACGCCCTTGTCGCCAATATGTTAAATAATTAAAGAATTCACTGTATGACATAGAAGACTTTGTACTATGAATGAGACAAACGGTAACGGTATACAGAGTTAAATATTTATGACAGAAACAATTGTGTGTCGTAACAATTTTACTAAAGCGTTAGGTTTTTATATTCTATCTCGTAAGTAATATTGGTAAAAACAGACGATGTGTTCATAACTAGCACAAAATAAGGAGACTCAATTTGGCGGTTGGATTATTTTCGACAAACTAAATATTAAAAGTTTATCCAAACATTCTCCTATATAACTAATATAATTTATGTCAAGTTAGCAAATTTTTTATATTGCTCTTGTACATAGGTAATTAAACTATTCGTAGTTTGATCCAAAAATAAACATCCACCTTACTAACTTTTAGATTGGAAAGTTTTAGATTTGATATAAAATATAAAGAATAATAATTTATCTCATTAAGATGTAAAAGTTAAAACTTTTTTGCACTACTATTCGCATCTCAAAAAAACTTTTCGAGCATATTCATTCGATAATAATTAATTAACTGTTATCTAGAAATTATTAAATACAATAATGAAAATAATATCTTCAATAATATGTTTATCTGAAAGACGGCAACAGTAAAGCAAACTTTGCTCTAGAATCTTTAAAAAATCACAACAATTGATTTGTTGTGATTTTTTATTTGTGACTTATCTAACTTCTTTTTCTTTGTACGTGGGACACACTATAAGTTTCCGGAATTAATAAGAAAAAAATACTATAAATGGTCAGAAATGAATTTGTTGTTTCTCAAAATATTCTCCGTTAGCATTAATGCACTTTCTCATACGAATGAACCAATTTTGAAAACATTTATGCCACTCCTCCATGATAATCTCTGAAAGTATTTTTCATACTCTTCGACAGCCTCGTCAGGTGATGAAAATCATTGACCGCGTAACTGGTTCTTAATTTTTGGAAATAAATAAAAGTCACAAAGTGCTAGGTCGAGACTGTACGCGGTATGGCTTATAAGGTCAACGTTGTCCACCTTCAAAAATTAATTTGTCTATCTGGCCGTGTGAGCACTGGCATTATCGTGATGCAAGATGATACAGCGTTTACGGTTATTTTTACGGAGTTTGTCAATCACTTCCAGCAAACAAATGGTCGTGTACCAATCACTATTCACGGTACAGCGGTTCTCCAAAACAACAGTAGCCACGTGTCCAGTTTTATTAAAAAAAGAAGCAAACATCCGCTTAGAAGCACTTTGCACGCGCGTCGCTTTGATTGGTTTCGACTCATCTCAAAAGACCCATACGCTCGATTATTGCTTTGTTTTGGCATCGTAACTATAAATCCAAGTTTCGTCACCTGTTACTATATCCCACACCAAATGACACCCTGAATGAATGAAAAAAAAATGACGCCCCTTCGTTGAATCTGGTAAGCATGGCATTGCACCAAGTGACGAGATCCGTTTTTTGAGCCTCAGTCAAATTGTGTAGGATCCACCGAGAGCACAGCTTTTTCACACCAAAATGTTTGTATAGTATTTATTGTATTTGACTCATGCCTATGCCTAAAGATGGCCGAATCTCATGGTATGGCACATGTCTCTCTGTTTTGATCATACGGCGCACAGCATCGATGTTTTTGTTGTTCACAAAGAAGAACAACTTAATATATTATGAATACGATTTCTGCGCTACAACTAGAGTTCCGCAAACTATTATAATTCTTTTTTGATGAAAATTGTACGTTAAGTACGACATTTACACAGTGAGCAATAAATGTTTAATGTACAAACAAGAGCTCTTCTGTTAGAAAAAAAAGATTTTGATCATTTTATCCCCTTCTAGATGAGAAGCACTTCAACTTTATTATAATATAGAGTCACCATTGCGGCATACACATATTTCCCAATAAGTAATTCATATCAATGTCAACCTTTTTAGAACTATTGGTACTAAAAATTTACCGACAATATTTGCTTGCGTGTCAGAAAGCTGATAGTTGTTATGAAATGAACTCGGTTAAAAATTCTGAGACTGAACGTAAAATTCTACTAATGGTATAATCAAGCTCTCTGCAAATCACTAATACCTTACTGCATACCACTCTCGAGTGGTCGCAATTAAAATTCCCTACTGAAACTTGAAAGAGCAGTTTTAAAGTGCATGCAAATTGTTTGTGTACCCGTCACACTAGCTATATCAGGATTGCAAAATTTTTACGGTGGTATATCTCGTTGTGCTGCAAATAATCAGGTCATTTTAAAGATATAGTCTTTATGATACCAACCAGATATAAAAAATATACATAAAAACTGTCTGTCTTCAGACAGTTAGTTCAGTTTTTGTCAAATATATACCATTTTATTTGATACAATCAATGAACGTACTTTGTGTGGCATAACATAAGCTACTCGTACACATGTCTTTGATTGAGACCAATTTGTGAAATTTCTATTCATGTGTTGATTTGCACTCTTGCCATATTTACAGAGGTTATTCTATATCCAAAACTGGGGGTCTACTCCCGTTCTCTGTCATCCACATCGGTTCGAAACAATTAATAAATAACTATTACTCTGGACTAAGACGTAGAACGAGAGTAGACCCCCTGAACCAAAATAAAAATAAACCGCAAAAAACACACCATTTACACGGCGGACTGACTCTCTTGTTATCTCTGTCGTTATCAGTAGCGCAGTCAATCGTGCGTGGTTTTTGAGTGACGTTTGGTGTTCACCAGAACTGTATTACCATCAAGGTAGCGCTCCTTCTGATTATGGATGGCAAGTGTATGACTAATGGGGTGATGTGAAAAGTTTACTTTACACAGAGGAGATTTTCGCGAGTCGAACATTTCCGCGCAAAACCGTCGCCGCTTTCAAACTTGTGAAGTCAAATGTGCTACTCAGAAAGTTGAAACGAAACTCTCGACAACTTGCGAATTTTTGCAAAGCCAGTCATAGTGGTGGTTGGTGGACACTTCTGGCACTTCCTTCGAGTACCTAACCTAAAATTGGTAAGTATTAAATTTAAATTACAAAAAAAAAAATTTTTCAGTCAACTTCCCTAAAAAAATATTTTCATTCAATTTCCCTAATTATTGTAAATAATTAATAAATTGTAACAATACGTAATCATAACAATGAAAAATAGGTAATTAATCGAGATCGAGAAAGATTACATATCGTTTGTTGAAATGCCGAGTGACCGAGCGTCCGCTCGGACCTGCTCGGGCCCCCTTCGGCCGCGTACGAAACAGTTCGTCCCCGTCGGGATAACTGCAGAATATTGAACAGAACATTTTTTTAAATATTTTTATTATTTATATTACAGTCAATTCGGGTAACTTTGAACATTTTTTGCGTTTTTCTAATAATTTCAAATTTAATTATGTTTCTTAACAAAAACTTTATTAACTGAATAGTGTTCTTTTAAGCCCTTTTTTCGTTCTTATAGAAGGAATTTAGTAATTATTCAACAAAACTGTTCTATATTTGCTCCAAAAGTCACATTCAAAGTTGCCTTGAATTTTGGGTAACTTTGAATAAGATTAGCCTTCGATATGGAAACCGTATATTTTCTAGATATTTTACAGTTTGTGTAAGATTATACGACATATTCATATTTTTTAGATGTGAATCTGTCCAAATATTCCTGACAGTGCGTTCAAAAACGACATTTGACTTGGTATTGCCATAATAAAACGAATTTAGTTGAAATGAAAAACTTGTTTTCTTTTTAGATTTTTTAATTAATGCGAATAAAAATGAAAATTTTCTCTTTGATAATAAATTCTACGCTTATTTAGCTATCAAACGAGATCAAAATGAATCACCTATAACAATTATTTTAGGCAAAGTAAATACATAACAAAAATCTATTCACCCCACTCCTTGAATAAAATGTCGTCATCAATATAAATACGGCCGCCTTTTCTAGATAGCTGTTGCTCTTTTATAATATTCACAATATCGGCTTTATTAACTTGACATGTCTCAACGTTAGAGGGCCAAGACCAACCTCCTAAAAAGCTTTTTTGGAGCACTGAGACAGTAATTTCCAAAGGAGTAACTTTTAGAACTCTCCCTGGAAACAGACTACCCTCTTCTCTAAAAACACAGTCAAACACATTCAAAGTTACCCCAATTTCTCTGTTTGGTAACGTCGTCAAAATCTAATTCGTTCTAATTATGTTGAGTGTGTGTGAGTGTGTGTGTGCGTTTTACGCGTAAATACCAAACCAAATTAAATTATTCTTTATAAAAGCGATATATAAATCTCTACTTAAGTGTGAAAACCAAAACTTACCAGTCAATATTCAGATTTATATATTTAATTCCGATTCTAAAACTGAGCAACAAATCACACTAAACTACTTTCGCCAAGAAAAACGGCGAAAGTTCAAAAAAATACAATTTAACATTACTTTTTTCTTTCATATCTTCCGTTTAACAATTTTGTTCCGATTTACACAGTTTCAATACTAAAAATAAAAGATTGTCATACATAAAATAAATTTTTAAATCTTTTACGCAACTACGTTCAAAGTTACACCACGATTCAAAGTTACCCGAATTGACGTTATTAGAATAGAATAGAATAATTTATTCCTTGAATAATCAACACAGTATACAAGCATTTTATAATAGTAATAATACTGATAATGATGACAATAATAATAATAACAAGGATTTGGAACTAAATTCATACATATATAGAATACAAAGCGTGTGTGCTGTGCTGCTAAGGAAACCGTGACCCACTCAGCATGTTGCCGTCTCACTTAAAGTGCTACGACGCTGATTTTCAGCGGATCCGGCAACAGAACACACGTGACACGGAACATAGTAGCCGTCACAGGTTCACAATAAAAACTTTAAATGAAACAAGAACATATAACTTTAAATACAAATCAAGCAGCTTATTCGAATAAGGTACAATTAATGACGTTATCATTTACATATTATGCATGAATTAAAATGTATATTATTGTATAGGTATATTGTATTGTATATTATTTCATAAAACATGAGTAAAATATTTCAATTGTAAACAACATCGTAAATTAAATATAATTGTGAAAATTTGTGTAAATATCTTATCACATCACTCTAGGTATTTAAAAATAAAGTACGGATGGTCAATAATTTAATAAAATTTAACTAAACGCTTAAAAATTAACAATATGTAGACGACCCCGACACATCAAATCCACGTTGAGACTGCTGAACATTAGGCAAGTATGCTTTGAGAAATCTTTTAAAAGTAAAAATTGACGAAGCCTTTCTAATAGGCCGTGGTAGGTTATTCCAACATTTCGAGGTAGCATAGCGAAAGCTACCACCAAACAAGGCGAGGTACATGTCTGATGTGCATGGATAAGAACTGAAGTTTGTCATACAAGTATGAAGGTTGCTTGGTCTTAATAACCCCAAATAGCATTACAGCAAAATGTAACTGGCGACGGGCTTCCATCTTCAATACACTTGCATCATTTAGAAAAGACGTGACATGCGGAACGGGAAAACAATACCTGGCACACGCATTCTGTAATCGCTAAACAAGATTCCTCTTGCGAGCAAGCAGACATCCGCCGTATATAGTGTCAGCACAGTTTAACTTGGACAGAATCATAGAGTCGCAAAGCTTTATGCGCAAATCAACGTTACTCACACGATACAAAACCTTCAGGCGATAAAAACAATTACGGATTGTCTCAAGGATATGCCCTTCAAAATTAAGGGCATTTAATCATCCATAAGGACACTCACATTTCTCACCACCGAAACTCGGCCCACGGAACTACCTACTATAATTACTTGTGGGCCGTAGGACATGATGTTTTCAATTTGATGTCTTATACCAAGTACCAAAAACTTGGATTTGGACGGATTAAGCACTAGATTATTTTGCTCTGACCGTTGGGGAATTCTGGTGAGATCCTCATTCAACTGACTAACTGCGGACTGTGTTTCAAGAGGTTTAAACGAAATATAAATTTGTATGTCATCAGCATATAAATGGCAATTGCAGTTCTTAATGCTGCCTACAATATCCGCAGTGTACAGAATGAAAAGGATTGGTCCGAGAATGGATCCTTGAGGCACCCCTCTAGTAACTGTCTAGTCTAGTCTAGTAGTGGCGGCACTAGAAAGCATAGAAGAACCATCCTAAAGCGCACCTCCACCCGCTGCATGCGCCCTCAGAGATAATTGGAGAACCATTTTACAGTATTCGAGCGGAACCCATAGTAAAAGAGCTTGGATAACAGAAGCTGAATATTTACGGTATCAAAAGCACGTGAGAAATCCAGTAAGGTGAAAATGGAACCCTCACCGGCGTCTCGCGCAGCCAAAACATCATCACCGCGTCAAGCAATGCGGTGGCAGTGCCACGACTCTTCCTGAAGCCCGATTGTTTCACTGGTAAAATTCCATTAGTCTCAAGGTAGTCTCTTAGTTGCCAACACACCACCGTCTCTACGATTTTTGACAAATACGGTTAATATACTGTAAGCTGTTCTCCTGCCCAGGAGTCTGATTTACAGTCGCAAAACTACAATAGGCGTAGCGGGCGCCTGACGACACATTGCTGCCCGTTCGTTCGTCACGTCAACATATTAGTGAGACTATGTATCTGCCATTTTCGTAAGATATTTACTTATGTAATTTACAGTTCCTATGTATCATTGATTTCCTTAAAATTATGTTATTTGTACGTTGATATTCGTGTTTGCTCTTTATATTCAAGTGTGAGAGATTTGTTTCAATGCTTATAAAAATTGTGTAATTGATTAAACGTTAGAGTCAGTTAAAATTATTTGTTTTTTTTTTTAAATAATTAGTTTTAGAGAAGCTAAATACACTTATAGGTCGCAAATCCTTGAAGTGTGATGGAATGTTAGTTTTTGGAATAGGTCTAATGATTGCCATCTTCCACAAATCAAGGAATTCGCAGGTTCTAAAGGTTAAAATCTATTGAGATTTATTTACCAGAGCCGTGAGGAATCTTAAAGTCCGCGGAAGAGTAAGCAACACCATATCGCGAGAAATGTTGTCCACACCGCTGGCATTACTTTTGATGATTTGAAACCACACGAAGTCTAAAAGTTATTGAACCGTGCTTATGAGTTGAAAAATATGGCTGATAAGCCATGTCAACACTGCAGGTGGGCAAATCAAGAAAATAAGTGTTTAGCTTATCAGGATCTTTTAAATGTCAGGGAATGTCTCGGTCTTTGGCCTTGAAATCGGCCACATTATTCCTTATATTTTTCCAAAGGTCGCGCGGTTTATGAGCATTAGAAATAATACATTGCTGAAATACCAATTTTTTTTTATTTTTGTAAAATGTTTTGTGCGTGTCCACCCCAGTATTTCGAAATTGCCGGTGAGCGGCAGTTTCATCCTTTTCACCCCTATATCATAGCGCAAAGGAAATGTTTCAGGAGGTAGATCATTTTGCAGGTTCGAGGAAGGAACGAACATAATGCCCGCGTGGTCTTACAAGGCATCTGTGATGTCGAGATAGGCTTCTACTCTGGCCAAAGGTGCGATGGTGGAAACGAAACGGTGTCACCAGTTCGAAAAGTTCCTCTGCGCAGTCCCCGTCATAGAGACGGTGGAACACACACAGAGAGCCAACGTCTCTTCGTAGACTAAGAGACTCCAAACAGTCTGTGATTTTGGGATCATCGACAATACGAAGAAATGCTGCTTCGTTCTATTGAGCACTCCGAATATTTTTGAAGCCGTTTTGGTTTTGCTCTCCAAATGACCCCGGAACTGGACTTTTTTGAGATGTCGACTCCAATTATCCCAATACTCTTAAAGATGTTAAGGGCAGTGCTCTGGCACTTAAAGAAGGTTGATCTTCAAGTACTTTAGCATCGGATTTAACGTTATCAATTGATTATTGAGCCTTAGATAAATCAGAATGCAAAGGCTCGTGCCACAAAATTTATTGTAAGGGATGATAAAAGAGGAAAAGGAAGGCTGCAACAAAAATAAAATTATTCATTGTACGATATTTAAAGCTTATTACACTACCCAATTGCTAGGCCCTGCTTCAAGCCTGGGCAGGTTCTTAGTTAATGAGCCGCATATTACACTACTCTGCCGACCAGGCCCTAACTCATTCTGAACGCGAACGATGAGAGCGTTGTACGTGTTATTATCATGGTACCATCTAAGCTTGTATTTGTTGTTTTTTATAAATTTGTTTTGTAAATTTCAAGTAAAACTTTAAAGCCCTCGGCCCTTGTTTCCTTATTAATATAGATTTTCTTCCTTAAATAGAGCATGTTTTTGTACATGTCTATCCGGTACAATAAAACTTATTTTTCTTTACTGCACGACATGGCGATAGCAAAACAAAATGGCTGCGTGAACCAGAGGGACGAAACGATATGACTGCTCTCCGTGTTCGTCGCGCGTCAACTGAGCAAACTCCTTAACTGCCATAAGTGTTATTTATTACACAGCTCTAGCTGCAGGGTGCTGCCGATTGGGTCGCCCCAAGTCGCCCTAAATAAGGACTCCAACTGCCTAACCTTTGTCAGACCTTCCTGATTTCTTGAAATTCGGTAATGAATAGACATCTTAAACCATAATAATATGTACTGTCTGTAAAATAAGCTCATAGCCCCCTGGCGTATTTATTACGGAACACGGGAGGGAAATATTTCTGATAACAGTCAAAAATAAGACTTACTTTTTTGTAGATTTCAACTAACGTAGTATATAATATAATAAATAAAAATTATGCGAAACTTTGTGTTTTTTTATAGAGCGAAGTTTAGTCAGTCGTGTTTCGGACCCTATAGTTAATTACCAATATCTTCTGTTTTCATTACCAATTGAATTTACATTTTTGAAGTCGAAAAACCGATTTTCATGTAGTCAAAATATGTCGAAACGTCCATTTTGGGTCTCTCGTTCTCATTTGACCTTAAAATACAATTAAAATAGTCAAATATCGAGACAAATATGGGTATACATATAATAGTTACATATATACAAAATAGTAAAATAACAAATAGGCAATCTCAAATGCAATTCATTGGATTAACACTGAGTGATGATCTAAAATTGAAGGAAGTACTTGTTAGTTTCTCGAAGAAATTAACATACAGAAATTGCAATCCCAGCTTCTTGTTATTGTCACTTTATTATAACAACAAAGTTTTAAATAAGTGCTTCGCTTTTATTCACCAATCACAGATAATCAATAAACAAAAATAATTAAATTCGGAACAGGTATTTCCTTTAGATTAAAATAGTCGCCACTGGTACTTACTTGGCTAAAGTATCTATTATGGGCTAATTGTAACAAATGATCTAATACATTTAGTTAGTGAATACAACAAAGATTATTAGCATTAATAATTAATACTAAAACCATAATATTAGAAAAATCTAATTACTAACTCCGTAATAATTGTGTTGTGGAGTATGGTCAATAATTTTTATTGCCTACTATTAAAAGGTTGGTCACTGTGTTAGATTGACATTTAGTTAGCTATTTTAGTCATATCCCTAAAGCCTACACCCTGGCATGGCAGTACGCCAGCTGCTCTAAAGCGGTAGTTGTAAATTTAGTTCCGCCGACTACTTACCGCCCTACTAAATTCCTACGGCACTGCATTCCAACGATATTTTACTGTCACGATGCAGGCAGAATGCAGCTCGTGTAACTGCGCATTAACTCTACAGGGTTACATTTGTCTGATGTTACTAACTGTCCTTAGAAATAAAGCGGTTTCGCCCGCCTTAGTTGAAGCGTTTTATTTTAATTAATATACCCACAGTATATAAATGGCCACAAACGCACCTGATGGTAAGGGACGAATTTGACCAGTGCCGGTACAGTTTGTCTAATAAATACCTATTCGCTCTAGGCTTGAATGGGTATTCAAGTTGTTGTTCAAATTGTATTTTTATTTTATTTATAATCTATTTAATTCCTGTACCATCTCTGGTGCGTCGCAACGCTATGATTTCAAAGGCTATTTCAATTTTTTGTATCATTTTTAAAACAAATTGCTCAACTTGTTCATTAGATACGCATAATAAAAATATGAATTTTGTAAAAATTCAAGCTTGTGTACACTTCATTAATATTGATTTGAACATTTATTTATGACGTGCTGTTCTTTCGTTAGATATGTAAAGTGAGGCAAGTGAAAGTGCTCTATCAAAATATCGTTGACCAGTCCTCAATATTTTCTAAAACTTATATTTTAACGGTATTAGATAATTAATAAGGATCTATTAGTTACCTTTAGCGGAGAAATAAGAACACACCAGCATGTAGACACCTATGCTTTTGGACGTGTGTTTGTACGCATTTATGTGTGTTATAACATATACTATGTTTCTATTATTATCGCTGTATAAACCTGTGCCTTATCACTCGCTGTATCCACCTCCTTCTTCGATTCTACCTGCTAGGCAACTAACACTGAGACACGTACTTACAATCATTCACTGACACACGCTGCGACACCACACCATTCTCTCATAAACACACATCATTATTTTTTCTAAACGTTTCACCATTTACCGATGAATAGCCAGAATTAAAAAAAAACTAAATTTAAGTTATATGTCACTCACACACTCATCAAAAACATGTAGAGATCAAGCACGTTTTTGCCATTTACGATTACAATTATTTCAAAATCAGGTTTTGTAGTTAATATCTACACTAATTTAATAAATTTGTATAGAAAATTTAATTTAATTTTAATGGAGTAATCAAATATTTAAAAAATGCCTTGATGACACACATCAAGTGTGTACGTATAATCCTATTCAGTAATTCATTTATAAATCGTATTTTAATTCTTTGAATGTATTGGTATTATAAATAAAAGAAATAAGAATGATTTCAATGAATCATTTTCGATCAACTAAAAATTACCTTTCGTGTTCGTGTTGTACGGTATTTTTAAGGGTTTTTGTTTTCTTAGTTCAAATTTAAATTGTGTACACATCTGAATAGTAAATAAAGATAATCTCAGTACAGAGTACTAAAAAAACCGATCTTAAATAGTACGTGGAATTACATCTATTTGCCAAGTTTTATTGCAAATATCCCCTAGTTCGCCACTACACAGGACTTGACACAGGAGATAATAAAAATCGGTTCTCACTACTCAAAGTGTATCGAGAGAGAAAAGGCCTTGAATTGGAGTATAGCAAAACCAACCATTAAAATAATTGCTCTTTAAGTAAAATTTAGGCGCTATTTATAAAAATGTTCATGCGTGATCAGCCACGCTTAGATATGGATGATCTTCTTATTGAAATGGGACCACTATGGAGCTACCCTCTTTCCAACAGAAAAATAATCGTGAAAATCGGTTTACAAATACCGGAGTTATCGCGTAACATACATACAAAAAAAACATACAGTTGAATTGAGAACCTCCTCCATTCCAGTCGGTTAAAAAATTCGAGGCAAGTAAGACAGTATTCGTAGATGTTAGTGCTTGACATCTACGAATTGATACTTTAAAGTGCTACGTGCTAGAGCGTGACATAGACATGACATAGAGAAAGTCCATGTTCATCAGAAGATTTTGTTTCAAGGATTACTATAATAATTTTTGTCTTGTCAGATATTTAGCGAACAAAAAGCAACTACGCGCCGCTCTAGATGCGGAGTTGCGTGAGGAGGAAAATCTGACTCATTCATTGGACGATAAAGGCAAACTTCTCCTAGAGATGAAAACCTCGCTCCAACAGATCAACCAGCTCCTTTCCAGTGTCGGTCAGTACCATGCTTTATATTTTGTTTATCTGGTTGGTTGAAGCAAACACGTTGGCATGTAGTTCCTCTGTTAGACGTGTATGTTACAATGACGCAAAAACGAATGAATCAAATCATCTAAGGTAATTCAAACGTTTGTTAGTCTCTAGTTAAAAAGAAACAGGAGGTGCCTTGCAAATTAGTATGAGCTTAAAGGTATATTCTAAAAAATGTTGTGGGCTTTCAGTGAACAATGAGGTCGCTTGCTAGCTTGAAATTTTACCTTTTATGTAAAAGCGAGGTATTAAAAGTTCAGTAACAAAGGCGGCAAATATTACGAAGTCAGACAACTTACCTTACGATTACTATTATTTTTAATGTTTTTATTAGCAAGGTAACAATAAAAACACTTCTATTCGAAGTAAAAGCTGAGCCTCATGTTTCGGGGAGGTAATATTTAAAAAGGTTATCCTATCTTTATTGTTGAACTTTGTAAAAATAACAAGTCTAGTCAAATAGAACGAATCAAGTAGCAAAAGAAATTGTGTCAATATTTAGAATTTAGATTTCCGCTACTTGAAGAACTCACTGAAAATATTTAAAACTTTAATATTCTGGCCACACTGAGGCGACCGCAGGCGCCTTTCGAGCGCGGGATTTTTTGTAATAATAATATACAAATTCATGTTTATGAACCCTGCCACACTGAAACGCGCGGTGGGTCACGCGCGTCGGGCCGCGCGGGCGTGGCGTCCCGGTACGGGGTCGAACGCTGTGACAAAGAGGCGGACCAGGATCCCGATTCAGAACTCTTTGATATTTTAACTGAATCGTTCGACTGGATACCGTTCTCGAATCGAAGGGCGCTTTCCGAGTTATTCAGAACATTCCGAGTTAAACGTTCGATTGGGATTCGTATACGATATCGTTATCCAACAGCGTTAGCCGGGTTAGTCGGGGAAATAGATTATAAGAATAATGGAAAATCCTTTTACATACATTTGTAAAACTTCAAAGGCCTAAAATATAGGAATGCATTAGTCTTGCATTAAAATAAATTAATACAATTGAAAAACATCCTGACTTTATTTAAAATGATAAGAGATTTCCATATTACATTCTTGTTTTGCAAACAATAGGACGTTAGGTAACTTTCACTCGATAACAATGTTCTGAATAACGTTTGTAGACTTTGCCGATCGAGAAGTTCAAGTAATCGTCCAGATGTGACGTCATTTCGATTCGGTTTCGAATACGGCAGTTTGTCGTTCGATTCGGGTGTTGTGAATAATATGAAAAGAAATCGTACGCCGAATTATCGTAAGGTTCTGAATCGACTTACGGTGCGGGGCAGACCCGGGGCGAACGCGGGGAGGGTGTGGGTGTGGGAGTTGTATTCCAGTGAATTTTTTTGATTGCAACCGTCCACACAGATCGGTAGCAGCGGAGCGGGACTTTAACGGGCTACGACGTTGTATTTTTTTTTTACAACTCTTGAGTGTGTTTTTATTTAATTCCAATATGAATTCCATCGAATTTATTTGGATGTTGCTTCCGTAACGCTAATAAAAGCAGAAAAATTACATGATCATTATCCGACAGGTTTATTCTTCAAAATCTGTGTTGAAAATGAAACGTGGCGTGTTTTGGTGTCATACTGGCCGCCTTCGAGCCGTTGTCTACCGCCGCGAACTACGCTTGTGACCGCTGTGTGTCACGCCCCGGTACGCATACGCTTGCCGCAGGTCCGCCCCCGGACCGCTTATCCCTCTGCACCGCTTTTGTGTGGCCTGAACTTAAGTGATAATTCTGCTCATCCAAATATTTGTCTGCAATTAGTAGAATTTATAAAAAGTAATATCCACTACTGACATTCTATAGGTTATGATCTTTGTAGATATCATAATTTTTGCCTGACATTGTATAATAATAGAATCACTGGTAATTAGTGGGCTAGACTGGATGTTTTATACACTTCATTGATTTGTGAAAGGTGCTTCACGCGCGCCGCGTCCTTACGGAGGCGTGCCACAAGCTATCCAGTACGCACTCGATGAAATGATCCAGCCCGTACCAGAACTCGAGTCCGACTGTGAGTACCCATCTACTTCTGCCTTAGCCGTAACAAGTGTTGCTTTCAGTTAAAGGTTAAAGATCTACTATCCGGACGGAGATCTGTGCACCGTGTGCCTACAAAAGTGACACATGACGTTCATGTGAACGCAACAGCAGTGCGTATCGTTTATAACCAACACTATTCATGTGAATGCGCAGCTAAACTATGCGAAGATGCGATACATTAAAACGAACACTGCAACATAAACTTTATCTTCTACGAGATGAGGTTACATTTCTATAAACAAAAATTAAAAAGAAGTTACAGGCAGCAAGGGGTGCCGCGCCGCAATGCTCGACGCATCCTGTCTTCCATAGCTTGTGTCGCCACGCGCAATGCAAAGTGTAACTTAGCTTCTCAAGAACAAGGTATATTATTATATACGAGTACATAATAGAATACTAACTAATACCCTACTAATACTTTTTGTTATTTGCATTTTTAGATTTTTGTCTGTGATTGCTTTCAAAGAAATATTCATTTTATCTGGAAGAAATGGAGTTCTATATTATTACATTGCTTGAGCTTGAGACACAATAATGCAATATAAATGTTTCAAAATTGTTGAAAAGCTAAATTACACTTTCTTTCGGAATGCGCGTGACGTCAATGAGTATTTTTTGTATACAAGTAGAATCAAGTGTCACTCATATGAGCAATCTTATTGCTAACTAGACCATATGCATTACACGCAGTAGAGTATAACAAAATATATTATTAATTTTAAAAAGTGGCTATCAATTGCCACTTACCCCATAGAGGTCACGTTGGACTCGATTGCTTAAAAAAGACAAATAGTACAGCATAATGTATCGAGACAATTTTTATGGCCTAGCATTCAAATGAGCTTGACAAGCGCACTTTGTCCATCTTTTATGTTCCAATTAATTTGTATTCATGGACAACGATTCACTCGACTCTCGCCTCTCTCTCTTCCCTACAAGAGTCACTAATGATCCACGCTCACTGATCCAGTTAATAAAATAAAACTTGTCTGCTGTGAAAGGTATGTTGAGTACTACCAAACTAAATACTTGAGACACGTGCCGCCTTAATTTCTCCCACGACTGTTTCGTCCCAGTATGCCTTCTCCATTTATGTTATTCTTAATCGTGTCCTTCATTGCCATACAAATTAATATTATTTTATTTTTACTTGTGTTTTTACGTTACTGTTGGTTATTGGTGTATAACTTTTTGAACATATTTTCAAGTTATTTAGCTTAGAAATAATTATATAGTTGACAGGTAGAAGTTGACCGACTTTTCATCTAACTTAAATCAAGTAATTACACAGTTGACAAACTGATAACGACGGCGAAGCAGAAGTTGACCGTATTGGTTGGTGCGGTGTCTAAGATGGAGGTGACGAATGAGGTGAAGGCCAACGCCAAGCAATTCTACCATAATATTCTGGCGCGAAACATGCGCGAGAATTTCAAGGAGGAAGCCGTAATCGAAGGAGGTAGATAATTAAGTGTCAACTTTTTTGTTATTTACAATGATCGTATATGTCATAATGTCATATTATAAAGTTCTCAGTTACTAAAATGATCTCCATGTCTCGATTTCCGTCAACTCTGCACAGAAATCACATTTGGCCTGTTTTAAAATTTTGGTTTTATTATTCGCCACAGTTTAGGCGGTAAGAAATATGTAGAAATCATAAAACAAAAGTTGAAATTATTTTTAAACAAAAGGTCGGGCTAAAATACACAGGTCTAATAGCTCTAAAATGTAATTTAGGAATGGATAGTGTCAGAATGGGGAGTCACTAAATTACGCCATAGCCATGCGAGTGCAGCGGTGTGATATAGTGTTGACGGGGTCGCCATATCGCCTGTTCCATCGCTATCACAGTCATTACCACACCCTTACAGTCATTACTCTTAGCCACTGCTTCTATTCCTGTTCCAATTCATTTCCCTCAGAGAACTAAGTAATTTTTTGTTAAATTTTATAATTATACACAAACGCTTGTTTCATAAGCTTTGATAGCCTAATGGTTAGACCTACTGCCTCTCAAGCAGAGGGTCGTGGGTTCGAATCCGGGCTTGCACCTATGATTTTCTCGGAATTTATGTGCGAAATTTAATTTGAAATTTATCATGAGCTGTTCGGTGAAGGAAAATATCGTGATGAAACCTGCACGTTGAAGAAGGTTCACAACCCTCGGAAAACCTGTTAAGTTCCCAACCCGCATTAGACCAACGTGGCGGACTTTGGTCTAAACCCTCGTGTAAAAGGAAACCCGTGCCCAGCAGTGGGACATTTATACATGGGTTGATGATGATGATGCTTATTTCATGAATCTTAACTTCAGTTTTCTCTTCTTTCTTTCTCTCTTATTATACTTTTGTCGCTCCAAAGTTATACTCGGTCAATTGTACTCGGTAAAATATAGAAATATTTCTTTCTTCAAAAATCCACACAATTTAGAACGATACGGCAGCTAAACTTGAAATAATATTGTATATTTGGTGAAAATTAAATGATGTTGGGTTTTTAATTTAAAAGGACCTTTTCTTCGTCATCACTGCATCACTGGGAGCAATTGATCTATTGTAATCACCACTACTCACAATTTAAAGTCAAGACACTTTTCAAGGCATTTTCCTGGCATCAATACTTTTATCTCCTCTGAGGCATGTGTCTGCCCAGTAGCTAATATCGTATAAGTTACCCATCAAGGGGCAGTATTGGGTAAAGAAGTGCAGAGGAGTCTCGTCCGCTTCGTCGCAGAATACAGTCTCTGCTCTATCTGCTCTGTTTGAACGATGGATGGATGCTTCGTTGTCCTTACATATCACGGATACAGTATTAAGGAATCTTTTCATAAGATGTTTACCATATCATCCGCATAACCCTGAGCGTTAAGGTTCAGTTCCGCCAGCTTATCCGTATAAGCTCCGTGAGCGTACAGAGCAGTAATGACAATATATACTTTATCAGATTTATTTAATATACTTCCAACTCGATTGATATGTTTATCAATTATTCAATTTCTCATTTAAATAATAAGACTTGAATGAGGGCAAGAAAGACTTGTTTTAGAATTTAGTATATATTGGGTTGTAATATAAATGAACAATTTTTGTTTTCGTTTAGGGTTGATTGAGTTTGAGATGGAAGATCCGAATGTACCTAGTCACGCCATCATAAAGTTGCGCAGTAAACAGCTGGTCGACGCCCAGGTCAGCGAGTTCGACGTCGTCGACAAGAAATAACCCATGACGGCTAAAACTAACGTTGGTTAATTATAATATTTATAAAAATTTTAAACCAGTTTCTTCATATCGAGTTCTTAGTTCAGTTTCTTTATTTTACCATGGATCTACATTTACTAATTAATATATTTTTTTACTCCTGTTAATGACAATGCATTTACAAAGTCAAAGTAAACATTTATAAACTAATGTTTACTCGTACATAGTCCAACCAGAACGTCTAATTAATAATTGTTCACGATACAATACAATATTAAATTTTATTCCATAGATGGCAATTGTGTTTTGGCGTCACAAAAAAGGTACGAACTTTTTTCAGCTAGTAACAATAGTACTCAGGATAACAGCGAAATAATGATATTTTATGATGGCAAAAAGACTTTTAGGTTTCCTATACTAATTTCAATTTGAATGAGGCGCCAAAAATTTGTTTTTGTAATTTAAAATTATTTTGTGATAAAACTGTTTCTTATCTTGTTAATACGATTACCAGCGGAAATTTAGCCGCTGTTTCTATCTTACGCTGTAAATAATGATAACTAGTCTATTTCAACATTACAAGCGTTTCCGTTTTGATTGTTTTCATAGAAATATACGACTCTGTTCATCTAGAATAACTAAAGGTATGGTGGGTTTATATGTAGAGAATTCGTAATTATACCTGCATGTTAGTCTATGATAGATTTCACTTTTATTGTCAAGTGACGCTTTGATTTGCTGAAAAATTTTGTGTTTATAAACTCACATAAATTACAATGCAAGCAAAAAAATTAACCAACGGATTTTGTTCTACGATATTCGATAATACATGGTTACAAAAAATGTATAAAACTTATCTTACTCCCGCAATATACGTATTCATGAGGTAAATGGATGCAAAAAATTCTTAAATCTTTCTTTTTATTAGTCTTAAGCTCTGTTTCTGTCTTAGTAGAATAACATGCATAAGTTTGACATCGTAAATACTCTGCGTAACAAGTGTAACAGTAAAAAATAGCCTATAGTTGTTTCTGGACTAAGTTGTGAGTTTGTGTGATTCTACTTATAATGATATTAGTGTGTGCGCTTTCAAATTGGACACTTGTAGAAGCGCTGCAGTAATTTTTAGTTCACTTTTGTGACTGCAAATGTAGTGCGCGCGTGTCACGATAGAGAGGCGCTGCAACTGCGCTTCTAAATATTGTATGAATATTTGTGAGTACTGATCCCACTGCAGTGCTTCTATAAGCATCTAGTTTGAAGGCGCCCTAAGCAGTCAAATTTCCATTAATTATTATTAATTAATTAGGTGGTACTGGAATCACTATTGACTGTTATTGTTTTGTTCTATTATGCTCACTCAAATTTCGAGTAGAGTCCATAAAAATTTTAAGGTAATGTAAGGATTTTAACAAATTCATTATGAGACGATAATTATGTAATTTTATAAATCCGCATTAAAATTAACACTATGGCCGTATTGTATTAATTTTTTATTCGTATTAAATAATTAAAAAATGTTCTTAAATAAGGAAACAGTTTCATTATTTTGTATTATAGCGGAATACGTCATACGACTTCTCTTGCTCAATGACGTTTCGAGTAACCTTTTTAGTGGTGTATACTACCTCATTACTATAGGGCCCGGATTTAATATGTAATTACATATTTTTGACGTCCTTTAATTTGTTTTCTACATAAATAATGATATTTAGAATAAAAAAGTGTTATTTTATTTAATTAAAAACAAAGGTGCGTGTGTACTTGAAAAAATAATAGTAGGCGGAGAAGAGCAGGCGACAGAAACTTATAGTGCCCCCTATGTATAGCTATAATAATATGTAGCACGAAAAGGCCAACCTAAAATGTTATACCTGCAATATTTTTGCAATGTGTCTGTTATCTTCGATTGGGCATAGATTTTTTAAATATTTTTTCCAAAAAATTACATAGTTCAAAAAGACCGGTAGCGTTTGCGGCTTGCATTTTACAGGTAGACAATACTCACCACAGACCACATAAAATACTCACCTATCTCCTATATTCTCTATTCAATATTGGAAAAATTCAATACAGAAATTTAGCACTTACTTGAAGCATATTATTTAAACATAATCTATAAGCGAAAATTTACGAAATATTTGCCATAATTTAATCTATATCGAACAAGGGATTTACGCATCCGACAGCTTGACATTTCAATAATATTAAGAAGTCGAAATTTGGCACTGAGCACGGCTGTTTCACATTACTGCTTTTTTAAATTTAAAACTTCTATTTCTACAATGTAGAACAATAAACTCTCCTTTGGATCCGTATTATATACTTTACATACTTTATATACTTTGATAGTGGAATAATGAGGACAGTAACCGATGCTCACCTTATATTTGGTATTCAAAAAAAATTTTTTTTTTTATTATTGGTCTTTTCTTATAACGGTTGATGACATTTATAACCAGTATATCTTTTGATATTGATCTCCTAATAAATCTTGGTTGCTTGGTTGCGTCCTCCATTCGGTAGGTTAGGTAAGGTTAGTATATGAAAAAGCACAAGCTAATTTGCTTGAGTTTCCGAACATGTTTACAGGTCTATTTTTGATGCTCATTTGTCTTAGTTTTGAGGCCCAACTTAAAACTATCAAAGTTAATTTATAAAATCAAACATTTTTTGCGTAGCTCAGAACAGATTAAAATATACTTACATTGATTTAATTTATTTTATGTCTCAGAGAAAGAGGATCAATCAATAAAAAAGATGACCGTTTAGATTGTTAGACCAGTTCCTTTTGTAAATTAAAATGAATGACATTTAAATACATGTCATTTTATTTGGCATGTTGCGTTCACAAGGTTCACTTCCAGTGGGATACATTGTCATCGTATGAATTTGTTAATGAAATACTTTTAGCTTACATGTGAATTGTTCCAGTTTTGTGAACTTAATAAAAATAACTACTATATGGCTACGTCACTATAGTGAAAAATAGGGTGATTGGCATCGGGGTTGTTGCTGATGCAGATTTCTTATACATTACTGATGCGGATGCTGATTTTTTGACCTTGAATCAGCGGATGCTGCTGATTTGATCTATTTCAAAAAGAACTTGAATAATATACATGAACCTGTCTTCATGAAAAAGCTTTTGTATTTTCTTTGGTATTGTAATGGTATTGTAATAAAATATTGTTTCAATGACGTTATGACATTTATTCATAAAGTAAGCAATCTGTGTAAAATCTATAAATCAATCAATCTGTCTCTCAAATGCCTAGCTTAAACGTAGTAAATTTTTAAACGAAGTTATTTTTTAAAAACACTTGCAGTTTATTTCTGGTTTAAGGTTCGTAAATTATTTGAACGTACCTTTTGGTTTTTTAAACGTCGCGATTTGCCTAAAAACATCACTTCCACTATTATTCGTTTGCGCTTAGGCCATGTTTGCACACCTGTATTTTTGCGTAAAATCAGAGTTCGAGATCACTCTCTGTGCGAGTGCGGCCTAGAAGACGGTACCTTGGAACACATTTTTTTCAATTGTCCTAATAATGCTGTTCCACTTTATAACTTACTTTCTCCAAAATTCCCCCGCCCCGTTAACATAAACAACCTCTTAACTTTAGTGTTCTCCCCCCATATTGTTACTCTATGTAAATTTATCCACTTAAATAACATATATTTATAAATATTGTTTTGCTGTTTTGTTTTACATTCTCAACTGAGTACTCCCGTAGTCCAACTTACCAACACCGGTTAATGTCCTATTAGAGCTTAGCGAAAATTTTTTTTTTGTTTCGTTTTTTTTTCTTTCAACTGTGACATTGGCAAAATCATCAGTTCTCATATTGATGGAGCCATAAAAATAAAAAGTGAAGTGAAGTGAACGTACCTTTCGAGTCATGTTACGACTCGAACATCCGCAATGAATATCAGCATCAATCAATGCGGAGTCTGATGTGGACGCGGATATTTAAATTTATGCAGATTATCCGAGGATGCTGACATTCGCTACAATCCTGGATTGCATTAATATCTTAAATATATTTAAGATATTATATCTCAATAAATTTTCAATGAATTTTATATTATTGTATGTCTTGTATTCTCTTGTAGAAACGGGCAAATAATGTAACATAATGTTTTTAGTAGCAGTAGAGTCCTTGTGAAAGAGTTCGTCCAGGGAAGTACTGCCACCTTACCTATTTCTGCCGCCAAGCAGTAATGTCAGGATTATTGTGTTCCGGTTTTGAAGGGTACCTAAGGATGCTGGAGACATTACAGGCACGTGTGACTTGTCAACTTATGTTTCAAGGTGACGGGTGCAGTAGCAGTGCCCCCCAGATCTTTGTGATTTAAAGCTCTGAGTGGCACTGCAACTGTTATAGACAGGCGTGTAGCTTACCATCAGACGCACGACTTGTTCGTCCCGAGTTGATGTGGTAAAAAAGAATGTTAGTTCAATAAGGTAAGTATAAAAACAAACAAAAACAAGTCTATTTGGTTCAAACACGGAAATGTGTTTAGTGTGAATGCGTTTTGAATGGGATTGAAAAATTTATTTATAAAGCTGCCTGTGAATTTATCTTTATTTCGTGGATATACTTCATGAGGGTTATCCATGGATCGGCAAGCAAAAAGGGCCTATTTTGTATGCTACTTGGATATAAATGAAATGAGTTCTCCCGTTGCTTACAAATTAAGTTTGAATTATCGCAACACACAGCCTTTTTCTTAGTACTTAACTGTATGAGTACGTACATAAATGTAACTCGGTAAATTACGTACGAAGATCTTCCCCACTGAAACTCAAGTTCATAAAATATTGGTTTCACGTAACGCTATATCTACTTGTTGCCGAGGTAGGCAAGTAAAGCGGCCCGTGTCGGAAGGATTCCAACCGCACAGTTTACGCTGACAAATGGCTCACTCGTGGTAGAACTCGAGTTTCTTCAGTATGTACCTTCTTCCAAATAATAACTCATTCCACCCGCTTTTGATCGTAATTTTTGCTTTGCAACTTCTCATCCCCGCGGGCACTCCCCTTTGTCACGGAGTTTAGTACAGTATCTCCGTCTATAAATGTTTGGGACACTTTTATACAGGACCAAGTATTCTCTAAATTTTAGAAATACAAATATTTGCATGTATTTTTTTTTTAACGCACACACACAGCATAGCCCCGCATTAGGGAAACTCTGCGTCGCGGGTGCCATGGACACACACATAGACAAACACAAGTTACACCCAAACTCATGAGAGAAATAAATGTAGGCCATACAAATATTTCTCCCGGCCCAGGAATCGAACCTGGGACCTCTGAGTGTCAGTCCGGCATGGTAACCGTTCGGCCACAGAGGCAGTTAAGTATTGTTTAGCTGTTGTTGAAGTATTTGTTTTGTGACTAAACGTACTGACTACAGTATATACTAATACATACTAATGTATCTACTATATCTATGCGAGAAAATATCGTCATACATTATTAACAGTTCACACATCATTGTCGAAAACAACAAATGTTAGGAAACAATAAACAATTATAGGAAAAGCAAAGTTAAGTTATAAGGTATCATCATATTTTCCCTTTAGTAATTGCTAAGGAAGCAATTACCTATATCGTGGCCCGAGTGATATATTCCCCAAGTTCGTAGTCATTAAGTCTAATTTGGACCAGCCGTAGTTTGTTCGTAGTACCTAGTACCTACCTTATGCACGAATATGCGCAACTGGCAGTGATAGCTAATGTACTCGTGAACCCATAGATTTAGTATATAGGTAAATGTACTCCTGAATAAAGACAAGATTCTCAGTCATTGGTGACTCTTCGTCAGTAAAAAATACCACCTAAATACCTACAACCTCGGGTGCTCCTAATAATGTACAAGTGGCTTAATTGTCCGTCTTACAACTAAGAGCGCTTACGCACTACATCCAATCTGTATCATTTCCGAATCCTGTTAATAACTAATAACTGCTACCGGAAAAACTATGGGAGAATTATCTACTTGTGTTACTAGATCACTAATGAACTTATATAAATATTTTTCTTAATTGGTGCATCTCTTCACGAATAATTTATTGAGTTTAATGTTATGAAAATCTATTTCTAGGATCGTTATTTTAAATTTGAGTGCTCGAGGATAATCGACGTACTTAATATAGTTTTTTGTATATTACTAAATGTATACATAGATGAGCAGTTTCAGTAATGTTTAGTAAGGAATCGATAACACTGAATATATAATATAATAAAGGTATTCCGTTAACACAAAAATAGAGCGCTAATGTAATTCGTTCATTTAATGCGGCAAAACATTTTTGGTCTGTAACTAATTGGACGTAATCATAATCAGTTACAGATGATATTTTCAAGTAAAATAAATACCTCAGCGTTTAATTTTACTGTTTCAGAAAGGGAAGAAGATGAAGGAAGACATTCATTTGTTACCACAAGCACCACAGCAGAAAAACAAAACAAATACTAAATATGTGAAAGCATAATAAAAATAAAATCAAAAGAACATAAGAGATATCAAATCGATTCGTTGATATTAATATAAATGTATTATCTAACCAAACACAAACTAGTTAATATAAATTTGTTGTAATGTTAAAATTTAAGTGCAAGCATATCAGTATTCTGAGCACCTATATATAGACTGACTTAATTTGATGTCGTACTTTATAGATAAGTGGTGACGTTATCAGACATTATCAGGAAACGATAAGATTACCAAAGGAAGCTAGGAGTTTGTAATCAATATTAAATTCGAACAATTCCACAGTGTAATAAAAATTGCCTATGTATCTATGTAGTACAAGTGTGGTAAACGACACGTCATCTTTAATACAGTTGTGCTTATATACAGGTACGTATAATAGTCACAGGTGTGAGTGTTGAAGCCGCATCGTTTGTTATTAGTTTGCAACGTAATAGTTTGTATCCATACCTCGTTCCGTTAATGATATAGTTATCGGCTTACTCAGTACGCTTTGATTAAATGATTTGTACAGGTGTCCAGTTCTGTGCCAACTGCTTGCGCAACTCGGTGATAAGAGTCTCTGAACCGCAGTGTTTTGAAAAATGCTATCGTAACTTATGACCTGAATAAGTGTCTGGGGTGATTTTGGTGTTTATACAAGAGAAGTGACGAACGACAATGGATCGACTGAAGCACAAACAGAAGAAAGAGAAACCAATCAAGAATGTAGATAAAGAAAAAACACATTCTTTCATTAAAGACGTCAAAGCGATTCAGGAAAACTTGAAAATAAAAGAGATCTTGAGGACCGTAAGAATGAACAACAGTGTGCGAGTTCCACGTGGCAGCAAAATAACGAACAGTAAGCACCTTAATGACAAGGAATCCTTCTTTGACGACGATCTTAATGCTGCAGAAGAACAACGGATTGAACCATTTAGTGCGACTAATCCTGTGCTGGTCCCAACAAGTAGTGATATTACAGAGAGCGAAGATATTATTCTTAATTATAACGATATAAATTCAGAAGTAAATGATGATCCCGTTGTACAGAAACTGGATATTGTGCATGAAAATGAGATAAGAAATGAAATTTCAAAAGTACAAGAAGAGTCGTTACAAGATTCCCAAGAGACTGAAAGAATACCTGAAGAAACTCCAGATGTTAAAGCCCAGAAAGATCCAGAAAATAAGAATATACCGTTGGTAAAATTCCGTGACAGAAAATTGTCTTTAGATCAAACTATGCTATCACGACGCGTTTCCCAATCTGAATTGGACCTTCATTCAATAGGAAAATCTCCATTAGAGAGAAAATCATCTTTCTTCAAAAAAAAAATGGATAGCTTTCTTAAAAATACCACAGAAATATTTAAAAGGCAGTCGTTAAGTAATAAAGTAGAACTTGAACGTCGCAGAGGGTCCATGTCTGTATCATTGCAGTCGTTAAACGAGAAAACCGAAGATTTATTGAAAAACAATCAAGTAAGTAACAACTCGCAAATATTTTTATGAGTCTATATTTTTATCCCTTTCATAATACGTTTTTTTCCTATTCATTGCAATATTTTTTATAATCACAAGTATTTCTTCATAAAAGTGTTATTTATGCATTCCCAATTCCTGCATACAGTACGTTATTATGACAGGAAATTATATTTAAGGATTGGCTCCCTACTGAAATGTATCCTTTGCGCTATGACATGGTGTTTATCAAAAATTAAGTATTTATTTAATTGTATTTATTTATTTAAGCACACCAACAGATAGTACATTATTACATTGAAAAAATTGTACATGGCATTTCCGGTCATGGTCTGATGTAATGACCCATTACAGACATGCACAGCATTGACATGAGCAATAATACTACTTACTTAACACTAACATAAGTAATTAACATAGAAAGATATTTAAAAAAAATACATTAAATTAGCCAGTTTATATATAAGTATCAAAACTTCATCAGGTATTGCAAATGTCCGTGGTCGACGATGACCACCTCTCATGAAGTGGCCTCTGGTCGATTGCCCCTATTACATTAACATAAAAAAAATCTTAAGTCATAATATCACTTACTTATATTTTTATTCTAAAACACACTTTAAAGGAAAGAAAAGTTTAATGTAAGCTATTGTGATACTATCAGTAAACACTTTAAAACATTTGTTGTTTTTCGGACTTTCGCCAGACCTCGCTCAGTACCTCGAAACGTATAATATGTGAGTTTGACGAATAATTGCCCAGCTCCTAAAATGCAAATTTGAGTTCATAGTAATTTGATATTGATTTGTTCTCAATTCCAAATTTTTTACTTACTTGCTCATAACAAAAAAAGAATGAATGATTAATGAAAAAGAAATAAACTAATGTTTTTATTATATTTATATTTTTGTATAAGTATATTATCTGATTAAGAGAAGCTAAAGACAGAACTAAAATTATTATAATAAAATACATATGCTTGCATATGCTTGAATGGTTACCTGACACGCAGAGGTCCCAAGTTCGATTCCCGGGCCGGGAGTAATATTTATATGGTCTACATTTATTTCTCTCGTGAGTTTGGGTGTAATTTGTGGTTGTCTATGTGTGTGTCCATGGCACCCGCGACACAGGGTTATCCCTAGTGTGGGGCTATGTTGAGTGTGTGCGTTGTTATTATTATTGTTATTATCAATAGCTCAACCATTGACCACCATTAAACTTCTTCAATATAGGAAGGTAGCTTGACAAGTTTGCAGTCTTCCTCGACCGTGGGCCGGAGTAACTCAAGCTTAGCCGCGAGTCAGAGTCCGGCCCAGGAATACCGCGCCGGCAGCCAACCAGTTCTCTCTGCCAGCCAGCCTCTTGGTGAACCTTCGTCTAGGTATAATGGTAAGTAATTACAAATGCTCCTTTGTTTTCTTATTAACATTCAAACATGTATTTTTCCCCTCGTCTATGGGAAACTTCATACTACAACTAACTACATACCTACTGCTGACACCATCTTCAGACATACGCTGTCCATTCACAGGCAAAGGCCACTCCATTTACAAGCCCCTTGTGTTTTCGTATCCTCTGCACCCTGTCAACAAATTTATTAATGCCATCCTTCACCTTTCATCTAGAATCCATGAAGTTCTGCAGCGTGTCCAGAATGTTGATTTAGTTTTTCTTTACCCCGACTTCGTTTTTCTTCACGAACTCAAGATTACTCTCTAACTGCTGAAACCATGCTTATAGAACGACTTCCATCAAAATCTCTTGTATGTAGGACTGTTATTTGATATAATCAAAAGTCGAACACGTTAAATATCTAATTATATGAAAAATTAAGGTGGTTATCTAATGTTGTTGCGCTCTATTAATTTATATTGACACTCGCAATGTAATTTGTTTTTTATAAACAAAGGAAAGAAATGACAAAAACTAAAGTTATTCATTGAAATAAATAAAGTGTAAAAAGTACACCTAAAATAACTGGTTAAATATGAAAGTGTGGGATCGACAACGAGAATTATAGACGTTTTCGAGTTGTTTGGGAGTGCTTATAGAGAATGTGGCATTAATATCTAAATCCAAGATGGTTGCCAGGAATTTTCAAAAAATTATTTTTGGTAATCCTTATGGAAATCCCATTTATATCTGAATATACATATAATGGCGGACACGACTTTTCGCATTTCTAAATCCAAGATGGCGGGCACGATTTTTAGAATAATGGCAAGTTGGGTATCGTTTTCGAGGTATTTGAGGTGCTTATTACGACTATAGCACTTATTTGTAAATCCAACCTGGTGGACACGATTTTTTCAAAAAAATGCAATGTGGGTATTCTTTTCGAGTTATTTGGGGATGCTCATTACGAATATGGCACTCATTTCTAAATCCAAGATGGCGGGCACAATCTTTCGAATAATGGCAAGTTGGTTATCGTTTTCGAGGTATATGGGGGTGTCGCGATTTAGTACAAGTTTTTTAATATCAAGCATTAATAAATTTAGTCTGTTATGATACCTAAGAGTAGGGAACTAACACGGCAGTACAGGCATCTCAAATGAAGGTGAGATATCAGGCATCTATTGGGAGTGCACTGGTTGGTCGGCACTACAGTTGGTAAGTTTGCACAATGTTTATTACTAACGTAGATACAGTATTTGTTGACTAGACAGCCTGAAGATAGAGTATGACGAAACAGTAACAGAATTAGAATGAGACCGCCACTTGTCTTGAAGGTACAAGGGGGCATGAAGCGGTTGTAGAGGAAGGGCTATAGGGGTGTGTGCCCATCTTAGGGATCGGAGGATCCCACTAGTTCAGATCCGGAGGATCGATATGAGGTCAAGGACCTGTTAGGACAATTATAGTAGTCCTTTGAAGTAAAATGGAGTTAGAAGAAGTGTACATGAAGAAAGATATTCTATTTAAAGGTTGTTGTGATAGAAAAAATATCGCATATGTAATTTACATTATGATTGCACCTTAGACGTGGCGTGTGAGGGCCCGCATTTTAATGACACCTGTTCGAAATTTTCTACTACGAATGCCCGAAGAAAGAAACTAGGACCAAGATGTCACCTTTGCTTTAAGATAGGACATTTCATAAAAGATTGTAATATGAAGAAACCATGTTATCATTGCAAGGGTACACACAACAGAGCCTTGTGCCCAAAGAAGTTTGCCGTAAATTAGAAATAAATTGCTGTTCTATGTTTAACCAAAGTTAATTTTTGCAGACGGCAGTGGTGACTATAAAGAGTCAGAATGAGGAAAGAAAATGTAGGCTACTATTATTTAGTGGCAGCCAACGAAGTTACATCACACAGCAATTAGCAGATGAACTAAAGTTAGTTATTGATAAAGTAGACCAACTAATAATATTTACCTTTGGGTCAGAATCACCTACACAAACTGCAAGTCCTTCTGTTAAAATTGAATTAAAGACTGGGCGAGAAACTACAAGAAAGATACGAGCAAATATAGTACCTCACATCACTAACAGAATATCAGTGCCAGTGCAGAAAATATGTGTTGATTTACTAGCTGATGATGGATCTGCGGGAGAGAAAATAGATATCTTAATTGGAAACGATTATTACTTTTCATTCTTTAAATCAGAAAGTAAGAAATTGTGTGACAATTTGTTTTTAATCAATACTGAATTTGGTTGGATATTAAGTGGCAAATTTGATTCGGATGATCAAAATATATATAGTATAGTATAGTCAATGCCATGGCCCAGAATGTATGTACTACACAGAGCCTGACCTTCCTCTCAGAAATACAGATTTGACATTTTTGTGGTCACTAGAAAGCATAGGGATCTTAGATTCTCCTAAGGTTACAAGAGAAGATGAAGCAGTAAAACACTTCAACAACAATGTCAAGTATGTAAATCAAAGATACATGATTAAGTGGCCTTGGATTCAGTACCCACCAGAAATACCTACTAAATTTGGACTAGCATATGGAAGGTTGAAGGGGCTGCTACAGCGAATTGATAAAAATACTTAGGAAGAATATGTACAAATTCTTAAAGCACAACTGCAAAGTGGCACTATAGAATTAGTCGAACCTGAGGATGATGCCACAAGACAAAGAATTCCACCTTTACACTATCTACCCCATCATATAGTCAAGCAAGAGAGGAAAAAAGGAAGGTTGGTGTATGATGCTTCAGGGAAACTAAAAAATCATAAAAGTTAGAACGAATGTATAGAGGACCTTCTTTGATTGGAGACTTACTCGCAATTCTCCTACAATTTTGTACTTATAAAATTGCTATTACAGCTGATGTAGAAAAGGCCTTTCTACAGATAGGTCTCCAAATAAAAGACAGAGATGTCACAAGATTTCTATGGCTTAAACATGTAAATCAACCAATCTCTAAAGAAAATTTACTACACCTGCGATTTTGTAGCGTGCCTTTTGGGATTATTTCAAGTCCATTCATACTAACTGCTACAATAAACTACCTTATTTCACAAAACTACCCAGACTTATTGTCAAAGATTACCGATAAATGCTACGTAGATAACCTTGTAAAAACCTTGCAAAAACAGTAGAAGAAGCGCAACAGTTGTACAAGGACACTAGGAGAGTTTTCCAAGATTTGTCAATGAATATCCGTGAATGGAACTCTAACAATCCTGATTTCCTTAAGACAATTCCACAAGAGTACAGAGCAACGACTTCTGCAAAAACCAAGATGTTGGGTTTAGTGTGGGACACTAAAAAAGATACTTTGCGTCTAAAAATAAAAGAGAATTTACTGGATGAACAAAATACTAAACAAATTCAATATAAAAGAGAAATACTTAGCACTATAGCTTTAGTATATGATCCTTGTGGATTTTGTTCACCCTTAATATTACGTGCTAAATTGTTACTCCAACAGCTGTGGGAAAATAAACTCAAATGGGACACACTACTACCTGAGGAGTTAAAACAGAAATGGGATGAAGTAACTGACTGTTTAATGATGGTTCGAAATGTCGTTATACCACGATTTGCTTGTATTGCACCAGAAGAAAATACAGTCACATATGAATTACACTGTTTTACAGACGCATCAAAAGATACCTATGCTATAGTTCTCTACTTACGTTCAAGTAATGGAGTTGATACCAAGGTAGCCTTCTTAATGTCCAAGTCTAGAATTACACCAAGACAAGACAAAGATAGCTTGAAAATTCCAAAATTGGAATTACTCGGATACTATATTGGAAGTAAACTAATTTTGTATGTCAAAAATGTGATTGGACTAACAATTGACCATCAATACTTGTGGACAGACAGTATGGTCGTTTTGGGTTGCATGAAATCAAATAAATTATTACCACTATTTGTTTCAAGAAGAATCAATACAATCAAGCGAAACAAAGAAATCCAGGCTTGCTACATCAACACAGACAGTAATCCTGCCAATGTAGCAACACGACCTGACCTTTGGACAGAGAAAAATGACTTGTGGTTCCAAGGTGCATCATTTCTTCTTAAGGACAAAAGTGAGTGGCCACAAAGTATGTATCTTGAAAGTGAGGAATCGTCTTGTGTGTTGGGGGAGAGTCTGGACGTTTTATGTCCAGATATAACAATGGTGACTAATGACGAAGAGGATATAAATGAACTCACTGGGTGTAGCTCACCAAAACAAGATTGTTACCAGCTGGAGAATACCCGGGAGGTGAAAAATTTGAAGACACTGCAAAGAAAATATTTTCCTAATGAAGTTGAAGGTAATGTAACGCATCTCACCAGAAATGTAGGTCTGTATCTTGGTGTGGACAGTGTGTTGAGATGCCGTGGACAGATGGCTAACACGAACTGGTCTTACGATACCAAACATCCTGCTCTCACCCCTAGAGATAGTGAGTACACAAGCAAATTGATACAAGAAATGAGGAGAAGACTATCATGTGGGTGTGTGGCATACGTTAAGCTCGATAAGAGAGAAGTTTTGGATACCTCAAGGAAGAGCGCAAGTACAAAAGATATTAAGACACTGTGAGAAATGTGTGAAGCATGGATTTGGTCCCTATAAGCTACCGCACCTCAGATTTGCCAGCAGAACGAGTTAATTTAAGTGCCCCTTTTACCTACACCGGTATGGATTATTTTGGTCCACTTTACATCATTGGAGAAATAGGCAAGGAAAAGAGATGGGTATGATTACTTACCTGCTTAGCTGTGAGAGCCATCCATATGGAAATAGTGAAAGATTTAACTGCCGACGATTGTCTACTAGGTTTAAGACGCTTTTTTGCGAATCGGGGAAAACCTGAGGTAATCATGACAGACAATGCAACCCTTTTTAAACTGACCGCAGAAGTTGTCTCAGATACAATCAAGTGGAAGTTTATACCGCAACTAGCACCTTGGCATGGGCGTTTTTATGAAAGGATGGTTGGACTTGTCAAACACTGTATGAAGAGGACCCTGGATAAACATCTCTTAAGGGAAACACAGTTACTTACTGTGGTCAAAGAAATAGAGTCTGTTTTGAATAGTCTACCCCTGACATGTGTTGGCTCGGAGCCTGAACAAATATTGAAATCAGCCGATTTTCTTTCATTGGGGAAATGCATTGCTCTGGAACCGTTAAATGGAAATATACCTCCTGGAAGTACATGGAAGTACATGGAAGTACGTCGACAAAACAAGCCCTAATAGAAGGTTGGATAAGAGGACACAAGATCGTGGCAGAGTTTAGAAAAATGTTTACCACTCAATATTTATTCAGTCTTAGAGAAAAATACAATTACAGTCCATAGCAACCCAGAGTAACAAATAGTAATATGCCAGAGGTCGGTGATGTAGTTCAAATCAAAAGTGATGTCAAGAACAGAAATAAGTGGAAGGTAGGAAAAATAATTTCATTGACTCGTGGAGCTGATGGGGAGTGTCGAATAGCAAAAGTGAAAGTAGGCAATTCAGAGTACACTCGCTCGGTAGGTCACTTATACCCACTTGAAATAAATAGTAAGAGGAATGAAAGTGAAGAAGGTCTTTCTGAGCAAGTTCCTGAAGTAGAGATTGCCAAGTCCTCTGAAAGTCAAGAAACAAATTCTGCTAAGCCGCCTGCTGGAGGGGTGGAAGTAGGACACGAGCTGTCTGAGGCTCTGAATGATCTAACGCCAATAAGAGTTAAGAGGAAAGCAGCAATCAGAGCAAGAGAAAAGATGACCGAACTTACTCGCAATCTTCTCACACTTTTGTAGTTCCTGTTTGTAATTTAGTCTGTTATGATACCTAAGAGTAAGGAACTAACACGACAGTACAGGCATCTCAAATGAAGGTGAGATATCAGGCATCTGTTGGGAGTGCACTGGTTGGTCGGCACTACAGTTGGTAAGTTTGCACAATGCAAAGGTTTTCGCGTGTTAGGGTTATATTGGGTGCCACACGATGCCAACTTCACATTCAAATCTAATTTTAGTACACCAGACTTCGAAGCGTTGACCAAACGTCAAGCGCTACGAGATCTGATGAAGGTTTTCGATCCTTTAGGGTTTTTATATCCCGTTATTAATCGGGTAAAATTATTTTTCAAATAACTTGGCAGTTAGTGAATGTGTGGGACGATGTATTACCCTGTGCTGAACGCGAGTTTTGGGCGGAATGGTACCGCAACGTGGAGTCTGTAAAGTTAGTAACGATACCACGTAGCTATTCCTACATTGTTGGTCCTGTCGCTCGAGAGTTGCACTCCTTCATAGACGTAAGTGGTCAAGCTTATGCCTGTGTTTCTTTGAGTTTATTATGAGTAAATCAAGAGTCGCATCATTGAAGCAATCTTCAGCGTCTCGACTTGAATTGCAAGCCCCGCTGTTAGGGGCCAGGTTAGCAACGACGATCTGTGAGCAGCACCGAACAAAGCCCACTAAGCGATATTTCTGGTGCGATTCACAGACCGTTCTGGCTTGGATCCGCAAACCTGCTGGTGATCCCAACGGGTGCGATTCGTAATGTATAAACAACAAATGACATATTTTTAGTCGATATGACGCTCAACAGATATAATTAATTTATGGTATACAGACATTTGACATATTCTTGCATGATATAAGGGTCACTGGGAATAATAGACGATTGATATAACAACTTTCAATCCAATATGCCGATGTCATAATGTTTATTTTATATAAACACTCCAGATATAACATTCAATGAGTATTATGTTGAATGTGTATGTGTGAAAAAAAAATTAATGTAATTCCAGTGGTGTTTAGATGCAACGGTGAATGAACCGATTTGTTTGGATTTCCTAGTTAGTTCAACCTCCTCCTCTGGGTTTAGGATAGATTAGTATATGACAAAGCTGCCAGGACCGAATTTGGTTGCATTTGCTAGTTGGTTCCACCTCCTCCAGTGAGTTTAGGTTAGGTTAGTATATAACAAAGCTGCCAGAATTTATTATTATTATATGATTATTTGTTGTTATATCTTCCATTCCACACCCGATCCCAACACCTTCGTGAGAAATCGTACTAGCGAAATTTCCGAGCTTACTCAACCTTACGAATGGTTTTGGATTCCACCCGAGCTTAATGTGGCTGATGATGCCACTCGAGTCGTGACAGGTGGTAAGGATTCGCTAGTCTGGCTGCGGGGCCCCGACATCATTTTGTCGGGACAAATAGAGTTCCCCGCTGAACCATGCACTCTAGTCAGTGATCACAATGTCAAATCCCTTTTAACGTTAGCTCCTTCCAGGCCCTTCAACATGGTACATCCAAAATGTCAGGATTTTGTTTCTTGGTATGGTATGGCTTCTCCGTGCCACACCCCGAGCCCACCAGTTTTTACTCCTCATTAGAAAAAAAGCTTTTAGTAAACGTCTTCGTGTACGAGAAGGGCCGCGTCTGCTACTCGCCCGAGACGTCAACAATGTTGAATTGCACCTGCTGCACCAAAGTCAATTGGAGAGTCTAAGCAAGAGCCATTTGGAGCGCTTACCTCTAAAGCAGGACGACGATGGCCTGTACTGCCTGGATGGTCTAATCTCTACAGTTAGCAAGGTCGCGGAGGATATGAAGCAACCCTTAGTTTTGATCGGACGCAATCACATAGCTCGGCTCATTGTGAGCTACTATCATGCGTGGGCTGGACACGGCGTTCGCGAGATAGTTGTCAATGAACTTCGGCAGCGCTACTGGGTTATTCAACTACGTCACATGGTCAGAGCAGTAGCTGCAAATTGCCAGATCTACAAAAACAGGAAAGCTTTGCCATCCATTCCACCGACTAGAGTCTTGCCTGCTGAACGCCTCATCCATCACAAGCGTCCCTTTTCCATTTTCGGTTTAGACTATTTCGGCCCTGTGGAAGTCACTGTAGGACATCGTAGAGAGAAGCGTCGGATCGCCCTATTCACTTGCTTCTCAACCAGAGCTGCCCATTTAGAGGTTGTAGAAAGTTTGTCAGCGGATTCTGCGATAGTGACTCTACGTCGTTTTATGTCCAGACGAGGATGTCCGAAGCAGATTTATTCCGACAATGGGACCGCCTTTGTTGGCGACAGCCGCGGAATCGATGGGTGCGGGAGTATTTACTGTTAATTATTCGCTGTTGAACCCAAGAAGGGGGAGGGGGGTGATGTCGTCGTGATATGCGAAGGTAACCAACCGAGAGGAGTGTGTCCACCCCGCTCGAGACCACATTGTCAGGGTAGCGGACGTGAATACGGCTGGTGGAATTTGAAGACGTCCAGTCAGAAAGCTCGCTAATTTGGACGTTAATTTTAGTGACTAAGTTGTTTGTTTTTTTTTTGTTTCTTTTGCATTGCATAGTTTTAACATGGTATTAAGCTACTTAAGGTACTTAAGGTAAACTGCTAGTTTACGAGGAGGGCGATGTCGAGGACAGACCCTCTTTATAGTTTTTAGATGTGTAATTAGTTTATGTTTAGGTCTTTGCCTCTAGGTCCTTTTCTTGTCTCTGCGATTTTTCTTCTGCTGTTTTTACTGTCTTTTTTCTTCTATAATAATACACCTTTTCCTATCTAAACCGCCGTTTCCTTCGCTGTCCTCGATAGGTGCTCATGACAAACATGGAACTAATTTCCAAATCCAAGATGGCGGTCACGACTTTTCGAATAATGGCAAGTTGGATATCGTTTTCGAGGTATTTGGGGGTGCTCTTTACGAATATAGCACTTATTTGTAAATCCAAGATGGCGGATACGATTTTACATATATCGGTATGTTGGGTATTATTTTCGAGGTATTTGGGGGGAGCTCATTACGAATACAGCATTTATTTCTAATCCTAAGATAGCTGGTACGGTTTTTCGAATATTGGCAAGTTGGGTATCGTTTTCGAGGTATTTGGGAGTGCTCATTACGAATACAGCACATATTTCTCGTGCCCGCCATCTTGGATTTAGAAATGAGTGCCATTTTCGTATTGAGCATCCCCAAATACCTCGAAAAGAATACCCATATTGCATTTCTTTGAAAAATTGTATCCGCAATCTTGGATTTACAAATAAGTGCTATATTTGTAATGAGCACCCCCAAATAGCTCGAAAACGATACCCAACTTGCCATTATTCGAAAAATCGTACCCGCCATCTTGGATTTAGAAATGAGTGCCATATTTGTAATGAGCATCCCCAAATACCTCGAAAAGGATACCTGTATTGCATTATAAATGAAAAAAAAAACATTAATTAATGCCACAATCTCAATATCACTCCCAAACAACTCGAAAACGTCTATAATTCTCGTTGTCTCGATCAACAATGTCGAGCATATCGGTAGGCACCTGTTAGGGTACTTTGACACTTGCTGAGTCACCGCCCTTTCACTGCCATGACAAAAAAGTAACTAGTTTCGTATTGAATCTGTGTTTGTATCGTATAATTGAGTAAAATATTTATCATTTGTCTATCGAACCATCTCCTATGTGCTCCACCGCTTGAACTGGAACCCTGCACTGTTAACTCACACTTTCCTCCATTTTACTTAAATAATATGAAACTAAGCAAATTCTTAGTAATAGTAAAATAATATGTCTATTCCATATTACGATTACTTATCTTACTAATTAATACTCAATAGAGTACATGAATTTTATGCTTGATGGAAATTAACTAAAACGCCACGCTATATTTAGAATTCATACAGCAAGTCACCGTGCTGAAATGTACCTAACCATTGTGATTAATACAAGTTACTTGATTTATGTCTGCACAGTATATATCTATTGTAGAGGTATTTGTTGGTACGGAAGTTTGCCAGCTAACTGCGAGGATCAAGTAAGTAAAATATTATAGGTATATAGTTACTATCTTCTCTAGAAAAATGAAAAATAAACCATGCGTCTGCCTGAGTATGCGTGTGCCTTTGTTTTTTAATTTTCTAAAATATATAGGGCATAAAATATTAGTATTGAAATCTTTTTTTTTTTCAATAAACAGGTTATGTAGTTACATACTACGTCATGGTATAATAAATTTAAGCTCGCAACTACTATAAGTTTGGCCTAAAGTAAGCGACGTAAGTCGCCATTAATTATAAAAGAAGCAACTTACAGATAAAAAGTTTATACCTAGAGTTAAAATGTTAAATTTTCACCTTGCACCAGTCGTAAATTAAGTTTCAATACTTTTTGGAAGGACATTTAATTTTCTGAATGTAAGATAGAATATATGCTATCTTTGAGAGGCGAATACAAACTACTCAGTTACCTTCCACGCGGGAAAACTTTCAGTGGAAATCTTCATTTCCTATCTCCTTCATAGCCTTAAGTCAAAACGAGACAGGTGCAGATATTTTAAAGGGTAAATGCACGTTAAATACAATGAACTTAGCGTTGGCGTACTTTAGTGGAAATTATTCATGTCTTTCTACAAACTCATACACTCTATTACGTTACTTGAAAATAAGTAAAAAATTAGGGAACAAAAATATCTGCAAATTTATAAATATCCATGTCCACTTATAAATATAAACCCCACTCGTTTCAAAGAGGTTTGGGTAAAGATATCGATAAAATGTCTTTACAAGGGTATGTAGCCTGTGATAGGGATGTTTATTTATTTTTAACACATTTTTGTAAACGTATACTACAATACTTATAATTATATAGTAGAGACATAGAAATTCTGGAATCACGGATAAAATATTTGTAGTGATTTCTTGTCAACACTTTTACCGATAACTCGTTTTTACTCAACAATTTTAAACAAAACATAAATGGAATGCTTCTTTGTGTGACTGATAACAGATACCCTTCAAGTGCATGAAGGTCGTTACGGATGGCAACTTACCTCTTTACATGCATGGAAAATGACATATTGGCATATTAATAGGTACCTATGTCAGTCTCTATTGGTTCAGTACGAACGATTCAGATAAGAGACCACACTTAATAACACGGAATCGGCTTGAATCGGTCTAAAAAAGCTTTAGTCGAAACGCACGTCTTTTTCACTCTGTTTAAATGGTTTTTCTGATAGTCTTAATGCGAATCTTTGTCTAATGTGGTGACTCCCTAAGTCAACAGCTCTTCACCATTAAAATTCAAAATATAATAGGACAGCTTGTGTTTTCTCACCAGTGTGAAAAAATCTATGAAAAATTAGGTTTACGACAAACGTCATTGGTTTCAGGTCTAAACGAGGCCTACATCGAAGATTCATTATTGAACTCGCGTGCTATCTCGATGAGCTCAGGCTTGGATTCTGCCACAGGCAAACGGAGAACAAAGTCTAACAGATCTTCCAGGTAATTTTTAATATTTAGGAAATAAATTATTACGTTGTCCCTTCAAACTACTTTACCGTTATAAAGTCCAGCACTTTCTAGATCTGTGTGAGTTCGTTTTGATTGTGCTTCGCAAAACAAATATACGAGTTCCACGATTTTCGAATATTGAAACTTCATTTTACGTCTCATAGAAATCAAAGAAGCGAAGAAAAAGTTTTTTTGTGTGAAAACTCGACAATTGTTTGGTTTGAACTCAAAGGGTCAAAAGTTGTATAATAGCTATACTTTTTGGTACAAACCTTTGGGAACTACTTGTATATTTGTATAAATAAGTATGTAACGTTACGAGCGAGTATGTTGTAACAGTAGAAGTAGATTTAAAACCAAATTCTCTGGCGGATAGGTTCAATGAACAAGCTCGGAGGTCAGTATCGTCGTGCACAAACTGCACATTTGATTTATTCATTGCTGGTGTTGCATTTTACGGATCAATCCTACAACTACAAAAACAAAACAACTGTATTATTTTATATTAGCTCCCTCATACTGGAAATAAAAACTATTGAAACTCCTGTCTGTGATTTCAATGTTTCTTTTATGGAATTCGAAAAAAATTGCGTGTAGAGTTTAATAAATATTATTGACTGTTACATATAGCTAAATATTTTAGGGCATTAGCTATCTCCCTTGTAAGAACTCCTAGAGACGTAGTTTCATTTTGGTTACTATGAATTTCAGAATGACTTGGGCGTTCAGTGAAAATTATTCAAACGCCTTTAATCGAGCGATACAAGAGGAGCGATCTAGAGAAATACAGGTGTATACTCAACCTAATCAAGACAATACAAGTATACCGGGTGGCCCGCCTGCGGGCCGTCGGCTTTCCTACCAGCGGGCTGTTTCAGGCGAAGATCCCATGCCGTTCCGCTATCATGACTCCACTCTTAAGAAAAAGCATCTTATTCCAGAAAAGTCTGAGGTGAGCAGTGCATTAATATTTTACGATTTATTGTGGAAAAATGTGTAGTTTCATAGAGTTGTGGTCTCTGTCATCGAATATGTCATTACAAAGCTAATAGTTATTTGTTAAAGCATCATTATTAAATTCACCATAATAGAAAATTACTCGTCGCAGTTATAATCGGCTGCACCGACCCTAAAAGCCACCAAAAACATCATACAGTTCCATTCTGCTATATTATTCATTAGTATATGGTTCATTAATATATAATTATGTGAAAACCATGTTCTGTATATTAATGTTGAATGCTGAACATTAAATAAAAGGTAACGTCCATGTAGGAATAAGCAGATTCGGTAAGAATGTTGGTAGCAAAGATTAGGAGATTTATTTACCTAGAACGACGATTGTTGGCAGCCATTTTTGAAACCCAATTGATATATCTTCAATTTCAGGCAAACTTTTCAATTATTTTTTTGTTACGTGAGATAATTAACATGTTTTTGCTTCTATGTTCGCAATTTTTCGGTTCATTCCGTTATTCATTCGCACGGACCCTAATTCTGTAGGCAAAAAGAAATACTAAAACTTTGCACATAGTAACAGCATGTAAAACCATTTAATTTTTTTTATTATTTTATATACTCTCTTAAGTAGATGAGCGCTTTCCACGACAAATAGTTCAACTGATAATATCTTCTTAAACGTAAAATAGGGAAAATAAATTTGAAATACACTAAATATTAAAAAAAAAGTTTTTGCTTTGATTATCTACAAGTTCAGGTGTTTAAAAAACCTCTTCAACTCATCTTTAATAACTGGTGTTCGTAGTTTCGATATCCAATCATTTAGTTGGATGTTCGGTTCAAATCGAAGCATGTTTTATGTGTTGATCGCGTGATACCCGCACCCCGTACGCCCATCGCCGCCGACGACCTCGCTCCTCAGTTTGCCCTGGACTTCCACCCTTTACTGTAAACATTTCTGCAAAAAATATTTGGCTAACCACTATCTCTAACATTTCAAATAAATTGATAATGTCATGTCATTCACATAATGCACCGTTGAATTGACCATCAAACGTTCTGGATGTTAAGAACCTTAATTAAATAATATTAAATTAATAAGGAAGTTAGCCTAGCAATCCCTTTTAACCTACAAGAATGACTTGCACCGATTTCCTCATTTAGATTTGCAAACAAGTGAGAACGTTATGCAATGATATTCCCTGGTGAGAGGTATTGTTATTGAAAGAAACATATGCTTACAAAAATTTTTGGGGGTTAGGTCAGGCGTAGGTGTAGGTGGTTAGTAAAAGGTGGGTGTGCGCAGGTGGGTGACGCAGCGGCCGCTGTTTAGGCCATATAACCGCCCAAGCGGAGGGCCCACCGCCAGTGCTGGACGGGAGGCCGGCGAGCGAGTCTCGTCCGCCCTTCACCCACGCGTTTAACATTCGTTCGCGATATAACATTTCCAGCCTCAAGTTACTAGAATCCGATATTTTCCTCCGGTCTACTGAAAAACTCGATTTCTATTTAGAATTATGGGTGATATCATTTTAATTAAAAGAATTTGAAGTTGATTAACAACATTTTTCAACGTTGAAACTTATTTTTTTGCCTGAGTTTAAAACAAAAATTCGTAAGCTTGCAAGAAAATCTATTAGAAGTGTGATTGCGATATTGAATAATTATCCGTTTCTCTATCCTGTCTAACAAAAAAAGTGTTTTTGGAATGTGTATTTCTGGATCTGGTACGTAATAAGTAATGTTACATAAAATTCAAAACTTTATTGTCGAACGACGTCTTTCAATCTGAAAGTTATGGACAAATTTAAAATTGAAATTGAAAATCGGGCTTATGACTTAGTTGGAAAGCTGGGCGCGCGAGGATCGAGTGTCGGTGGGTGCGAACTGTTGTAGCGGTGTTCGCGCGATAAAATCTGCCTCTATATTGATTCAGGCCAAGGTGCTTCATTAACACAGCTACGACGAAGCGGGTAGTTAACTCGACCATTGTCGGCAATAGAACCGCGCTTTCTCAATTTCACACTTCATCGTTATTATTGCATATGGTGTGCGTCAGCAATCGTTTCAAGTTTTCTTATTCAAACTACCTTTTGATGAGATACCATAATATTTAACAGATGAATTTCAAATATTTGCTCCATTATTGTTATTATTGACATAATGATTTCAGTACTAATATATTTTAATAATAACTTTATTCTAATTAAATAGGTTGCGTTTTACCCACTGATTTTTACCATCATTATTTAAAGGTTGTTGGATGCAAGAAATTTTATATTAAAAATTGTCTGTGTCTTCTTAGGTAGTATTATTTTACGACTACTTTCGGTGAATACTAATAAAAGTTCAAAATAGTCGTAATGCACATAACAATAAAAATAAGAGCGCACTTGGTTCTTTAACTGAACGTACATAAAATTGGTATTGGTTAAATAGACTAGTCCAGTGTATGGACTCAATTTAAGTGTGTTTTCCAATCGAGCGGGTTTTGGATTTCTATTCGTATTGAATTTTCTCGCATCATCTCGGCGCTAACTTGTTTTTAATGCCGAGTCATCGCGCCCCAGGCCGTCGTCGCGTCGAGGGCTGTGCCACCCCTCGACGATATATCACGGCGCAGCACCTGACTCCTCTCGCACCATTCACCTATATATTCAAATGATAAACTGTCCAACTTTACAGAAAATTGCACACATAAAAGAGTTTGAAAGTTATCTTTGCTGTTATATACAGAGTACCTAATAACTCAGGTACGTACCATTGTACCTGCTTGTAATTTAACAATTCCTAATATTAATTTCACATTTGTGACCGATATATTTGAAAGCGTTGAAATGTTAGAAATTTTAATATCAAAAACAGACAAATACTACCATTTCAACACACAACAGCAAATATTTACATTTTCTTTCAATATTTCCAAATGTTCAAAAAATTAAAATGTAATGGATAAGTCATACGTCACGCTCTTCAAAAGTATCGCTGATTAGGTCTACGCGATAATGAATTATAGAACTAAGTATAAAGCATACTCTCAGATAAAAACATACTCAATTCGAAATAATTGAAAAAATGAAAATCACCATTAGTTAAAAGGCAAGAAGTGGAAACTCGGACGATAAGGGTTTTCGAGAGGGATCAATGGAGTCCGCCTTCTTGCATTTACAGTTCCAGATAAGTCGACGTAGGTATTACTTATACTGTTTATTTAGGAGTTAATATTGATTCGTGAGTGAGTTCATTGAATATGATTGCACGTAGATAACAGTGTTGTTTATAATAAATTTTCCTAATGAGAAAAGTACCACTTCTTCACTTCACCACTTCGTACAGACGAGACCTATTTATTATACCTTAAGAATTTCGCATGCATGCTCCTGTTTGTTTATTAGCGTATAATGTCTCACTATGAAGTAAAAGTCACCCCTATTGTAATATTCCCTATAGTATTTCATAATTAAGTGCCTTTCCAAATTTTATTGGAATTGATCCAGTTAATTCTCTTATAGGGAAAATTACAATCCATCGTTTGAGTTTTCAAAAAGCATTAACAGCGGAAAGGCTATATATCCAATCCAGTCGTTGTAAATATTTTAAGTAATTTACACGTCTTTCGACTAAGTGCTAATACCAGTCACCAAAGTAGCGACCATATATTGAAATATAAAATCATAAGAGAGATATTGTATCTATTGTTGTGTTGAGGTAATTAATTACATAGCTTTGGGCCGGAACTACTCCCACGAGAAATTTGATAAATTGCACAATTCAAAAAGTAATGATGACACAGTAAATTTCTTTTATCGAAATACGCATAAATGTTGATATTTGTAATATCAAGTTATGGGCTAATAGATCTGAGGAGATTTCAACCCTTCCTAGGGTTACTTTAAAAAAAAACTATTTCTATTTTAAAAGTAATACATCTGAGACCCGAGAAATTTAGTACAGTAATTTGTTTCTGTGGTGCGTTTTATAACAACGTAAAGATAGACTAGAGAATAGAATAGACAAATTGCAATAACACTTGTTATGGCTTCCGTTAGTGTTATTATGACGTCACACATAATATTTATCTAAATATTTTTACTTTACAGACGGAATATTTACAGATTTATACATATTCATATATGTCTCGTTAAATATCAATACATTTTTTTTAATAACGCACACACACCCAACCTATCCCCGCGCTAGAATGACCTGTGTCGCGGGTGCCATGGACACACACATAGACAACCACAAATTACACCCAAACTCACAAGAGAAATAAATGTAGGCCATACAAATATTTCTCCTGGCCCAGGAATCGAATTTAACCGTTATGTAACCGTTCGGCCCATGAGGCATTTAAACATACATGCTATATACATTATACATAATGTATAAAATTTGACAAATAAAAAGGGTTTACAGACCGAACCCGCCGATCCGGGCGGGATGGTGTCGGCGGCCTTGTTTCTAGAATCATTCATAGGGTTAGGTTAGAAATAAGGCCGCCGACATCAGCGGGTTCGGTCTGTAGACCCCTGTAGCATAACCATAGACACCATAAACACCAGTGACAGGTACCCGTTAGGTACGGACAACGGCACATCAGACTACACATTTTTGTTCGAAAATTGCTTCCAGTGCAACGGAACAAGATACGTCAATGTACTATTGTACATATTTATTGTACTATTGTATGTACTATTGTGTGTACTATTATCTACATTATCATATTATTGCTCATAATTTATTTGTATATAACTAAAATCGGAATATTCTACTGTTTTGTAGTGGAATCCATACGAAACGAGATTTATGAAATTGTCAAGACGTGTGGGCGTGTTTTTTATTAGTATAATAGATGTTAATTTGGTAGAGAGATCAACTTGAAAAAGTACATGACTGAGATTTTTATATCCTAGACGTCGAGTTCAATTTCCATTGGGAATGTCAACATTCTAGAACAATTAACAATTAAGTTTACTAATTATCGCATCTTTAACATTGAATAAATACATCGTAATGAAATTGCATGCCTGAAAAGATACACAAAACGTTGAGCAGGTGTGAAGTTCCAAAACCCTAATAGGCCAGATAACTTAATAGACAATTACCGAAATCCTCACCGGGGACCGGTGCCCACCAGTTGGATGTATACGAATTGATGATGTTCATTACAATTTGATATTATCCCCGGAACTATTTTAGGACTTTGTCATTGGATGCCTTTGGTGAATTGGGCGAAATATAATGTCGTTCGAAGTGCCCACATTTTATAATACTGAGATTTAACATACATTACAACATTCCCTATTGTTTTAATTACTTTTGATAATTTTATACTTTACTGGCTAGAAATTATGAAATGTCTGATCTATAAGTGATTAATTAAGTCATTAAGGAGATTGTAATATAGAACTAAGCCTGGCGACTACGCGGCAGCGCAGAATGATGATGATGAACCTATGATTACTAGGTATAGTTGGTATAGAATCGGAATGTTAATAAATAATTCGGTTACATAGCAGTTTTTCCATTATTGCTATTTACTTTTAATGCGAGAAACCGCGCGGAATAAGTAAATGGAAAAGACTAGTTGCGCAAAAAGTGAAGCCTAAATCCTACACGCTTGTGTATTGTATATTTCTCCGATTTCAGGTATTGGCTTGTGGTGTCCTTTATCTTACTTCCAACTTATATCGGAATTATATGTTTCCGTTTCTAGTCATTCTCGGGTGATTCTTGTGAATCGTCACATAGAAGTTAATGAAAAACGTTGGTAAACATGCAACAACTGTTCAATATGAATCACCAAATATGTTTTATAGTTGTAGTTTAGCCTCTGGCTATCGGAACTATCGATTCTTAAAGTCATTGATGATTATATTACATTCTACATAGAATTAAACTTAAAAGACTTTGGATGTCTTTGTCGTGTAAACCACTTAGGTTCACGTTCTTTCACTGTATTTATGTGATACTTAAGAATATACATAATATTGTGTTCCTTTTTGTATTCGGCATCAAAGTCGCCGGTACCTTTATTACAATATAAAGTTTACCACCGCCAACTTATATTTGCGGCTGACTGCAGCTCAGCAACAAACATGCGGTTGACAGCAGCCCTGCATAGAACATCAAACAATAATATTAATACCTCAATTATGATCTCTCCACCCGCAAATGTAACTTGGTGGCAGTGTAACTGAAGAAGCCATTATCTTGGCCGCAGCCAAGATGAACGTGCCTTTTATTTACCAAAACGTTGACACAAAGTAGGTTTATTTATTCTATCTCTTTTAATCACGTATTCCTTTATTCAGTGTATCTACATTTTACGGGTCGTCTACTCTCTTGCAATAGATATCTGCGTAACAATTCTTTTATTTGAGGTGTACTTATATACACAAATTTTACATTATACAGGGTTTTAACCGGGTATGTGTGCCGAGATTATTTACGTGTTCTACTTTAGCAAAATATTGCTTTATATAACACGGCACTAAGTTTCATACAACTCGTATGTTACTTACGTTATCCAATTTAAAACGATTGACACAAAATAGGATACAAAATGCTTAGGTGACCATACACACAAACAGCTAATGCGTTGCGCTAATGGGCGGATGTCGCTAGAGCACCCTGCTGCCCTAACTTCTAAAACAACCTCAGGGTTACAATTGACCTATACACTGTAGAAAAACACAAGGTGGTATTTAACATGTTTTGTTGGAAATTAACACCTCCGTACACAACTGTCTCTTACCAACACCATTGTCTTTTAAATCTAACAATTATTTTTATTTACTTATATATTTAATAATTAATATATCTAACGTACGTGTAATGAGTAGTTTTGTTTGAAAAAGCAATTAAATTAATAATTATAATTTAAGTGCTAAATATATATACATATAATAGTTTAATTAATAAATATAATAATAACAGCAATTAATTTAATAGAGACTTCCATGGCACTCAATGTTTTACGATTTTTCTTAAATGTATGTAACTTACAATAATGGAGCAAAGAGGCAGTTATGCTTGCATCTAGTATACAAATAATTCCAGCGCAATGATTAATATCATAAAAAGTATTTTGAATTTGTGTTTTGGTGATTGTGTTTCTACAATACTACGGTAGTTATATTAATGGTATGATTTTTACCTGTGAATAAGTATAAATTTTGTTTCATTTTTTAATTATTTGTTTCGTTTTGTGTGAATCTCAAAACTGAGGTATCTAACAACGAATCGCCTCTATTGTCTGGATCATTGTCCGCCGTGAACTCGTCACCTGGCACTCGCTTCTCGCCAACCCGGCTCGTCGAGACGGTCCCGTCTAGCATCGCTACGCCGAGTAATCCGTCTATTTGACCCGCCGTCATCACACCTTTGCTTAGTTCTACCAAGCTCACACGTTCATTACGTTTATTCATCTAATTTTATAACAAGCACTTTGTTAAAGCCTTTGAGTGACATTGGACACAATAAAATTCATTCTTTCAACTATGACGTATGTGTTCAGACTTCCACTTTAAGAAACCAACGGGTTATAAAGGTGTTTTCAACACATTTGCTTGAAATGTTGTATTTTCTTCATCGTGCGAAAAGTGCATCTTTTCCGACCTATTTGTGTGGGAATAGTACGTTGGGTTACAAGGGCGGTAATTAGGCAATTACGGATAGAGGGACATTGAAAGACCGAGCCGAAAGCTATTATTGCCGTTCCTCCCATGTGACGTACAATGTTTTTCATCATACTTGCGAAAAAGTTAAGAAAATGAAAATTTAGTGTTAAAAACGTTTATACTACATTCACAAAATTATAAGTAAAAAAAAAATTTCAAGATGCTTACATTGATTGATTGATCTGATAAAACAAAAAATCTTTAATTTAAATTTATGTACGCTGTTTGGTTGGTTAATGATGCAATGGCAAATAAGAGTATGGCATTGCATGGCATCTAGCGCTGTATTATAAAAATATGGCCGTATGATAAAAAATATCGCTTAGTTTTCCAGCACGTTATACTACTACTTCTTACGAGCAAGTGTTATGAAAAAGCAACATTTATAATATTTTATTACAAGCATTTCAATTACGTAAAATAAAATGAACGTAGTAAACCAATTTGGTTTGTGAAATTGATCAAAATTAATAAATTTCGTTTATTTACCACATATTTTAAGTATTTTAACATTTTATTTTACAAAACAAAATCGCAAGCCGCAGTGTGTTTCAGCCACAACTTTTTAATTTTGTGTAATTTTATAGAAACCTTACGCGTATACGAAATTACTAAGAACCGCCGTTTTCGTACAATAATTGTCATAAAACATTGTTATGTTATCTTGTTTTTTTCCTTCTTGCCGCCGTAATCTACATATATGCGATATTGCGGCTTATTACATATAGTAAAAAACAGAAACGTTGTGTATTACATGGGAGTCAAGGTTATTGCAAACTCGTGACGCTTAAGAATGTTAACTAATTTGCAATAACCTACTTTCAGCATTAGTAAAACACTGAAAAATTTTATTGATTTACTAATATATAAAATGTTGCGCAGGTCTGAACTAAAGGATTTAAAGGTTTAGGTTTAGTACGATCTCTTGAACATTTTTATATTTAGAGTAGTAGTACACAAATTTCGGCGTAAATATGAGTTCCAGTCGGCGTCAAAGTCCGAGTCTCGGTATGTCGGGCGCACATTCCCCGGTCGGTGGACGAGGAGATTCAGTAAGTTGAATAATAAATTACAGCCCACCTAGATTGTTTTTGTTTGCCTTTGAAAGAAGGAATGTAAAGCTAGAATGACTTTACTATCTACTCACAATATATATGTAACAGAATCTTTAGTCGTGTCGTTCGTCAACAACTTAAACGATTAGACACGTAACACTGCGGGGCATTAGACTAATGTTCTCACGAGTAGCACTGCTACGGTGTTAGTACCGTAATGAATGTTGTCTACGGTATTATTTACATGTAATTATTTCAATTACAGATTGAAAGAATGGACGATATTTTCATTGGAGAACTGTTTCGTGTGATGATTCATTACATTTAAAAACTGCATGTGCATATTGGCAAAAATAGTGATGGGGAATCTAAGATTCATTATTAATATTATATTAAAACCATGCCACCACTTTCATTTTCTACAAAAATAAGTTCTTTTCTAATTGCGATAATATCATTCCCCATATCGCTGAGGACTTGACTCAGCTTTTCATCGTGTAGTGGTTATAAAAAGAAAGGCTGCCAAAAGTCACTATAAAGTGTTTTATGCTATACAAATAATTTTTCAAAAAGAAAAAAACGATGAACACACTTGTGAAATATTTTCTTCATGTCTTTGCTCGTTTTTATTCATCTGTAATAACCAATACCTTTTACGCAATGTAAGCATTTCCAGTCGCCGATGTCAGAGCACACAATACACAATTCTCACAATACTATATACCTATACCGGTGACATCCACATCTCTATTAATCACTTGGATTATAACAAGGTTATATTATGAATCAGCGCTTTAGATATTGGTGATGACTTCATAAACAGTTAAAAGTTTGAACCAGTTTCTAGGGAAGCCATTTTGTTAAGAAAAACTTAATTCAACCGTATATCGCAATCATATTATATTGGAGGTGGTGACATTAAATGCTATCTTACGTACGGCTATGAATGCACTGACGCAGTTTCTAAAGATGTTAAAATATTAAAATATAACTTACTAAAACAACTTATGTGGTGCACAAAAGCCTTATACCATTGCTGTACCTATTCACGGCTTAAAAGCTAAAATAGAGGAATTCATACAGGGTGACTTTTTGTAAGTCGTAATTAAAACATAATTAACATGGACCTAACGTTAAAATGCGCCGTCAGATAAATTTACATTTTTTTAATTGTTTTATGCAAGTAACATTACGACACATTTAAATTTCACCTTGTGGGTATATTATTATTTACATCTATATATTATAAGTAGTAGTACGATCTGTTGTCTCAGGTGCCGTTTTCAGCTGCAAATGCGGCTGCAAAGTGACGACTGTTGCCAACTTCAGCACGTTTGTAGTGGCCTTAGCTGGCATGGTGCCACATCGCCTCCTCTCGAGTAATGTTTAGCTCGATTCCTTTCAACTTTTATCACTTAAGTTTCTCATTTTTATTTCTGATTTCTCTTCTATTTCATTAATACAAAACAGTCCATGCATTCTGAAACAAAACAAAGTTCACTGACATGTTTTGAATACACATGTTATAGATACTAAACATTTATAGATAGTAATGTGCATACTTAATCCTTTTTACATTAAAATATTGCAGATTATATTAATCCCTTTCACTACAGTTCCTGAAAGCATATACTTATATATTTCTATTGAACTACTCTGAAAACACATAAATTATTATTTTTATATTATATCAAATAGAAACAATCCGTAAGAAGTATTTCATAATCATAAGAGAATTATAAGATTAGAAACTGTGCTTCGGGTATTCAGGTATATCAAATAATTTAACAAACGAAGGAATAAATAGGAAAAAATGCGACAAAAGTACGCCTGACGTTTATGTCTAAATCCTCGATTTCCCGCCGGTTTGGACATGGACTACGATCTTAACGAACCTACACAAGTATCCGCAATCTTTGCATTTCACATAAATAAAAATTATAATTGGATTAAATATGTACATTTAGTTTTTCGTTCATACACATCATTATAAGTTGTAAGTAAGTTATATCTGCTAGTTCAAATTTTTTCTTTATTATCTCAATGCAATGAAAAGTACCATATTAGGAGACACATATTACTGGAATTGCTGTATTTAGGATGTATGTACCTACCATATACCACTCTGGCAAATGAAAAACGAGTAAAACATTTTCTCAGAATTATAACATAACTCAAGACTCTTCACTGCATACATTTAGTAGCAGTAGAGCTCTTTGTGAAGAAATTCATCCAGGGAAATATTATATATACAACTGCCACCTATTTCTGCAGGTAAGTAGTAATGTGAGCATTACTGGGTTCCCGTTTTGAAGGGTTAAGGGTGCGGGTGAAATTACAGGCACATGGGACTTGTCAACTTATGTCTCAGGGTGACGGGCGCATTGGTAGTGCCCCTCAGATCGTGCGATTTAAAGCTCTGAGCTATTTAAAGCACTGCAATTTACATGAACAGGACTTACCATCAGACCCACGCCTTGTTCGTCCCGTGACTTGTTATCATAAAAATACATTCCTTCACTTATATCAAAATGGAAATTGTTTTAGTAAAAATACTAAAAAAATTTCCATCGATTCCGATTTAGAATCAACTACACTTGGTTAAACTTAGAGAGAACCTTGCCATATTTCGTGCTTTAGCAAAATGTCATGGAGAAAGGCCATTCCATAAGGTCAACTTTGCCTCGAGCGCATGTAAGGTCGCCGCGCGCCCCAACCAAACTACTTTGTAATTTTCGCTGTGATAAAATCTCTTAGTATAGTTAATTTATACAAGAAATCACTATGACATCATATCTGCAAATACATATACAATAGTAATTGTCACGAATCTATTAGAGATCCTATATACACAACTTTTACAACTTAAACCCTTTCCAATTCAAGTAAATAATTGGTAACTTTATCGACGATCATAATCAAATAATTGTTGACATTCATTTAATTCGGAAGTGTACTTAAATTCAACCCTGATAACACTACGTGACGTTGATTGAAAATATAGAGGGTTTACTCGTGTGTTATATCATATCCCGAACAAATTAATCCAAAATATGCATAGGGTAGCTGGCATTACTGCGAGCTCTTAGCGTCATAAACGTAAACCAGGAACAAGAACAAACACTCAACTACTTCACTACATACTCATTATTCAATTGCAGCATGTACCTAATTACATAGATATATCTGATACTTAATTCGGTACGAAATAAATTATGGAAAAGATTGCATTAGGTAAAAAAAAATCTTTCATTGTAATACGACATGCACCTGAAGCTGTTTTTTTTTTTTTCAAATATCGTTACCTAGAAGAAATCATCGAGTATGTTCTCGATGGAAGAAACAATCCAATCCAGAAAAATCTACAAACCAATGACTCATATCAAATATAAAAGCCTTTCGTAATCGATGCGCATTATTCTACTTCTAATGCGGCGCGGCGGCGTCTCTTGAATATGACACATTAAATAACTCTGTTGGTGTCCTTTTGCCACGAAGATTCCTGCCCGAATCACGTTAAACTAAGTGGCGGGAAAGACAATATTTTGCCTGCATTTTGTTAGCCATCCAAATTATACTTTATAGCAGTAGGTGAGAGAGTATTATTAGGAGTAATTGTCATTTTTGCCTCAGGCAGCGCTTTCCCAAAATTTTCGGGTTGTACTTTGTGGATAATTTTATTAAGATGTTTATTCTAATGCTTACATTGTTACAAGTATGTTCAAATAATATTTATCCACTTTTATGATTTTTATATGTAAGTAGATAAGGTATTGTAAATTTAAATTAAATTAGTTCTTCTGTCTCTAAAGTGGAAAATTCAGAAAGGACTTAGCACAGAGATGAAATTTGAACGTAAAGAGCTTAGCATTTCATTGATAAAGCTTGTATGAATGTCGAGGTCTGCTGTAATTAGCTTTGTAAGCCATCACGATGATGTGTTATCACGTTTTTGTTGCCAAATCAAATGAACGCCGTTTTAGAGTCGTAGACTTTTTTATTCATGCTTGACTTGATTGTCTTATTTTATCAATAAAGTAAAATTTACTTTCACAAATACTATAACGAAATCTTCATAGATTGTGTCTTATATTGTGATAATAAACCTTTGTGTATGTGTGATTTTAGGCCAGTTACGAATTATCGAACCAGCTGGCTGAGTATACGCAGAACGGTCTTCCGAGCTTAAAGGGATTCGTCGCGGCGAACATTGTGGATGAAGCTTTCGCCTATCTGCTTTGGGCTGAAAACAGGGCGAATATGGAAGAGTATTTTGATTTTAGGAGTAAGTACTTGATATAAATGTCTCATTCTAATCTAATCTTTCCTTAAATCTGAATCTGAAAAGTTTCTCGATCAATCGATCACAGTATTACAATAGGGATTTGTAAAACTGTTTCGATCGAGAAACCCGGCGAAACCCCGGGAATAACCCGCGAGCTTAAGTTATCAAAAGGTATCAAATTGCCAATTATTGCATGAATTTATTACCTATATGTGGAGTAAGTAAAACCTTTGATAACGCATAGAATGCAATACCAGTAAATTTATAGATTCAATGTCACAATACTAAAAATCACAATGTGATATCAAGGGATATGATCGTCAATCAAAATTAATTTATTAAAACAAAATCTTAGATAAAACTGAATTAGTGAAATCATATTTAAAAATTAACACTGTGCAAATCTGTAGAACACACTAAGTTACGAATAGTACCTTATCCATCAAACGCCGAGATAGAACCTTTTACCGAACAAACTTCCAGTATTGCTTTCTGAGTAAATTGGATTTTCGTTGACTTTATATAGCCATCGACGAGCATTTTACCAAAAGTCGGTATTCTCGATGATTGTGTTCCTGCTGGACATTAATAACCTGCTTCATTCGAATATTGTTGTGTATGCAGATGACAATGCATTCACAAAGCTTTACCCGAAATCCGTCTTGGTCTTGTTCTTGCATTTTAGGAGACCAAGATCGCCTAATTGTAACGAGACCAGGACCTACTCTGGAAGATTTGAGTAAGAACAAGACTGAGTGAGTCTACGAAAGTTTTGCGTCTCGCAGTTACGACAAACTAAATGGCTGATAGGTATTGATGCATTTGGTGTCAAAACAATATCGATATTAGGGATGCCGCAGACGTCTGTAGCTACATCCGTAACCGTGGATCATTCCTAATCCAATCTACACAGAGTTTTTACGGATTCGGATATTTTGCAGGTCACGACAAGTTCGTCGGGAACAGGCCCTACTCAAACCTCCTTTTCTAAACAAAATTATCGTCTTTGCATTGATTTACGATCTATTTCATACAAGTAGCGGGCTACTTGAATGAAATAGTTCGTAAATCAATTCTATTCGCTCTATTCGCATATAAGATGGCCCACGACATCTTTAAATCTTTGAGTATTAATAAATATTATATTTTTCATCTCCTTTGGAATAAAATTATGTAAAATTATTATTTTTTACTTAAATTAATGATAATTATATCACCAAATCCACAAAGATCCACATTCATTCTGGATTCTTTTTTCATACATCCGCATCTGCATCGGCATCTGAAGATTTCAACGATGAAAAATTCGCACCCGCGGCCGCATCTGCCGATGTCGTCATAAGCGACATCTGTGGCGTCCCTGATCGATATTGATAGACGTTCCGTAATATCGGTATCAAAATCACGGTTTCTTGTAATAACATAGTTGATTTGTTGTTACAAGGCGAAAAGTTTTTGTGTCGATCGATCAAATTATCAACAACAACACACGCCGAAAATCGATAAACTAATTAACTACGCGGGCGCTCTCTCGAGCGGATACCATGTACCCAGTACATTTTTTTTTTCGCCGTTAGGTTGGCACCCACTATACCATGTCAATTTGCACTCAAAATCTCAACCATAGTTGGTTGTTGTCCTTGTCACTTTTTGTAAGAATAATATGAGTTTGATAAGTGATAAAAGGTAATTACAAGATTGGCGAGCTCTTGCAGCAAGACCGAGATCAAGACCGAGGATGAACGTGGCAATACCAACACTAAGACCAAGACGAAGTTACTTGTTCTTGTATTAGGCAACACTAAGAGCGATATATTTCAGGGCTTACCGACGTCTTCTAGCTTACCGTGCTAGACTAGCTTTTTGTATGTGCTTGTGTCGTGTCTTTATATTTGGTTTTTTCAACGACTTTTTAGTCGTAGCGCAATCTATGAGAAGTCTATGAAAGATTTAGAAATATTTAATATATAAATATAATATATATAAATTTTAGATTTATTTTAGAAATTTACAACTTGTGAAATCGTGACGTATCAACTTCTTAAGTTATCGAGTTCTTAGATTTTCGCGATAGATTTTTTTTTTAACATAGGTAATGAAACTATTTAACCAGATTTAAATCGCGTACATTTGTTTTTTCAACCAAGCCGACGTTTCGGGCCCTTTACAGGTCCCATGATCACGGTTGACTCGGTCAGACATGCTGGGTAGACGGTTAAGTTGATTAAGATAACATGTAGGTTCTACATTAGAAACAATCGCTGAGGTTACATTTCAAATGATTTCAATCCTACCAGAGAGCTGCCTTTTCCTAATCGTCTAGAAGTTACACAACGAAATTGATGTTCTATTAAACAAACAATAATTGCTCCTTGATATAGAAAGTAAGAACGAAAGAATACTGTTTAATGTATAAACACACACACGCATATGTATAAACAAAAAAACAGGACAGAAATAATTAAAAAATAAAATAAGAAAAATATTACAACAATATAAATGAATAAGCACTAATTTACCGTCATGCGTGTCGCGACTGGTAGAAACTAACAAATAAAATATATATAATATAGATAACAATAACGCGTAAATAACTCTTTCCCTAATCCCTTTGTGAATATGTCTGCCGATTCGATTCGAGTAGGTACTACACATTAGTAGGTATTTACATTTCCCCTTTGAATAGTATCTCTAATGAAAATAATATTTTATATCAATGTACTTGCCATGTTTGCCTTTTCTATTTTTGACCATATGTGTTTATAAGTATAATATCATTGGCCATGTGTATGAGGGCGCGTTCCCACTATGTCGTCACGTTTTATTATCGTTGGACAACTGTCGTGTCTATCCTGGTTCCATATCCCGACTATCTGTCGTGGACGATTTTTTATCGTTGAACGACTGTCGTGACTAGCTGTTCTCACTAGATCGTGACGACAATTTATCGTTTCACGACTGCCTCCTTGCCCATCTCTGGCTACGACCCAACGCTACTGCAAAACGAGAAGAGGGCGCGGGGTACGAGAGGGGAGGGCAGGGAGCAAAACACGTGCGGACAGCGATAAATAAAACGTGACGACAATAGGAGCTGCGACAATCTGTCGTCACGTTTTTATCGTGACTTTTTTATCGTCTGTTGACTGTCGTTCTAGCTGTTCCCACTGTGACGACAGTTTCTCGTTGTGACGATAAAAATTCGACAAGAACGACAGATAATCGTGTCGTGCTATATGTGAACAACTTCATTTAAATGTACCAGCCACGACACTGTAAACTGCACGACAATCTGTCGTCACGCCATAGTGGGAACGCGCCCTAACATATTATCTGTGTTATACACATGGCCAATGATATACAGGGTGTTGATTAGCATTCTCGCCATATTTAAGAAATTAATAATAGGAATAATGCTAAATCATCTAAAAATATTTAAAAAATCTTCTGTTCCATATTCCGGCTAATTGTATCTAGTAAAGTTTTGTAAAATTGTCCCGCAAGTGTACTCACCGCAGAGGACAGTGACCCCGCCACTCGTTTCACCGAGGGATACGTAATCTTTCTCGATCGCTAATTTACCTATTTTTTTTAAATCATGTTTACGTAACTAGTATTGTTATAATTTACTAATTATTTACATGAGTTACAAAATATGACTGAAAAACGATTTTTTGTAACTTAGATTTGGTACTTACAAACTTTAGGTTACATGAAAGTAGTGCTAGAAGTACCTAGCTCCACAGCTGGTGGCAGGCTCCTTACTGGAGCCAGCCACAGATATGCAGAATTTCCTTTCAACTAAGCGCACATTCTTCACTACAGAAAAAGCAGAAAGAAACTAGAGACGATTTTTGCATGCAATTCTTCGACACTCGTATCTGCGTAAACTAAAAATTTCACATCATGCCATAAGAACGCACTTTATGGTAATGCACATTGTAGCGGTTTTTTTTGGTACTAACTCTTGATTACATCACACGCAAACCACGTTGCATTTCGTGACAAACTAGAACGTATGCGATATGAACGCAGACGCAATACGCAAGATGGACTGATGATCTACCAATCACTGCCACCAAATAGATCGAAAATGCATATTTTCTTCGCATACTGCACATAGGTTAGGTAGGTAGGTAGATTCAAATGTTTGCCGGTACCTGTGACACGTGTAGTGCAAGTCAATGACCTTTGGATCAAACTTGGTTACCACAATTAAATGAAAAATTTAGGGAAACTTATTTTTTTATCTATTTTTTAAGTGATTTGGGTTCAAGTTCTTCGGTTCGGTTGGGTTCAATTTCGGATATAGAATGACCTCTGTAAATATGGCGAGAATGCAAATCAACACATTGTATAATAATAATCAAAATAAAGCTATACACTACATATCTAGATATCTGGTGTATAACTTTATTTTGGTTATTTTTCAACGGTAGGTTTATGGTTTTTTTTATCTTATTCTTTTACAAATCCAATTGTCAGATCTTAGATCTTCGTTTGATAGGTTTTCGATTGCCATAACGACATTGACATTATAACAATTCGGCATCGATAAAAGTAAATAGCATATAATATCGTTTTCAGATGGTTTCGCATCTGATTCCTTAAGCTCTCTCAATCTCTCTCTCTCTCTGTGTGAATTTGTTAGTGTTTTCGTCATCGCTGAAACATTGCGTTCAGCGATAAAAATTTCTTTTTGAGCGGGTTAAATCACTATCGTATGCCGTAGAACATTGTACTGTATCTAGATCCGCGGTACTTTGTATTATTATGAATTTTGGTCTTGATTTCTTACTTCTTGTTGATTACACGAATGTTTTCCTTACAAGTAACACTTCTATAACCCTTAACAATCGTCTTCTTCTAAAACCTCATTTAATATAGACAGCTACTAAACCTTTTGCCAGCGAATAGCGTAATACCGTATTTTTTCACTGTAGAGACAGTGCTTTTCCTAGGCCCGTAACCCATTAAAACTTTAAATATACCACATAACAAATTTACTCAAGACCTTTAGAATTGACCTCATGCATTTTTGTACTAATACAGTTATTTGAACGTTCACAATTGTAACTGTTCTATTTCTTGCAACTTACAACCGTGCGTATATCAAACATTCTGTTTCTCGTGGAATTAGCGGCATACAACATAGACACTTGAAAATGTAGGTTATAAGCACACTGAAATACAAAAGCATTAACAGACAATCATTTGGCATGAATACGGAAAAAGGGGGACATTTTACTGGCGCTAATTTTTTTTATGATTCCAGAAACGGGACGAACAAGTCGTGAGGCTGGTGGTATGCGACACGCCTATCCATGACAGTTGCAGTGCCACTCAGAGCTTTAATCGCAAAGATCTGAGGGGCACTGCCACTGAACCCGTCACCCTGAGATATAAGTTAACAAGTCCCATGTGCCTGTAATTTCACCAGCACCCTTACCATTTAAGACCGGAACGCAGTAATGCTCACATTACTGCTTGGCGACAGAAATAGGTCCTTACCTATTTCCGTCGCCAAGCCTTACTGGCAACTTTGGCAGTACTTCCCTGGACGACCTCTTTCACAAGGAGCACAAAATTGGAAATGTTAGGGAACTTGTTTTGCTAGTTATTCTGCAACTCTCTTGAGAACATGACGTGACGAAACACGTAACTACCCAACTAGCACACAAGCTGCGTAAATGACTTCTGTGTAACCTAAAAGTATATAGGTACTGCTTGTTTAAGGGATTTACTAAATATGAAATATGAAACGCTGTATGTACAGCAGAGAAATATATTTCTAAAGTAGCGCTTAGGCCGTAATATTTGAGGATTCTACAGCAACTTTACGGTACCTAGCTTGATAAGGAGAGACAAACACTCATTATACTGCCAAAAGCGTAAAAAATCTATTCCGTATTTTATGGAGTGGTTTAGTCATACAATAGAATATCAATACTCTGCTTTAAACCCTTGGGCTCTTAAAAGAAGGTACTAACTGCTGGTGTACTTCTAAAAACGTACAATAGCGCATCAATATCATACATGTAAAACCGAAAAAACGGTGAATACTAGCGACTTAAATCGGTAGAACCACAGACCATATGGTAGAACGGTGTTGTTTTATTTCTATTACAAAATCTGAAGGATGTTGTAACCGAGACGCCATTACAGTTTTTAATAAAACCAACTTTTCAGGTTATTTAATATATTTTGTAATATCTTAAATATGTATAAAAACCGAGTTCACATCACTCTTTCTTACCCATGACCCTAACAAATATCCAATCAAGCTAAAATATCTTAATTAAACTAAATTCAAACTACACACACTCTAATTAAATGTACTTTTTATACAAAAAACTGCATATATAGAAGGCGTGTAAAAATTTTAGCTAACGTATAGGTATATATTTACAATAAACTGGTACTCGCATTTTTATTTGGTATGTATTAAAAGGAAAACTTATTTTATCAAACTGTTGTCATTTTATATTTGCAATCATATCTTTCATCACTTTCCACTTCGCATGGTCACGGTCTTTGAACAATAAAATGTGTTTTGTTTCATTCCCCAAAATATCGCTGCTGCATCGATATTTACTAGATAGTAAAGCGTGAACTTTAAATCAGATGCGAGCGCCACATAAAGAAACATAAGAACCTATTTTAGATACTTAGGCGCACGTTACCGCTCTCATAGCATCTTGTATTACTTAGGCGCACATTACCGCTCTCATAGCATCTTGTATTACTTAGGCTCACATTAACCGCTCGCATAGCACATTTGTATTACTTAGGCGCACATTAACCGCGCGTATAGAAACATTGTATCTTCGTACGAACATACATTTACCATGACCATTGTGGGATACGTAGCGTAAAAATCAGTGCCCATTTTGGAAGTATAGCGGCGCTGTAGCCGCTTGTACACCTACTGTAGAACTTGTTAATGCAGCCTATGCAGTTATTAAGAACTTCTAACTGGCTATTGTACGGCTTGTTATTAGAGCTTTTGTGCTGGTTGGGAATACACATGCATGGATATACAGCTTCAATATCAAACTTTGCAATAATATATGAGGAAAAAAGACAATGTTAGGTTATAATACAAACCCCTATTAAATATAACTTTGCGGTTAATACATATAATACTGAATAGTTTATAATCTTAATGTAAATACTTGAAGACGAATTAAGATCGATGTTGTGGAAACACAGAACTACCAAATATGGTATTGTATTCATAAGGGATAGACGATTGAGATTCTTGCCATATAACTAGGAAAGTTGTTTTTTCCAGGAAGTCACATTAAACACTAGTTCAGAAAAATCACATTAGAGTAAGCTTTGATCGGGTCATAAGTCGGGAAAAGTACCGATAGATCTTGTGGCGAAGTCAGGCCGATGTATACAGGCCAGCCGACACACGATTAATGGCCCCGGACCGTGACCGTCCTTGTCCCTGCATTGTACCCTGTCTACCCTACACTTACACAGTATTTACTTTCCTCTATTTGGAATTCTAATATATATACTCGTATTCTAATATTTTCTAATAAATGCTAATACGACTATTTTTTAAACTCCTCATGTCTTATATTGAAAGGTACTAAGGCAAGGGTACTCTAGAAATGCTTATTATCATCAGGTGAAGACAGAGTCGAAAAATCGTTACAAATTCTTTCCTCTCAGTTCTACAACTGGATGTGATCTCGGACTTCAATATAAAACATAAATAAATTTAGATTTCTGTAGCAATGCCTACTTGGTACTTGCCTATATGCGATTGTGAAATCCTCACCATAAAAAAAGTTTTAACAACTTTTAATTAGGTACTAAGACGAAATTTTAACTTCAATTGACTTCACAAAAGTTATATTTCGGCAATTTTTTCCCCTTTTGCGTTTGTAAGGACATTGTAGGGCATTACAAAAACTTTGCAAACCAACATTAAACATAAAATTATTTGTGCAATGTAGGTCGACACAACGTTTCCAATATTAATGTTTTCGAAAAAATTTAAATTTTAAATTTTACTCAATCGCCTGCTTTCACAAAACGACGATTGCAGCGTAGTATAGAGTGCATGTTGATACAACTATACTCAAGATGTAACGTGAAGCAAGGTGATGACTTACTTGGCTACACCTTTATTATCTATACGCGAGAACTAAGTTCGATTCCAAGCACATCTCCTCCACAGAGTTATATATTAATTGCTTTTGAAGAAACTTGCATGGCGGAGTAGGTTTATGCTCTTTAAAAACTGCGAGGTTTCCCACCTGACTAGAGCCTTCGCAAAAAAAGAACCGTGCCCAGTAGTATATTGGACATATTTAGAATAATAAGAGACAGATATAGTAAAGTCTTATTTGTGAAAAACTAATCAGAAATAAGTGAAAAAAAATAATGTAGGTGAGTCATAATGTCTTTACATTTTAAAATTTGCATTATAACGAGTACTTATCTTAAATTTTTATGTCACTGCCTACTCCTTTGTGAACTATCTCCGTGGCCGAACGGTTACCATACCAGACTGCCACGCAGAGGTCCCAGGTTCGATTCCCGGGCCAGGAGAAATATTTGTATGGCCAACATTTATTTCTCTCGTGAGGTTGGTAATTTCTCGTTGTCTATGTGTGTGTGTGTGGCACCCGCAACACAGGGTTTCCCTAGAGCGGGGTTATGTTGAGTGTGTACGTTATTATTGTTTCATTTGTCGAAGACAAGCGTTGAATGTGATATATAAATAAAAAGGGGGAAAAGAAATTAGATTTTAAGATTTCGATTCTTTTTGACATAAAAACTATAACAAAATGTAGGTAAGTTATTTGTATACCAAGTCAGTTTATATAATATATTGCCCCGATTATTTATCTAAGTATCTACTTATCTAAATAACTAACGAAGCGATACAGTTTATTTAGGAGTTTATACTGATTCGTGAATAAGTTCATTAAGATTGTTGGTTGCCCATCAATATATTAATTATAAAAATACTAGTTATATCGTGGTAGGCTAATAAAGGAGAAGCCAACGAACAAAATAGAAAATGCGTTGATTTTTGACGTAGGCACAATAGAGTAACTGAAAAATTAGTCTTAAATTCACGAGCAAATGTTTAAACCAAATCGACATCTGGTAAAAATAAAATAATAAACAGGAATCGTCACAAAACACGGCGGAAGCTACATATTTTTTCCCCTCGTACATTAACCCGCTAAACACGTAAGAAAAAATTGTATTTATAATATATATATTGTTAGTTGAGTTATCGAAAAACGATCATGACATCCATTGACCTACATCAGATCACTGAAAATATTCGCAACATTGAAGGGTTTAACTTGTTCATGCAATTATTTGACAATAAATTATAATATACAGGTAAGGTACAATAACCTTAAATACTAGAAATTTAAACTACGATTAACTTAGGTATATGAATAGAATTGAGTCTCCGCAGCAAGGTGCTCAAGATGCTGGCAGCGTTATTCCCTTTGTATAGTTATGCTAACGCGTTGGCTAAGGTAGCTACCAGATAATTGATATAATAACAAATATAGGGCACAAATACGTGCACTACTCGCTTGTTATGTAAAATCCACCAGAATTCGTAAGCGTTCATAGGCATGAATTTGAACCAGTAGGCATACTGGTATAAATATATATAAATACTTATAAATAATACCATGTTATTAAGTGGCGTAATATTAAGCTGATTTCGGGGTAATTAAACATACTTTTGTCCAAATTCGCCTTGTGCCATTGCACACGCAACGATTAGGTGGTATAAGTGGGTCCACTAGTATTGATATCAAAGGTCGACGGCGAGAAGGGTCAAAGGGTGTTAAATGACCGCTACGGAACACGCGCCGTTGCCACACGCTGGTTCCTATAAAGAGGTCACGACTCAGGAATAGGCTGATAACTTGGACGGCTAATAAAATTGAATAAAAATCAATCACTATCGCGTACGCTAATTTATCTCCAACTCTCGCACAACAGTCGCTTAAAAAGCCATTTTATGTGAAAGTGTAGGTAATCACGGTTGTATTTATAAAATAATCCAATTTCAACGTAAACTAAGCCAACATAATACAGCAGAATTTGTACCGCCCAAATAATAAATACTAGTATATAAAGAAAACAAAGCGATACATATATAATATGAAATGAAATATTAATAATCATTATATTCTGTTTATTTTACCACAAATTTAATATTTTAAAATTGTGTTGATCAATTAAAATCATAAGACTGAATATGTTAGTGTTTTTTTTTTTGTTTCAATAATTTAATGCAACATGCGTAATTACATAGTTACGAAATGTTCCAAAATTTGTGAATATCAGCGTTGCTGGTTTGAGCAAGCTTCAATAGCGCTGAAATGTCTCCTTTCACAACTACATATGTTCAGCAAGTGCTACAAAGTATCTGCAATAAAAGTACGTCATTAACACATCCGTCAAAAACTGTAAAATTGTTTTGCTACATTCGATATTGATATTATACAACAATATTTAGAGATGACAACAAGATAAAATTTCTTACATAACCTGTTGCAATTACTGAGGGCGTCGGAAACTGCTATGCCACGGAATGGCAGCGAGAAACATCTAGAACGATTTTGATTTCATTGCCGTATAACCGGTAATTAAGAGACGTACTTCAAAAAATCTGTATATCCCAAACAAAAATTCTCAAGAAGGTAGAAAGGAACTTATTTCTTAGTATGAATCATTCTTCCGGCTTATTGTTTTAGGGCCGCAGGCGCACCTTTTACGGGTGAACTAAGTAGGACACCACTAATGGAATAAAATATTTGGTCTATTAAATGCAAATTGATAAATAAATGAAAGCATTTAAAACGCCACCCCACTGGTCTTACATTTTTTGTCATATTGAAATTGATTTTTCTCTTGTCTTTGACCTTATTGTGTTATTTCGTCATTATGAAACCTAGCGCTACCCTTTTCTGATAAATAGGCGTTTTGCCTGAAAACCACGAGACTAAACCTTTTCCATCCTCTAAGGACTAAACGCTGATATCTGATTAGAAGAAAGTAGAAGGCACCAGAATTGTGTGTTTGAATTAGGTAGGTATGACGCTACACTATCACAGTGACAAAACTGATGGTTGTATCGTTGGCGAAATCATCGATTACTTCGATGGGGCCATAACATTTAAAAGAAGAGAAGAAGATGAACGATATCTCTGAAGTAGATTTAAATCTTTGGCTAACACGATTTGTCCATCTACAGTTATCGAATGTAATAAGTCTTGTGTAATGATCTTGTGTACTTGTTTGATCTCTCGTGTTAATAAACACTTCCTTGACTTCGCTTAACTTACCTCATTAAAAGAATAGCCATACACCACCTACATTGTGGTATTATTATCATAGAATGATCGTCTTCAGAAGCATACTTATATACTAAAGAAACAACGTCATTTAAACTATGTGCCTTTACATTACGTGTTCGTCTTTGTTTCCGAAATTAATATAATTATTTTTACGTGTAATCGAATTGAGGACACCTCTTTCGGTTGTATTCGTAGATGTCCTAGAATATTTACTTACTTTGAACATTTGGTACACGACGGCGTGTTATAATTTAGTTATACATAATAGCATAATGGAGCAGCCATAAATCTAAAGCTATTAATGCCACGGGGTTAATGGTCCGACGGAATCGAGAATAAAAGACACTACAGGCTCTTATTGAATATTATCATGACAAAGCGATTTAAAAAGTTTAACTCGAGCTATAATAGTGATAAATTGAATAATTTCTAAATTACGAAATCAACTACATTCTACTTACAATAACAATAATCGATAACTTATTTTGTCTCTAATAACCGAATAGGTATTATTGAATTGTATATAATTATGGAACACGTTTATTAAACATATGTACAAAAAGATCCAGAACTGATATTGAAAATCACAGACCTATCTCTAAATTATGTCACTCGATAAGGTTCTGGAGTGTGTCGTGTATAATGAGCTTTATGAGTAAGTCAATTTTTACACCTTCAACAACACGACTTTCTCGGCGGCAGAGCCACGGTCTCAAATTTCGTTTCCTTATTATATTTGGATGGGGACAATCAAATTGTCACAGTATATTCCGTTTATGGTAAGGGTTTCCATCGTATGTATTTTTTACATTTTAAAAATACAATAAAAGCTTAAATACTAGAAAGCAAAACTAGGTTTTTTAAATTATATGAATAAAATTGGGTCCCCGCGGCAAGGCGCCCAAGGTGCTGGCAGCGTTCCCCCTTTGTATTGCTATGCTAATGCGTTGGGCAAGATAGGAGCCGACCCTTCGGTTTCCCAGACAGTCTATTACTTTTTTGGATAAAATTTTGTACAGATGAAGCTTACCGGGACCCCATGGGCCAAGGGTTTCGACTCCAAAAGCTATAAATAGGTAGTCGAAGCCGAGATCCTGGTACTTATTACTTTTTATTCTTATATATAATTTAGCATCAGTGACAAATCCAAATGATTCAGTCTCGGTGGTCGTGATGTTTCTGTACAAATAGATTATGGTGTTTGGGATAGATTTCGGAATTACAAATAATAGTAAATTGGTATTCGTACAGCATATTTCTAAAATAAAAAAATCCTGGAAATTCTTCATTGCCCAGTAAAGCATGACCAAAGCCATCTAGAGCAGGCTTTGCATATTTAGAATCCCAATTCATGATTGTAGTGACGCGAGTATTGCATTCTTTATAGTGTTTATTGTGTTTGTTCTACGTTAGAGTTGGTGTTTGATTTTTTTTTAACTATTAGCGGAAACATGTAAAAGGCTGTTTTAACACCTACTTCTCATTAATAGTTTTGAAGCAGTTGTTTTGCAATGAATGATTAAATACTTAGAAACGTAAATAAATAATAAATATTAGACAACATCACATACGTTGCCCCGATCCCAAAGTAAATAACTAAAAGCACTTGTGTTATGGAAATCTGAAACTATGGCGGTAACACAAACACCCACACCCGAGACAATATAGAAAAGGTTTCTACATTGACCCGGCCGGGCATCGAACCCGGGACCTCAGAGATAGCGACACCATGAACTGGTTGGTGTAAAGTCAAGAGCACGTCAAGCTTGACACTTTGTACTTTGGACCGTTCGCATCGTAAGCGGCACAGAGTTGGATTTAAATCTTAAATATCAAGCTTGACGTGCTTTTAACCTTGTACAAGCCACTCGACTACGACGGTCATCAAAAAGTATACATCACTGTTGTGCAAATATTCATCTATTAGCATTGTGTCTGTGGAGAAACATAGGTGATGCCGTGTAAGAAACACTTACCTAATTATCCTTAGCAATAATAATAACTTAGTAATAATGAGTCTAAACTCAAAATTCCAATTAAGGCATTCTATGAACATAAGTTTTGCAAAGTTCACCCAGTGGTGTTATATAAATAATTAGCAACTAATTTTCGACCAAGATCGTTAAGATTATTTAAACAACTCGATGTTGCATCTTTCAATGCAAATATAACATCTTTTCTGCAATAACGTTTGAAATATAAATACTGTTATGTACACGGAAGAAAAAAAAATGGAAGTGCCTTAAGTCTCGATTATTACAGAACTGCTGTCGCCAAAACTCACATTATCATATATGATAAACACTATTAAAACTTAATAATGATTAGTCGTAATTTCTAATTTAAATAATTGTAACAAAATATTCTGGCCTGTTAATATAATTTAAACCTTACCCTCTTGGCATACCGTTGAAGTTCAATACCTATTGTTGCAAGTTACGACGTCTTCGTTTTGTATTGAAATTTCATTCCATTTGCTGTCATCTAGCGGCAATATCTGAAAGACTATGAGAAGACGAACGATTAATGCCTATTAACGTTTTTCAAACAAAAGTCGATCGTATAGTAGCGGTTTCGTTTCTTATAACAAAAAATCTATTACTACAAAAAGAAAATGGAAAATTTATTCAAATTAAATAAAAATAAAACTTAAGGACGATATAAAACACCACCAAGGATAATATTATTACGACTATCATTTTTGCACCCTTAAGTAGCAAATCAAGGTATTTTCTTACGATTTTCGAGGTGTTGCGTGAGATAAATGACACGACCATAACCGCACAAACCGTAAATGACGGACTGAGCTCAAGTATGTGGAACTCCGTGTACTGTTGGCACACATGGCATGACCACTAAGCACTTCTACTGTATTTATTGTTCTGTGGTTATGTATAATCAAAGACTTATGGAAAGATTACTACTGCGGTTGTTAGCTTTCTCGTAGGTGCAATAGTTCGGCAGTGGTTATGTTTAGTTACGTTTTCATATTCCGAAGCTTCTTCTAGCATATAATTATTGTCTGCTTAGAATTACAGAAAACAGCTATAAGCTATTACAATATAATAATATAAATTGTCTAAAAAGTCTACGAGTAATTTGTACAAGAAAGCAATCTGACATCATAGTTAACCCCTTAAAAAAAGAGAGCAGAGGGAATAAGCAATATTTGTAGCTGCCATCGATCACGTAGATTAGCGACACGCCAAGATCTGCACGCGACTACCTAGAATTAACTGGTTATTCTGTTTCTTTTTATCTTCGTTTTTGTAGGTCCGATAATGCATATACGAACAAACATTTGCAAGAAGCACTAAATGAGTGATTTTCCCAGCTGTAAGTTTTGCGCGGCGTGGGCGTATAGTAGTATATTTTGCCGAAATAGATATGTAACATTTTTGTAGTCAAGTATATGTAAGTCACCTTTAGCCACTAATGAAAAATTCTAAGTGTGGTAGCGCGTTAATAACCTGTGTCTTGTACTTGTTTTAGTTATTAAAAAAATCGAGCAATATACTATCCCACTTGGCTATTTAATGAATATTACTATCTACTGAATATAACTCATTTATATATTTAAATGAGTTATTAATTTAACAGTCTTAATTTAAAGCAACATTGTACCTAGAACTAGAGTCCGCGCAATAATTCCAATTTTGGTGAACAATAACATAAATGCTTACTACCAAATCCTACGAGGGTTGGACACGTTCAGTGCACGCTAATGCACAGTGCAGTCAGTTAAGTTAATAAGTTAAGTTCTAATACTTGGTAGCATGGCAGCCAAAACTGTGAAATGTTCGTGGTTATATTATTGACGATTCAAAAATCACCACCAAAATTCGGTAAAAAATCGTACCCATTCAAAATGACTGAAATGTTCTAAGGTCACATGGTCACATGCATCGCTTTAGAGTGAAGTATAAATAATGTACTGACTTTATTATCGAAAATAATAATATCAAGCTTTACTATGTATGCCTATACATACCTTAATTATATATGTCATATAATATATATAATATATAAAATTATATAAAATTATATAAATAATACATGCCTTAACTCACCTACCCAATCTACTATATTATCCTTTTTCATTCAAATGCCGTACCTTTTCCATAATCTGTAATTCGGCTTTCCCAACCTTATCATTGGCTAAATGCGAAGGCAAAGCCATTAATAACAAAAACAAAGTGCAATTTTTGTTTTAATCGGTAAAATCAGAAATTAAACTTTCAAACTTACAGATTGCAAAGCTAGATTATTTTGTAATTACTCCAAGTATTTAACACGACACGACGAAATTTCGATGCGCAAAGAAAACGCATTAGAAAAATTTAATCATATTTGAAATTATATTTGATGTGTATTGTCCTTAATCATCATCATCATCATCATTAACCCATTTATACAACCCACTGCTGGGCACGGGTCTCCACACGTTTGCGACTTCACACGTTTTCGAGGGCTCTGAATTTTTCTGCTTCGCGATGTTTTCCTTCGCCGAAAAGCTCATGGCAAAATTTAAAATTAAATTTCGCACATAAATTCCGAAAACTCAGATATGCAAACCCAGATTCTCGTGGCTTCTGCTTGCTTCGCTTTTCAGAATCTGAACATAACCCAACAACCTATTCGATACGTCTGTACCACGGTAAAATCTCGCGACAAAATTTTTCCACGTTGATCATTATTTTTTATTCGATTCTCTATAACTTCATAAAAACGCGGAAATTGAACAACAACCCGAGCTGTGCTTTAAACGGCGATGGTGGATGCGAGCCCCTGGTCGTCTGGCGGCGCGCGGCGGCGGCATCCCGGCGCGGCCGACCTTCTTTAATTTATTACCTTCCGGAGCAACACAATTACAAAAATTGCACCTCGCTATCTCGTTTATCTTCATTCCAATATCTATACTGAGTGATGTTTATGTCGCGAGCGCCAGGTATCAAGTACCTTATTTACCTATAAGTATTAAAATTTTCTGACTCTGACAATTTTCTAACTTTTTACTGGAAAAAATTTCAATACAATTTCTGTAAACAAAAATCCGTTACACTTTTACATTATAATTAAGTTTGCTGACTATAAGGCGCCACGCAAACGTGTGTCTTGTGTTGGATAGAAACAATCGGCAGCTTTATAGAAGCGAATATTCTATTTTCATACAATTAATATGAAATCGACACAGTCGCTGATGCTGTTGCCGCAACCGGCAACTGTGTCCGGTTTGTAATAATTATAACATAGCAATTGTAACTGTAATAAATATAACATTTTTATTAAAAAAACCTATCTCAAAAGTTCGTGGAATGATATCTATTTGCCAAGTTTTATTGAAACCGGCTACTGGAAAGTGCGCTAAACCGGATTCATACCCTAGTTGCCACCCTTAGAGGTGAATATTTTATGATATATGAGGTACCCCCTTTCCAACAAAAAGAATGATCAAAATCGGTTCGCAAATGGCCGAAGTAATCGCGTAACACACATACAAAAAAAAGGAAAATATAGTCAAATTGGGATCCTCCTCCTTTTTGAAGTCGGTTAAAAACTCAAGACAAGTTTGCGCGGCGCCTAAGACAGACTCGTATAATAACGATGGTGCCCACTGCCCTCCACACCCCTCCATCGTTCCCTCTTACGATCATTTTACGAGTAGACATAAGAAATATTAATAGATGGACCATAAAATTAAGACCCTTTAACGCATACTATGTAGGCTGAAAAACTGGATCAACTTAGTTGACAATCGGCAATAAGACATTTTAAGGAAATTATAAAATGTTCTTGTAGTGTGAATATAAGTGATAATTACGTTCTGAAGCAGCAGATCTTAAAACTACTTCTGGATGTTAAAGTTATAAGCCAAATTACTTTGAAATGAATCCAAAATAAACTTCTATATAATACACGTCATATCGAGATTGGAATTCACATGCTAGAATTTTTTAAATTAAAAACGAACATTTAAAAATTCTGTGTATGTAATCAGCGTTTACGGATGCGCACGAAACTCAACGCAAAATTTTGTTTCGCTATCACAAATACTTATAATTGTAGTGTATGGATCAATCAACTTTTTTATTAAATTGTGGTGAATGTTGCACCTACAAAAAAAATAAAAGATATGGTACTTTTATACGTCTAAAGCTGATGTGCAGCGACGTTTACGTGTTAATCTTTTTCACCCACCATTCCGCAGAAGTGTCCTTGGACAAAATTCTCCTTTCGCCAGATTTGCCAGGCTTGTCAATGCTCTACCTCTTGAAATTGATATCTTCACAGTGTCATTGCCTCGCTTTAGGAAGTTAATATTGGAATTTTTGTCACGGAAATGAATATATATTATTTATAAGCATATAATATGTATATATATTTAGTTATTAACTATAATTTAAAAACTTATAATTTAAAAATTTAAACTGTAAAATTATATTAAGTGTTTTAACTTTTATACCCATATCATGTCATGTTCACCTGTAATTGGTTAAGCATTTTAACTTTAATACCTTTGTAAATTAGTGTATAATATTGTAGTAACCAAATGTATTAAGCGTTGGTGAATTTAAATAAATAAATAAATAAATAAATAAATATGATGTAAAGTATTCATGAAAAACTTAAATTTATTCTTTGTCTATAAGTCTACTGCGTGAACACAACATTTTGATGATTCTTGTTTTGTTATTAGCTCTTTCATATATCAACAAGACGTTTGATACATCGGTCTTCAAGAAAATTCATTCACGATTATTTAAAGACTCTCTGTTTACTAGTACTAAAAGTATTGGCTCTGGAGTTACCAATCATTCAGAGTTCTTGTAGTTCTTTCTTTAAATACATGAAAATGAGATAAATTAATAATTGTCTGAGAATTCAATATTCATAAACATGTTAGCGACCTTTTAAATTTTATTCCAAAAGTAAGGGTAAGTAAGTAAGCCGAGTATTGGTAAAAAGTTGAATGAACTTGAATAAAAATACAAATGTGACACAATTGTAGAATTTTTCATTGTATAACGGTACTAATGAAAGGAAAGGGCACTTGATAATTTAGGAAAAATCAGCGATACTTTCTTTTTCAGCTGCTATTTCTTGTTGTTTGGGCGTTATTATGCGACTATTTTATTGATCGAACGCCGTGCTTCGGAATACAAACAAGAATTTCAGGAGCGATAGGCAACTACTGTACAGGTTTTAGCATAACGGTGATAAATAAGCGAATGATCGACACAATAAACTCAGAAAACCGATATTTATTTCATAAAACGAATCACAGTGAGAGTTGTTTTTTGTCTCAGCTTGAAGTTGCAACAGGAAGTTGCAGCTAAAAGATTACATTTCAATAGGTTACCTCTATATTATGTTTTCAGCTTTGCCACCGAACGAAGAAGCGAGGCAAACGGTGATAAAGGAGTTAATATCTACCGAAGTTGATTACATAAATTCAATCCTGTCTATTGTTGAGGTAAGTGTGTACCGATAAATAATGAAACGCCAATTAAGTCTTCATAAAATGCATATAGTACATAAGGTAGTGGAATCAATCTTGGACGGTTTCAGGATTTATTTTCTATTTTAGTCTTATAATTTTGGATGAGTTACTTTGTGGAACTGGAGGAAAGCTTTAAATTATTGAAAAGTCTTCAAATAATATGGAAGTACTTTGATCAGATCAATTAATAAAGGAAAAATTGTTATTAAAAAAAAAGTAGACCCTGTTTGAGTATCCTTATATGGACATCCCAATTTCCAATTATGTACGGTTTCTAATCATGGACACCTAAATATGAACGATTAACTATTTAGCTAAATTAACAAATTCCATATTAAAAAAAGAGATCTGACATGGTACTTAAAGTTATTTCTAAACGAATGGTGTGATGTTTCATGTGATTGCATAGATTTAGTTGGATATGTGTGATTGGTAACAATGGGTGGTCATTCGCTTCAATGCCACGTCTAAAAAAAATTAAATCCACTAATGGACTAGCAGTGACGGATATTCTTTCAATTACTGTGTAGACTTAAAATAAATGTAACAAGGTTTACACTTAATTAAAAATCTGTCTTTATAAAGACTGTTAGCAGTGGGTTAACACATGTGAAGGCTCTGTCATGATAAAATCCAATTAATATTGACAAAAATGTTCATGATTGGGTAAACAGCTAAATGAGATAAACAGATAAACAGCTCTGAGTGGCACTGTATCTGTTATGGACAGGGATATTGCTTACCTTCAGGCGCACGAGTTGCTCGTCCCGTCACTTGAGGTTATAAAAAAAAGATCCAGTAATAAACACTTCAAATTTTCCAATAGACGTTATGTTATTCATTTACTGTTATGTTTTGTTTAGATGCTTAAAAAACATGAAAACACAAAATAACCACAGAAGTTACCACATTCTTAAATACCACATTCAAATATGATTCTAAAAAACGTACTTATGGCGCAGTCCTTAAAAGAATTTCTTTTTTTTAATTTGTTATCACTGTCCTATTTCGTACCGCGATAATGGCGAATAAAGATGGTTGCCAGCTGTCGAAATTGAACTGACGTCTTCCATTTCGATCAAAAATTATAAAAAATTTTGAAAGTGAAAAGAAAAAAATAGCGTTTCCTTATTTTTGGCGGTATAGTTACAACATGTTCAAGATTGTTGCACTGTCCATCATCGGTCTACTCCCTACTACTCCCACTACCTTAGTTCCTCTAAGTTCATGAGTACCTATATTTGTTATTAATCTTTGGGTTTAAATGGACAAGGATTTATCACATTATTACATTAATTAAAAGACTTCACCGTTTAGATGTAGGTTGTTTAGTAATTTTTTCGATGTTAATAACAAGTAAAATAGTATTATAATGTAATTAAATAGATGAAACTACGCAAAAGAATTAAGAACCTCCTACACGGTGTTGCGCCGTGCGCTTGGATTTTGTATTTACATGAACCACATATTGATGCGTACATGCGCCGCGGGATCACGCGTTACCTGAAAAGAAAATTACTTACCTGTTATGAGTTCCACATTGTTTTCCTTACCCGGTACAGAATGAGAAACAAGGTCAAATCGGATCCTACAAGGCGCGTCGTGCTGCACCGTGTGTGATTCTACCTAGTTTTGTTCGTCAGACCTTAGCCGTATAAACAACCATATACAGGCTGTCTTAAGGCCACGCGACACGTTGGGAAAATATTTTAATTAAATATTGCACGTAGGATATAATATTACTTAACGGAGACAATTTCATTTTGAAAAGAAAATAATAATGCATTCAAAGACTTTAAAAAGTTGCTTATCTTGACTGGGAATCGATACGACGAAATAAAAAAAACACACAATGATCAGGTTTATTTTTATGGTACCGAACGAAAGGATGAATTATAAGGATTAAAACCTTTTAATAAATAAATAAAAATCATACAAGCAAAATAATTACAGTCCATTTTGTTAGTACACTTACAAACTATGTATTCTAGCGTTAGTATAAAAGTTAATAATAAAAATAAAATTAATAAATGAATGAATGAAGCAATGAATGACAAATTGAAACTGCCAAATGTATGTACGATATTTGCAATTAATTTATTAAATTTTCAAAATGTGATCCATCTTCTTATATGAAAATTCTCAATCTAGTATGATAAATTAGATAAGTTACTTTGAGTTTTTTAAAATCGAAAAGATTTGTGTTGTAGTGCAATGGTCATCAAAAATTTCATGAAAAGAGCGCCAATGTGCCAGCAAAGCCGTGGAGGCCACTTACCCGTCATCCTTTACCACACATAGCCCTATACCATGTTCTTCATGCATCAATAAAAATATTACAGTTTTTAATTAAAAACCCGTGTTTTCTATCATAATTATTTCTTACGTAAATTTTGAGACACCCTTAATTTAAATGCAGTTTTACTTACTTTTAAAAATAAAATAATATCTAACTCGTGTACAACCATTATACAACATTTAAAATACTTTCCCCTGTGTCGCAGCCTTGGGACATCCAGCATAATGCTGAAAACCAGAGGAAATACATTGAAAGTTTGTTTCATAACAAATAATAACACGAATTAAAATTAGCGTCATGGGTTTGCCTTATGGCACTGACAGACAGCACCACCCATTGCTCAAGTCATATTTTAAGTTTAAGAAGTCTACTCGTGAAATGGAGTGAAATAATTGAACGGCTAGCATGAGAGCGCCTTTAAGTACCGCATTGAAGTACCGCCGCTGCAAAAAGACAGTTATTTTGTATTAAAATCTTGATAAGTATGCGTGGCAGAAGAGGATGGAAAAAAAATTAAGAGTCGCATTTTACTCGACCAAAGAACGTATTCACTGTGTTTGTGGGAAAGTTATATTTTGTTTATTACGATGTAGGACACTGCGGCACTGCATTTTGTGCAAACGGCATTCATCTGATGTTACCATAGATGACCGAAAAAGAACGGTCTGTGCAAAAAGTGTGACATAAAATCAATAAAATATACTAATAGTCGTCGTATTTTTGTAACAAAATGTTTATAATGTACTGACCTTATTTATCGAAAATAATAATATCAAGCTTAATTATGTATGCCGATATTATTATACCTTAACAGCTACTCACCTACCCAACCTACCATATCCTTTTTCATTCAAATTTCGGACCACTTCCATAATCTGTAATTCACAGCTTTCCCAACCTTTTCATTGGCAAAATGCGAGGGTAAAGTCATACTAAAAAAAGAATAGTCGCATTGACGCTTAGACTATGGTATTTTTTTCTATGCTATATGCATTGACGCATTGGTTAAGTAACCGTCAGGGGATTTTTGTAACCGCATTGTAACCGTATTGTATTTCTTCTTTTATTTTTTCCATTATGGTATTTCTAGAACAAAGCGTCGAATTTCCATGACATGTATCTATATAAATATCTGCTCTATGGAAATATTTGAGCAGCATTGTCATATTTCGACCGTGCACAAGTATTGATAAAAATGTTGGAAATGCGAAAATCTGAGTAAAATCCCAGTGTCGGCCGTAATGGAGGACACAAATTCTGCTGGGTTAGAAAAATAAACCTTTTAGATTTATCGTGAAAATCATTTTTGTGCGTACTCACATCGTATATTTTATATTTTGTGTTGTTGCTTGAAACCCTTCTATCTTTAGTTGATAAAATGGATAATATTTTGTGCGTTATCGTTATTTGTTAGGAAGGGTTTATTAAGTATTAATATAATTTTAGTCAGATTAGCGATTTCTTCATAAATATTTTATGCAATGAATGTCTCAACAATATACGCAGTCGCAGCAACTTGTGACGTATCAAGACAAAAGACAATATTAATTTCAGTACATCTACGTCATAATGTTCATAAGAGTACTGTTAAAAGTATGAAATCCTGCGAATACGGCTTTCACTAACCAAATTTGATCACATTGGATATTAACTAATCCAACTCAATGTCACAGAAGATACTATTCAGAAATTAATATACAACACTTGCTCAAAAACTCGTTATTGTCAACCAAAAAGATTTTGTTTCCAATTAATAAAAATCATGACTCAAAAATAACAAAATCCTTATATTGATCATCGTCATCATTCAAATGGTTTAGTAGGACTATTTGACTGATGACCAAACTGAGCTGGCAATCATAGGCTCACAGACCATATAAATACTAGTAATCATTGACTTACAAATAGTAATAGACTGGTTAGTGGGCGGGGTCCGCGTTACCTAGCTTATGGCCAGATGGTCATACGAGTGTCAACAGCGCGTTAGTCGTCGTTCAAATGTGATATATGATTATTTTGTGGAAAAAATATAAATATAATATAGAATTGTGCCATTATATCGTGTCGCGTAAGAAGCCAAAGTTTAAAAAATACTCCGAGAGTGATTTCATTTCATCAGTAAATACTAAAACTCTGCATTTTCTAATGTCTTGAATAATACAATACTAAAATTTCGAAACAAAACTATTTTCTTGCAACCCGGTAATAACAATATACATTGGTTGCTAGCCATCGCCTCCGTCAAAAGAACAATTCGAATGACGCTCAATGAATTGCTTACACTAGTGTCGTGTTACACTTGGTACTGAGCCCGCGTGTTGTAATCAAATTATCGATATGTAGAAAATCTGTATTTAGAAACCTAGTTTTCGGTTAGTTCAAAATTTTTTTTTTGTTATAGCAGTACCAATGTGTAAACATACATTGTTTACAGGTATTTAAAAGCTAACAATTTTGATTACCAAACAAACCATTGCGAATGTTGCAACCAAACATTTAGTTTGGTTGCAACCAAACATTTAGTTTGGTTGCAACATTCGCAATGGTTTTTTTAAATTTTCGATTTAAGTAAAAACGATATATTAAAGGAAAAAAAGAAAATATAGATGAAAGAGATACAGTGTCGATAATTTTACAATGAACGCAAGTTCGTGGAGTATCAAATAAAGACTTTATGAGATTGGAGATTTTCTTTCCGTTATCTACATGATTCCTATCTTCCTACTTGCTTATTATACGTCACCTTTCGTCCGCTTGAGTTCTTAGTTTTATCGCAGGCGTGATTGACATTTGCAGTTTTTGTATTGATTTTTTTAGTTTCCCGCCGGATCCTTTTTACAGAAGAAATGTTCTGAAGCAGCAGGCAATAAAAGCTGGGTCATACTAAATGTAGCACCATTTGCTATAGGCATTTTATGACGTCACATTAAATTATATACATATGAATAAAAATTCCGAAAAATTTTTTAAGAAATAAATCATTTGGTTAATCAGGTAATATATGACATGACACTCAGAGTCGCCTTCACAAATTATAGACCACATCTAAATGTGAAAACATTTCTGAAGCATTGTCAGTTATTTTTCGTCAAGTTTTCATGAAACGAATGATTCGCTTCTTCGCCTTCGGAAATAAATATCTTCATTTTCTAGACAAGCTCGTCGACGCTATAGGTGTACTCATGTTCAGTAAGTTCAGAAAGAGGTAATTATTGAACAAATATATCATATTTCAGGGAGAATAAAGATTTTTATGATGACTGTTTTAATATTTCAACCCTTCCAGTGATCGGATTGACTTGAAACCTAGTAGGTTAATTAAAGTACGATGACAGTATAATAATTCATTAATACTGTGACCCACGCCTGCGTAGCTAATATCAGTTAATATTTGAATGTAGTAAAACCTTATGCGTATTTGATAACAAATGTGTGCGTTTAAAAGTCAGCTACACTAGTTCTCGAAGAAACTGCTTTAAATGCCGTTTCCACACTCCGTGGTTAATCCTAATTACAGCAAGTATAAAGCAATGCCTATAATAGTTCAATATTCTGCTAGGTATGAAACATAATGTCGATATCAATTAAATGTCACATCCATATCTGTAGATTGTCAACTTTTTCTTTTTGTTCCAAGAAGTTTACGTCCACGTTATGTGACTAGTAATAATAAAACCCTATTAGACCCAAATAAGTTTCGATTTTATTTACAAAATTTTTTATTTTTGTCTATTTTCGTTTGATAAGTTTTAACCAATTCACCTACCAACAAGTGGACGTCGGGTCTAATACAAAAACCACGAAAAAAATATCCGAAGTTAACCTATACAATCGTAGTGACATGTAACAAAATATAAAAAAACTAAAACGGTTCATTTAAATTGTAACATCATTGTAGTACTGCCTAATTTAGCTTGCAACAATTAAAGGGCCCAAAAACACCATATTCAGCTTATATTGGAAGCTTAACAAAATGCACCATATTTAGCTTCGACTGAAAATTACTAGAACACAACCGTAATGGAGCAGCCGTTATTGTAAATATCAATTAATTTTTATGTATATTATTATGTCAAATTTTGTGCAAATTTACTTCAAGAAATAATAAAGAGTTGGGCAGATTCATACATACAAATATTAAAAATGTGAAAATAAGCGTGTACTATAAGAAATGTACGATATTGCAACTAAGCGTAAACCGATTTATAATACATACATAATAGTTAGGTTTTCAAGTAATTTTGAAAAGATTAATTTGAGAATAATTTTGAGAAGCATCTCACAAAGCCAAAATTAGCTTTTGTTTTGTAATATTCCTAAAAAAATACATTTGACATTATAAAAATTCGAGCTAACGTTATTTCGGGAAAATGTATTTTATGACTTCTGATAGGTCATCGCTAGTCGTAAAACGAGTACAACAATATTTTGTTAGTTATTACTAACGTTTAATAAAAAGTCATTCTTAAAAATACGATTAAAATCAAGACGACTCTATAGTTTCTTTGTTCCAAATATTTCAATCGGTTATGGTTCGAATAATTCAAAATAACCAAGAAGTTTATATAAGATTCTAGAAATTGATGTAATGGGTCTCTTTCCATCTTTTGTAGAAAAAGGACAGTTAGTTATTGATTATTTTGTTTGCCTTTGTAATTTACATTTACGATTTATTTATATATAAATTAAATATTATACAACTGTACAAAATAACACTTTTAAATGATAACAATGATAACACAATATATTTGTTTAGTGAAAATATGATACAGAATCCAGTTTTTACACTTTACTGCAGTAATTTTTACAAGTTATTATATGCTACTGCATGATTGACAACCGCGCTGTCAGTCGAACAAACGAAGACTGTTGCGCGATTGACGCTCTGTATGCGATTTTAACGCCCTGTAGGTGCGGACACTTTTTAGCGCGAACCCGACGTCCATTTGTTAGTCATGTAGTTAGGTCAATGCTTTTAACCAATCAAAATTATGTTATCTTAGTACTAATGTAAGACTGTACGTTTTCAAAAGTCTGCGTTTGGCGACACCGGTTTTAATACATTTGTTGCTTGATGCTATTTCCATTCTTTGCTTTCCTCCGTGCTGGCAATACTATCCTATTATTTACGCGTAGCGATTGAAGGACTGTGTATCCAGGTCATGCAATAAATAAAATAAAAAATTACGCTTAGTCTGACATACAAACGCTTCATTCCAAGAAATAAATTTATTTCTTCTTGCGTAAAACAAAACATAAATATTTGTATACGAATAAATATCCAAGGAAAACGACCAAGAGGTTAATCCTCGAAATAACGAGGGCACTAGGTAGATATACCCGCCGATTTAGAGAGATCGATCAAAATCTACCGTTCCCTAAGCTTCTCTGCCCTTCGCGACTCCCCATGAAGGGCAAAAGGGAACGAAATGACGTATTTGTGTTTATGGTTGGCAAGATTACCCGTGTAACCCTATCGCACTATAAATCTGTCTATGTATGCAACAAAGATCGTAAGAAGATTTCTCCGGAAACATGCACGTGCTTTTTCATCATCTTCTTTAGAGCGATTACACACGGCGACTTTTAACAGTGATACAAACGCGATGCAAGCGCGGGACTGCATCGATACAAACGCGCGATAGCATCGCTACACTTGGAATTCTTAGGCGATTGCATCGACACAATCGCGCGTTTTGTATCGATGCAGTTGCGCGTTTGCATCGAGGCAGTCGCGCGTTTGTTACGATGCAGTCGCTTATAAATCATAAGTGTATCTATGCAATCGCGCGGTTTGTATCGATGCAGTCGCGTGTTTGTATCGGTGCAGTTGCGCGTTTGTATCGATGCAGTTGCGCGTTTGCATCGATGCAGTTGCGCGTTTGTATCGATGCAGTCACGCATTTGCATCGATGCAATAAACGATCGCCTATAAATCGCAATTGTAGCGATGCAACCGTGCGTTTCTCGGACGCACGTTTGCATCGCTGCTAAAAGTCGCCGTGTGTAACCACTCTTAGCCTATCCGTTTTTTTGATACATAATAAAATGCGTTGTACAGTTGTCAAAATATCTACTTTACTCAATAATATATTTGAAATTAAATAAATACACGCAACACCGCTTATCTTCGAGTATTAATGTAGCGCCCCATACCTTACTTGATAACTCCGCTAGATAATCCATAGCAGATAATCCATAGCAAATAAACTGGGGGCCTTTTAACCTTGTCTATTAGATATTTATTTTATCATATTCACTAATATTCCGAAGAAGGACATAGATCCTCTTCGCAGAAATGGTATAAATAGAAAGAAACGTACACTCCGACCGACAGTTTACTAACCTTTATTGCTCAAAATACGTTACGATTCATTTAATGAGATACATGTGTTCACATATTTGCTTTGGATTATCCAGAGTGTCTGAGAAAACAATGGAAAAGTACGTTCGAAAATTGGAGTTTCACTTCTTTACATAGAAACAAGTCGAATGTATGTAGTATGTTACTAACTTCTACAAATAAATATATACACACTTTTACAAACTAATGTATGTGGAACGCATTTAGAAATTTTACTTCGTCGACAGCTGACGTTAATATTTTAATTAACATAAGTACTTCCAATTCACAATCGTAAATAAGTCCATGTCCAAAATTTTGTTTACTTTCGCGTCACTGCCCGCACTGTCTAGAGTTGAAGATAACTACCTACATTTCATCAGAATGTATATAACTTCCTTTATGACTTTCACAAACAGATGCCCCTTGTATAAAGAGCTCAGTTTTAACTTGAACATTAGTCTTAACCCAAATCATTATTCCTTTTATTTTTCTGCTGAATTTTTCCACAAAAATTCCTACTATGGTCAAGTTAATAAGACAGTCAAGTATACCTATAACTAGGGACTGTATTATTGTGAAATTCTAGATATAGGAAAATACACTTAACTCTCTTGGGAACTAGAGAGTAAATACATTTTATTTATTACATTGATCGACGTATGTACATATATTAATTATAATATTCATTATGATATTTCATAGTAAAAGTATAAGTGCTAATTACACAGAGGAACTACTATTTTAGTTAACATTGGTATGTCAATGAGTTAACATTAGTATTTGTCTATTTCAGTGGCATTCTGAACATTCAACTTATTAATTGACATTTATAACATTCATATATAAAAATTGCCAGTACATCAAAATACTTTAAAAAATGAAAACAATTATCAAATGATGTCATTAATAATCCCATTAAAACACAACGCAAATAACTTTTTTATAAAAAAACCTCGAAAGTTCGTGGAATTACATCTAATTCCCAACTTTTATTGAAATCGGTTATCAGAATTCATCGCCTAGTTTGTCACTCTTAGAGGTGAAATATTTTCTTCAAATTTAAATGGCACCAATACAAGAGTGCCTTTCCAACATAACTGTATCTTTCCAACAAAAACAACCATCAAAATCGCTTCACAAATCGCCTAACACACGCATACACACAAACAAATACAGTCGAATTGAGAACCTTCTCCTTTTTTCAAGACGGTTAAAAAATGTGTTTCCTGGGAGAAATGCCTCTGATTTTTATGAAAAGGCTGAACTGCAATGTTTCTACCTCTACATTACTGCGGCATAATTTTACAATAGCATTGTTTTCACAAGAATTTCATTACGGTTGGGCAGAATGGACAGGAATTTCAAATGTTTCTCGGTACCATTCATCTTCAATTTTATTCCCGTTATTTATATTTACAGGTTTTCATGGCTGCGGCTCACGCACTTCAAGATAAAGGGAAGCTTCTGGACGTTGATACGGCGCGACTCTTTTTAAATATTCCTGACGTGGTTAACGCAAGTTTATATTTTTGGGAGAAATCTATGTACCCAATGATAGCCAATGCTGTAGAGACAACCGTACCGTAAGTACTACTATTTTTATTTACACTTTAGATACTTTGTAAAAATCACGTAAAGTGAATTTTAATAAACACAGCCTGTCCGAGTATGGCGAATTCTGGTCTGTTTCGAAGAGGTTTAGAGGTTTAGACGAGATTAGTGCTGGTCGTATGAACAATATAAGTTTGTGCAGAGAGAATCGAAAATTATAGTACTTGGGTATTAGAATAACAAAAACAGTACTTAGATAAAATGTATTTTACTCTCTGTGGAACAATGTTAGACGATGAGTGTCTCACGAACGAGGAGCGTTTACCACGGGAATACGTCGCTCGACCCGCATTGCAGTTACCGCTTCCGTGTGATTCTATTTCACACCATGTCTAGTAGAAGGCTGTCAAACATTTCTTATTGTGAAAAATAATGCAGATTTTTTTTAAGAGTAATAATCTAGATAATCTGTATTATGGTACCCGACTAAGCATTGAGACTAACGTCTCTCTGCAACAAGTAATTTAACAAGTATTCTTGGAAATCTCTAAGTTATCCACATTCCGAGTCGTGCACGTAAATTGGAGCAAACAAACAAGGTGAAAGCAAGGCATTTGGGCATCTGCCAATAATAAATGGATTCCAATATTGTGTCAATGTTACACATTAAACCTCTTTTATTTTTACTTGATTTACTGAACTTAATACAATAAACCAAATACCTACTACATGCGTGACATTTTTATTGATTGATAGATTATTTTTCAAGTCATATTACTGTTATAGTGTAAGTAAAGTTCGTAGTTTGTAGTAGCAATATCACGCAGATAATTATCAAAAATTAGTGAATAAAATTATTGGCAAATATTTCCACTAACTTTAGCAATAACTGTTACACGTTCTTTCAGATTCAACACAGAGTTGATGTCTCCCGGCTTTTGTCGTTTCCGTGAATTTTTCACCCCTTACGAAAAATATGTGAGTGAACAAACGAAAGCTATCGATTACCTTCGATCGCTATCCAACAACGTAGATTTCATGACGTACCTACAATGGTGCCATACCCACAAAAAATGCAACAGGTAAAAAACTATTTTATTCTAATACTGTAATGCTGTGTGAATTAAGGATAAACGCTAGACAGCAATGAAGGTACATTCACAAACGAAAAATATTCACCTCTGGAAGCAGTTGTCCAATAATTCAAGCCGTCGTGTATTTTTTCTTTTTATCAAACATGTAGATATAACTAACCCTATACACAGCGTCACTGGTTAATGGGTATTATTGTACTGCCCGGCAGTGTTGGGCGTTAATCAATTAAATTTAAATCAGAAATTCAATCAGTTTAAAAAATCAATTCAATTGAAATCAATTGCAATTGATTTCAATTGAATTGATTTTAATTGCAGTTAAATTAAATACAATTAATTTTTTTGGTTGTTCATAAAACAATTGAAACTAACAATTAAAACCGGAAGTACCGATTAAAAGTGTCATTTAGAATATGGGTTAGGGGGTGGGTTAGGGGTGTGTTAGGGGGTTGATTAGGGGTTGGGTTAGGGAGTCGGTTGGGGGTCGGTTGGGAGGTCGGTTTGGAGGTCGGTTGTGGGTTCGGTTGGGGGGTCGGTTGGGGGTCGGTTGGGGGGTCGGTTGGGGGTCGGTTGCGGGGTCGGTTGGGGGGCCGGTTGGGGGCCGGTTGGGGGGCCGGTTGGGGGGCCGGTTGAGGGGCCGGTTGGGGGGCCGGTTGGGTGCTGATTGGGGGGCCGTTTGGGCGGCCGGCTGGGTGGTGGTCAGGGGTGAGTGACCCACTCCCTAATTCACCCCCTAACTCACCCCCTAACCACCTCCTAACCCACCCCTAACACACTCCTAACCCCCCCCAATCCAAACCCTAACTCAACCCTAAGCCCAAACCCCCCAAAGCAGACCCTAACTCACCCCCTAACCCACCACCTAACTCACCCCTAACCCCCACAACCCAAATCCTAATACCCCAACCTAAATCCTAACCCCCCCCCAACCCAAACCCCCTAACCCAATCTTTAATTGTCAGAACAATTAAATTTTGCCCAACACTGCTGCCGGCAAATGTAGCGCGTAGACTAATTCATTTCACGCTGCAGAGTCACACGGGACTGCCTTTACAGCCTACCCATCTGTTTACTTCGAAAACTTAATAATAATAATAAATTTATTTACCATAATAATAATACAACATGCATAGTGTACAGTAAGCACACTATGCATGTTGTATATTAGTATAATATAAGGTATATAAGTACTTGTACAAACTTTATACTTATCTACTCTACTACTTAGCTAATCTGCATTTTGTTAAATTATTTACCTCGAATGCTTATTGCAGGCTGCAATTGTCAGATTTGATGGCGAAGCCAATGCAACGCCTGACCAAATACAGCCTCATTCTGCGACGTATTATACAACACACTGACACAGAGCCTGAGAGAACATCTCTTATCGCAATGGTAAAACCTCATGCAGCTACTTTATAGCACAGCAATTCCTTTCTTATTTTCTCTGTAACATATATACGGCAACAGGCTACCAAAATACATGAGAAAAGAATAAAGTTATTGTCACTATATTACGCATAAAAATTTGTGTAAATGAAGACATTTCTATACAATATACTTAATAAAACTTAATCTTTTTCTTATTTGTAGCTTTTTGACACTTTTCTGCATTAAATGTACACCTGCTTTGTAACTGCCTTCATTACTTTATTTTACCACTGTTACTGCTTACCTAATTGGTTATATACTCCTTGGCGTTTGTTGCTGTGTTTATTAGTCGTACGTTATAGTACCGATACGCGTGATCAAGTAACTAGATGCCAGAAACCCAAGCGTGATTGGTAAAATAAAAAAGTCGTCTAAAGAAATAAAAAAGAAATAATTAATTCGCGTCCACTTTTTTACTGTTTGGTTGTAAATGTAGCAATAATTACTTTAGGGACTTAATTTTCTTAGTAATTATAACTACTATGCTTAGAAATGCGGAAGTATATAATGCCTCGTGCCATTTCACCGAAAGGTAAGCAACTCGAAGATCGGTATACTCAACATTCATATTATGTGTTTTTATTTTATAAGGAGTCTTTTGCTACGAACTACGTGCTGGATGTGAACCGCGCTATTCGGCAGCGCGAAGAATTGGAAAAATTGGATGCCCTTGCCAAATCGATAGATTCCTATGAGATCGTGAGTACCCTTCTAATTCCTATACGACTATTAAATTAGGTATCTTTTCTACAAAATTGCCGCGTAGCATTTATACACGTTAAATTTCAATGTCAAATAAGATCAGAGGCCAGACTTGAGTTTTGATCGTGGCTAGAACTGAGAATGTATGACAATGCGGTTTGACAGTTTCGAACGGGCCCGTCTTTTCGTTCACGTATTTCGGGAGGGAGTAGTACGTAGGTTATCCATAGTGGGAAAGCGACCGTAACTACGGATTTCGTACTTCGAGAGAAGGGCCCTGATGTCTAACTAAGAACAAACAAATAATTGGCAACTGTTGAAACATATGACGCGTACTTTACTAACCATCTGATTCAATTATGAATAAAACCGGAACATATGTATTTAGTGCTATCTTGTAGTTGACATGAGACGTTCGAACAACGACTACAATGAATGAACTGCGTTGAATATTAATCTTCTATAAATCTTCGAGAAAATTTTCCTTTTTTTGGCTTGTAGCTGCATACGTAATCTGATAAATACGTCAACCCGTTTTGAACACAATTATTTACTGATCCATTTGTATGTTTTAGGATTTCAAAGACGAAGATATGGATACGCACTTTAAGAAAACCTCTCACACCAATCTGAAAGCACCAATGCTGGGTTGCCTTCCAACTCACAGCCGGAGCATTGTCCACCAGGGTGACGTGCGATTTAAAGACCACATGAAGGAGGCAAGCACCTAGATAAACACGCCCAAAACATACATCCATTCGCTCTGCGTTTAGGTTTAAAGTTCACAAAATTTGACTCGCACGGATAACAGTACATCTAATAAGTTGTCTATGTGTTGTTTAATTAAATTCATTTGTTAGTGATCATAAATTTTTGTGGCTCTGTAGTTGTTACCATTCTTAATTAGGTCATTCGGATGCATCTGGATAGATAGAACTTGCATTTATATTTTGTGAATTAAAGTGTTATTGTTTGAAACAAATTTACCATATCACACTAAATTTATTATTAAGACTTGCGGTCAATTAAATATATGAAATATATGTTATGCGATATGTTCCGCTGCGCTGCTAATTACGCTTCCCCGCGAATGTGTTTAACAATAATTACTCTAAAGTTGTATACCCGATGTGATCATCGTCGATTTTTAATTTCAGCTTGAAGTTCGCGCCTTTTTACTGACGGACATGTTACTTATATGTAAAAAGCTCTCTAAGGGCAGCACTTACACGTTCAAAATAATAAGGTACACTTTTTACTTATGATTAGTGGTATTCAATTTTAATGATCACTGAAACGGTCAATGCTGAGCGAAAATTTATTTTTGAACATGTTTGCGATAAGGGCGAGTATCCTAAGCACTGCCATTTATTACAGGCCAAAATACATGATTGATAAAATGATAGTTTACCCAAGGTACGCTAAGGGAGGCAACAAAGATGTTATAAAAGATCTAATCTGTGTGGTACTAGACGATGTGGGTTCGTCGAACTACGGTTTCACGCTTTCTGAAACAACAAAGGACTCAAATAGTCAAGGAACACTAAAGGTGAGCAAAATTCGACCTCGAAACGCCGCTCTCATCTTACCCTATGGGAATCAGCATCGGTACTATGCGCAAAACGTTTTCATATCCATAAAATAAGAGCGAAAAAGACTGTGCGTTTCACTTCAGCAGTCCGGACTAAAGCGAAACCCTCACACGCTCGGCTTATTCCCTCATATTGTACGGCCATAAAGCTGTTTCTGGTACAAGCTGTATCCGCGTCGATAACTGTGGTGACTCCCTAAGATTGTAGAAATACGAATACGTTTCTCATTAACTGTGTACTCTTTGTTATGAGACCCACGTAATAAATCACAAGAATACCTTTACCCACAGATCCCTTGGGGAATATGTTCATCATTTTTTATTAAATTTTAATTTTGCTCTTATTTTGGCGAATCCTCAATGTTAATGCTTAGTAAAATACAACTAATATAAATTTTCCACTGAGATTCCTATCCTTTGCACTTACTGCTTATTTTCAACACGAGACGCGAACGTACGTTGCTGTATTTATTATACACCTGCCCGCCGAATTATATTTTTATGTTTATTGTAGTTGTGGGAACAAAAAATCAGAGAAGCAAAATTATCGTACGAGTTCGGACTTTGGTTTGCGAAGAATCCGTCCCGGGATCTCTCCGTGGAAATGGATTCCTCATCTGATTACGCTGTCAGCAGCAACAGTGCCAAACATGTAAGTATTTACAGCTATAGAGGTATAAGCAAACTAAAAAAGGCTCTAAAGCTAATCAAAATTATCTTGTTAAAAAAAATTAAATATAAACAAAGGCCGTGTACCCTAAGTGATCCTTTGAATTATAAAATGTCCTGTCGTACTAATAATCCCGCATATTACGACCATATTACGACAGTCTAATCAAATATTGCTAACATCATAAACAATAACTATTGTTCCATGACTTTTTACCACCTTTTTACAAAATATAATAAATTTTAAAAATTAAAAAATAAAAAACCAAAATAAAAAACCAAAAATAAACTTTTAAGTTTTTGTACTAATATCTGACACTTTTTAGACCTTTAGCAACGCCTCGCGCGTGTTGTCATTCATAACCACAATTTTGGTAGTGAGATCACCAGTGATCGGAGTTGAGGGAGTTAATTTAGCGAAACTAAAGAATGATATGGACATTCTACAAATTCTGGGAATTCTCAGAACTGATTATATTTCAATATTCGACTCTGGAAAAGTAAAACGTCTGACGTGCGTTTGGAAATATTACTGGAGAGCGATTCAAAGCAATGTTTCAAGAAAATCAAAGTCATAACTCTTATTTTATTTGTTACATAGAAAAGCTGAAACTTTCAAGTTTTCCAAATAACAAATAAATTTAGAGTTACGATTTTTTTATTTTATTTTAAACCGCTCTCATGTAATATTTTCCAAATGCATCTTAGACGTTTTACCTTTCCATCGTCGATATATATTTATTGAAATTTGAATATATTTGTCGCCAATACAAATCGCCGTTTATAGCAATATATTTAAATATTTTTATTTTTGTATGAAAGTAAAATCTGATGAATTATTAAAAGTCATGGAACAAAAGTTATTGTAAGTCTTTCAGTAATATAGTCCTGCGAGGTTGTTAGGGTTTAACAATTTTTTTTTTTTCAATTTACTTATTGAAAATACACAGAATAATTAATCTATACTTATCAATGGTTTATGCGAAGGGAGAATGCATCGCTTTTGTTACAATTTTACATACCCAAGTAATACTTTTTTAATACTTGTTTGCATTTCCTAACATACATTAACATATCTACATGGAGCTGCACAGGTATCTTATTTAGAATGTGTTATTTTGGGGTGAGAACCGGTAACAAATAGGAAGGAATTCCGAAATGAATAACGAACGTCCTTGTGGGTTCAAAGCTATATTCCGACAACTCTTACTTAGCGGGCGCAGCCGCCAGTACATTATTCTACAGAATACCCACTTATTATTAACATCCCTCCTCCAATATTTCGTAACGCTATAAATCGACTCATCCGAAGAACAAAGTCCGATGTGATTATTAGCAAAAAGAGAATAAGTACGTTACGGTAATAATTTCGTTATTCAAACTAAGACCTACGTAAAGGTGTTTTGCAAATTTATATATCTTATTTCGTTTCGGAAATATAAAATCGAACAACGATCGATCTGACATCCACAGCGAAGAAGAACGAACGAAATGTACTATGTCTTGAAAACAAGTTGTCTTGCACATAGATCTTTGTTCTACGGATGAGTCGAAATATTACTAATAATTTCTTACTTTTTAAGAAAAAGTTCTATAATTAATAGACCTTCGAGGCCGTAAAGTACGCGCCATAGGCATATTAACCGAACTTGTGGCTGTTGCGATTTCCGCGGCCGCTACTGATGACGCAATTGCTATCGTCTCAGTGATTGGCGCTTGTTCTTCTGAGTCCGTGGGCTCCGCCAGTTCTCCAGTCTGTGGAGTAGGACCGTCTCCGTCTATTGTCCACTCAGGAGTTTGCTCTAGACGATCTAAAGGCCGTGCTGACTCTGCTGTGGTGTTCGTATTCGTATGTTGTCCGAAATTAAGTAAAACAGGAGGAAGAATCTTTTCCAGGCCTTCCTTAGTTCCTTCGGCGCAAGTATTGACTACTGGAGTTTTTATAATTGCACCTGAATTTTCAGCAGCGCCGATAGAAGACACCTCTTCTTCTCCCCTTTTAACTCATAAATTTGATTTTTGTGCCTCTTTATAACACGGTCCTCGCCAATAACTTTCACTAAGTACGCTGATTTTCCAAGTTTTTTTTATTATAGCCTTTGTCCATTATGAATTGAGTTAAGGAACGACCACCAACATGGCCAGATTCCATAGATAACGAC
>NW_020653200.1:13039977-13048436 GCF_003589595.1 Hyposmocoma kahamanoa | reverse complement strand
GAGTTAAGGAACGACCACCAACATGGCCAGATTCCATAGATAACGACACAGGAAGAAACTTAAGTACACTACGACGCCAGACGAAGATACCATTCTTTACAATACAAACCAGGCCTATCAAAGGAAATAACAGACATTGCAAGACGCAACAGATAAACGCACATCGCTATGCGAAAGACACAATTATCTTAAAAGCTTTGGCGACAGGAAGTGACACACGAACCGGAGACGCTACGCATCCTTCGCGCTTGCCGATATAAAAAGTCAACACGCCGCGACAAGGGACAGTTCACATTTAACCACAGTTCGCATCAAATTTCACAAGTCTACGTATCCGTACCAAACTCCGAACACAAGCTCCAAATCGCTTGCGTTACGGCTTTGTTGTAAAATCACTTATACGTATAATTGTAAAAGCAGATCATAATTGTGAAGTAACCAATAAACGTAATATTCCTCGAACTCTTTGCACTTCGTACTTCACTCAAATAAAGAAGATCCCGCTACTCCTCGAAGATAACCACTTGGCAACCACGCCCAAGAAATATAACTATTGTTATTATAGTGTACTTTTACCAAAATGACTTCACCAACGGTAAAATCAATATTTCTTCTACTTCGATAGTATTACCTACCTGTAAGCACTGCTTTTCTTTTACTGCCTCTGTGAGCATTGTGTTGGTTGATGGTGATTTAAAAGATCCAATTGACTGCGTAAATTTCTACCAAATAGAACCTGTGCAGGTGTTTGACCCGTTGAGGAATGTAATGAGTTCCTATAATTAAATAAAAATTCATTTAATTTTACACATTTAATTTTACATTAGTACTTACTATTAGTTCCCGCTAGCAAAATTGATTTTAACGCTTTTTTACAATTTTTACATGACTTTCGGCTTGACCGTTACTAGCCAGATGGTAAGTGGGGGAAGTTAGATGCGTGATTCCATTTTTTGAACAAAAATTCTCTAACTCATTTGATACGAATGAAGTGCCATTGCCGCTACATATGGTGTTAATTAAACGGAACTTCGCCATTAATTCGTATAATTTTTCGATTACTATTCTGGAGCCGTATCCGTTACTAACATCGAACACCTCTACCAATTTTGAATACACACCAAGTAAACTTTATTATTCATGGGGCCCAAAAAGTCTAAATGAACCCTGTACCACGGCTCCGGCGGCACGGGCAGGTCGTGCAAGGGGCGCGGCACGTCGCGGGGCGCAGCTGGGCGCACACGGTGCATGCGTTAGCCGCGCGCTCAAGCTGCGCTGCCATAGCCGGCCACCAGAATCGCGAGCGCGCTTCCGCTTTCATTTTAGCGACGCCTTAATTCGCTAATAATGTTCTCAATGTGTCTCAAGATAAAAATAATGCATATATCTGCGGTCTATTTGCGGATACTTCCGGTACACCTTTCCTCGGACGAAATATAGACAAAAAAGACCTATGATCGGTCCTTAAAATGAACGGCTTTGATCTGCCCTAAAGGTATTGATGAAACTTACGAACCCCAAATATGATTGCAGTTGCTTCTTTTTGGATTTGTCTATACTGTTTCTCAGCCGAATTTAATGACTTTGAGACATACGCAATTGGTTTTTCGATACCATCGTCCTCCGATTGTGAAAGAATTGCCCCAAGTCCGGAAGGTGACGCATTCACCGTTAAAATTATTTTTCGTGCTTCCGGGTTAAAGTGTGCTAACGTATTATCAGACGCCAAAATTTCCTTAATTTGAACAAATGCCTCATCATGCTCTTTGCACCATTTCCACTTACAGTTTTTTTGTAATAGTGTGTGTAAAGGAGCCAGAATACTAGATGCATTTTTAACAAAACTTCTGTAGTAATTTACTAGGCCTAAAATGGTTTTAGCTCGGATTTTCAGGTTTTTCGCATGTATACTTTACTTTTTCTGGACATTTATGTAACCAGTGTTTATCGATAATAAAACCGAGATAGGAAACAAAATCCTGAAAGACACTACATTTATCCTTCCTCAATACCAACACAGCGTCCTCTAACCTCTTAAACACCTCGTGAAGCCTCGACAAATGTTCTTGTTTAGTTTTGCCTGTTATTAAAATGTCATCCAGAAATTGAAGCACCCCTGACAGTATATTTTCTAGTGTACGTTGGAAAATGGCCGGCGCACTCGACAACCCAAATACCAGCCGGTTATATCTATACAAGCCCTTGTGCGTGTTAATATAAGTTAGCGTCCTTGAGTCATTATGTAACATCAGCTGATTGTAAGCACTCGATAAATCTAGTTTGGTGAACTGAATTCCACCGTGAAGCTTAGCAAATAACTTATCAATACGTGGTAGGGGATAATTTTCTATGACTAGTTGTCTGTTGAGTGTTGCCGAATAATCTGCACATAACCTAATACTACCGTCATGTTTCAAGACAGGGACTATTGGACTCGCGTCCTCTGAAAACGTTACTGGTTCTATTATACGCAAATTAACTAAACGATCTAATTCTTGCTCTAATTTAGACCGTAGTGCAAATGATTTAGAATAAACCGGTTTCGAATCCGGCTTTAAATTTAACTTAACTTCAAATCCGTTACAGCAATATAATTTTTCGGAAAATACCTGTGGGTATTTCTGGGTCAATTCGAATCGAATTTGTATTTGATACAATTGTCTTAATGGGGCTAACTTGTAACTTATAAGTGTTGTCTAAATACGTTCTATATGTACTATAATAGAGGGCTGTAGCTCAGATGCATTGCGAGAGTACGCCCGTAGCTACTACGCCCGTAACCTATGACTGTGTCCGCCAAAGCAAAGTATAACATTCTAAGTGTATGATATGGTAATTTGTAGTTCAATATGGAAAGTGTAGCATTAATAGATGTTAGTGACACTTAGATGTGTGAAGTGTTTGTCGATAATAAGGCCCAAATATGTATGCTGTTCAACTACCTGTAAGGCTAGATAAGTGCACGCGAACGAAAATAAACCTGTATTCATGCGACATATAAATAACAAATGCGTATCGTATGGTTAACAACTACAGTGAGAATTATGATCTCTGTAGGATTTTTTTTAATATTTAGGAATTTTTATTTATTCGACGTATATGTAATTCCATCTTAACCTAAACTATAGATTCACCGTCCTCTATTGCTCGTGCTGGACACATTCCATTAATAAATGATATATATCTTCTACTACCCCGCATAACTCGCAATTTGGAGAATTGTTTTTTATGAACGTGTCCGGTTCTCATTCTTAGCGCGATGGCAACTATTTTCCTTTCATAGTCGCGTTCTGCAGATCAAGGTAAACGAAGAGGCTGACACTAAATTGTGCGATACCTACCAGATAATTTTTCTCTTGATCTTATATCGAAATGCTCATTCCACGTTTCAGCAATTTATATTTGAGCAGAAATTCTGAGTAGCATAGTAGTATATTATATTCACATCTTGCCCTTCTGTTATTTCACCCTTATCTAGGATGTCAGCCTCATCATTTCCCTTTAGTCCAATGTGCGATGGTAGCCACTGAAACATCAAATGTACATATCGGGATATAAGTTCTTGTATTTTAGCTATGACCGTATATGCTACTGATGTACTTCGATGTCCGTGAACTCGGCTAACTAAACGCTGTAGAGCACTGTTGCTATCAGTAGAAATAAGTATTTTATTAATAATTGTATTCGTTACGTATGACAGAGCTTTTGCGCCCAGTTACCACGCCTTCATGTACATTAATGGCGAATCTGAATTCTGTGTACTAGGCAACAAGATTTAAATTCCTCTGAATAATACAAATGCGCTGTCGCCGCGTAGACCAAATTCAAGCCAGCATCGCCCGCGTGCCCGTGACGCTCATTTTTAAGTCAAAAAGTAAAAGCTAAATAAATAGAGCGTATTTTGCCATGACAGTTAGACGCACGCGGTATCTGCGCGGAGGCAACGCCGACTCCGCTCTCTCGTGTTCTCTCTTTTGTATCAACATACATATCCCTGAAGACATTTTCTACTTATTTCTACTTTATTAGCCAAAAATCTTCAAGAACTTTAGTGCCGATAAGTTAAGTCTCTAATATGTTTAACCGTAAATATTATATTAATTACACGAATAAAAGAACTTTATAGGGTAAATAATTATCAATGTCATGTCAATAGTTCGATAATCCATAATTCGACTAACATCAACACGTGCTTTACTATATAAGGCGCGCCATTCAATTCAATTTTCAAACTTGGCAACGCTTTTTTTCCGATTGACGTTGCTGATTAAAATGAGGAATCAATTAATTTAATGACAGGGCGTGAAACACAGCTCGGATGACATGAACATTGAACGTGAAGCCCGGGAAAGGGTTGCGGCTATGCTGCACCGGAATATGGGCGCTTCCACAGAGTACGACTTTTCGCAAGCCTCCTTCAATACAGACTCCTTCGACGGTAAGTAAAATCCTTCAATATATGATACATTTATTTCTTTGTACGAGAAGGAAAGCAAATTGGTTTTTCCGGTATTTTATGGGGTCGACTGTTGGCCTTAATGAAATTTTATTGTTATCATGTGTCGTATGTTAAACCCGATTTAATTTCACATGACAAGATCAATAGAAACATTTGATGCTACGTTTCTACCGATCATATGCGCGAAAAACTACCATAGCTCATTACAGTCGAGTAATATTGATATTGACTCCTGGAAGAGTTCTTCACATTCTACCAATATTGTCATTTCATTCCTTATCACAAAACAAATTAATGAGTACGGGTTGAGTTTCTAAGGGTCGTATTCCAGAACTGTACTCAATGCTCAAGTCAGGATTTGAGCAGACTTGAGTATGATTTCAAGCACTGGAAATACGACCCTAATGGCAAGGATTTGAGTATGATTTTCAGAGCTCACTGCAATACTCAAGTCCTGCCTTGAGCATTGAGTAGAGTTCTGGAATACGACCCTGAGTCTTAGGTTTAGTTAGGGCAACCCTTCTGTTCTTTAAAAAACGTATTTCATTATACGCTATAGATTTATTCCTGTTTCTTACTTACCCAAAGTCTAGAGACAAATAAGAATACGTTTAAATCATTTCGTTTTCCACATAAAAGAACGATGTATATTATATGCGTATGTATCGTTAGGTATTTATTTGCTAACTACGGCGGAGCCACGACGTGGACGCTCTGTTCGTTAATAAAGACAAAGACAAAGTCACTTTACAGTCAAGGCAAACGTTACTTGTGCCCTTACTCAGAAGGACCAACATTGTATGAAATAACAAAAAATCCGGGTTCTGTTATTTTAAATTTATTTCATCAACATGCTGGTACATTTACTCGCAGTTTCGCGCAAACATAAACCAAAGTCAAAGTCAAATAATCTTTATTTCATAGGTAAACAAATTACACTTGAAATCGTCATATTTTTTTAGATTAAACTCTACTGCTCATTCGTAAGGCAGATTTCCCTGAAAATAATGAGCAGGATACTCTAGAGGGTTGCTCTTTGTAAATATACATTTGAATACATTTATCATTACAATATTTGATTTAAACATATAATATATGAATATATGAATAATATGAATACCTGAAAGAGCCAAACGGGTCACTACCACAGATTTTTGTCATCGCAGAAGTATAAATACCTTTAAAATGGCATACCTCGTAAATGGCAAATTTTGAAAATCAATCAGAATGTTATTAAAGAAGCGTATACATTGACCCTTAAATGAATTTGAGACTTTATGAAGACGACTGTCAAGATCAGGTAGTTTATTTTTATTCCTCGTATTAACGTTATCTCTACCACTATTTTTCGTTAAAAAATAATATTTTTCTTAACGTTTTCATAAATGTACTGTGACGTTGGTGTAAGAATGTTAATCTCTTTAAACTTATCTCTCAAAGACTCTCTGGGGCCCAGATTGTTTATTGCCCTAACCGCACGTTTCTGCATGACAAAGATTCTATTAAAATCGGCGGCATTACCCCAAAGCAATATTGTGAAAGTAGCTGAAGTAAACCAATCTAGCTGTTTCGACGTCGGAAAGTTTTCGTATATTTTTATCGCGTACACTGTTGAGCCGAATATTTGAAGCATAGAAATTTAGCATCTAAAGTTATATTGAGAAATACACTGTATCTACAAGGTTAAATTTTTCGTTTCTAACAATAATGTTTGTGGAAGTCTGTCTAACATTGGGTACTGTAAATTTCACACATTTTGTTTTTTTCTCATTAAGGAGCAGGTTATTAACTGCAAATAATTTACTAGGTACTTTAGATATAGCAAATATCATAATTGACTACGAAGTCCAGCTCCTTCGGCACTCTAGCAAGTACACTCTGTGCCCTAAGATACCTGACCCCCTAAACTATATTAAACGACCTTTTGGTACTGAGCACAAAAGTGTGGAGAAAAGTGTTAAACAAACTTAATCTTTAATCCGTGTGCCGTAAAATGCATTTTCGCATGACTTCCTGTTGGCATCATTAGCGAATGACGTTTTAAGAATCTTTTTAAGCCAATTTGATCTTTAACGTATAGTTCTTACTTAAATACAGAATACAAATTTCAACCTGCTAAGCTAAGGTTACCGTGGTCTAGCGGTCTAGGACTTGCTTTGCAAATATAGGTTCATGGTTCAAATCTTGTTCGAATCTTGATCGACATGAAAAATAATAATATTTTATTTTTTTATCTCTGTATAGACCTCAGAACAATAAGTATAGATGTAAGAAATGTCTTAGAACGTTATTTTCTCGATGAGAGTCAACACAAATAATTAAGTTATTAATAATTAAAAAACAACGAAAGATGTTTCACTTTAAATTGTTAATATTATAGACATAAAGCACAATGTTCGTTCACTAATCGATTCCTTCGGTGCGGAGAAATATGCGATCATCGCTTTATAGTTGCCTGAGATGGGTAGATAATAATTAATAATGCGTAGGGTGGGTAAGTATAGATTAAACGAATCATGAAATCGCTCTGCAGTTTGCATACGATCGTGTCCTCTGTGATTGACGCATTGTGTTCCACGTATCCTAATTATCTTTTCTGTTTTTAATTGATTCCAAAGTTTTCTTTCCTTTTTTAATATGCCGCACTTAACTGAACTATTGAAATTAGAAATCGTTGTTCTGTATGAACAAGATGTGCCAATAAAGGAAATTGCGAGGCGCCTCCATATAGCGGTAAGTATTATTATTTATATTTGTCACAGTGGCTTCAATTTTTCGAAAAGGTGGTCCTTTTCCTTCCCCTTCTCATGCCATGGATTTAACGAATTATTAGATTTAAAAAATATAAATCTACAAATATAATCTAAATTCGAAACAAAATTATGACGGCTTAATATACGGTGTTATAAATTGTTTGTTCTCAGAGAAATACTGTCAAGCTATGGATCAAGCGCCATAGAGAGACTGGGTGTGTCCATCGTAACCAGCCGGGCCCAACACCGGTGATGTTTACGTTTGCATCCAGCCGTCATCGAGGGGTTGTCAGTAGACATATTGAAGATCCCTTTGCTACTACGCGATCAACTGCTCAAGTTCATGAGATATCAACAAAAACTGTAAGAAAACACTTACATGCTGCAGGTTTTAAAACATACAGGCCAGCTAGAAAAATAGAATTAAGACCCGCCCATCGCCAAGATCGAGTTCGTTTCGCACGAGAGTATTTAGACTTCGACTGGCAAGATAATGTTGTAGTTTTTACCGATGAAAAAGCTTTTAAGTCAGACAAAGACGGTCGCAAAATTTTATGGAGACGACGAGGAGGACGTTATAACGAAGTGAACGTTTTACTAAACAGATCAAGTGGAAGAATAAAGTTAGGGTATTGGGGATGGATGTCATCCATGGGTCCCGGGGAACTGTTTGAAGTGGGTGGTCGTTTTAATAGTCACACATATGTCGAACTATTGCGTGATGTAATGTTGCACAGTGCGCATTGCTTATCCTGACTCTCACATATATTTCGTGTAAGATAACTGTACTGTCCATCGCGCCAGGGTAGTGAGTGATTGGTTTGCATCACAAAACAATATTTCAATTATTAATTGGCCATCTAAGAGTCCAGACTTGAACCCAATTGAAAATTTATGGGGGCAAATGATTTTAAACTGGGACTCATCTAATGTTAGATCTAAAACAAACTTAGAGGAGCTTGTTGTGTCTACATGGGAGTCAATGCGTGGTGGAGATTTATGCTGGTCGATGGTCGCAGGCATGAGAGACCGTTTACAACAAGTGATCGATTCCGAAGGCGCCCCTTTACGGTATTAAAATTATAATGGTTAAATAAGTAAATACTTTTTGTGTAAATGTGTGTTACGAGAATAGTTATTAAATTATAAAGCCAACACTAGGAAAAAAAAGCTATACGAAATGTGAGTGATGTTATTGTTAATAATTTAACATGTAATTCACTGCACTACTGTATAATTTTGAAAAA
>NW_020653200.1:12812399-12984977 GCF_003589595.1 Hyposmocoma kahamanoa | reverse complement strand
GTTCTTTATTTTAAACTATATATCTCCTACCGCTTTATCTTTAACATTTTTTTCCATCCTCTTAGCATTTCATACACAATAAAAAATATTTATTGAAGATCCCGGAAACTAAATTAACACCTGGCTCAAAGACTTTTATCCAAGCCAGAAATCGTAATAAAAAAATGCAAAGAGATTTAAAAAATATTACGTTGGCAGCACTGAACTTGGCTTCTCTCGTGGGCTCTGTGACTGTGACTGAACAAAATCGAACCGCCATTTTGTTTATTTGTGCCTTGCTTTTCACATGGACGCGGATGGCAAAGTGAACGGGGGTGGTGAGTTGTGGTGGTGGTCCGACATAGTGATGTGATCTCAAAAGACTTATTTTTGATTTGCCTTGTCGGCGGTTAATGTAATGTATTTATGACAAAAACAAAATAATTTAAAGAAGACGCCAGGCGCCTGTAAAAACCTGGCTTGAGAGGCTAACGGTAAGTGTTTGACAGATACCTTTTTTGGTTATAATTTTAAAATATTGTATTTTATTCATTCTTAAACATATGATAGTCAGTACATACTACAGTACTGCAAACATGATATTTGGTTATGTAGAGTATATCGGAATTAAAATAATTTTGTTTTCTTATCTTTGTTGTCAGTTCTGAGTATGAGCACAAACAATAATGAACAAAATGGCCGTCAGCCGCCATTACCTGCTTCAGTTCATTCCGGGCCTCCAACTGATCCACGGCCAGGTGCGGCGGCGGCTGCTGCTGCTGCTGCTGCGGCCGCCGCCGCAGCAGCTGCAGCTGCTTCCGAACAGCAAAGACAAATATGCCGCAAATTTGTTTGGGGTACTTGCACCAAAAGTTCCAGTTGTAAATTTCGGCATGAACTTGACATCAATGAGATGAAAAAGATATTGAAATTTTGTCACGACTTTCAGAATAAACAAGGTTGTAACAGAGCAGAATGTACATATTTACATACTTCGAGAGAGGAACAAAATAATTTCCTTGCCACAGGACAAATACCACGTGTATTAGCAGAAAGATATGCCACTTTGGCTGATACATCCAGTTCTCTGCAAAATTTTGAAGCTTTACCACAGATGATTATGACATTTGTGTCACCGCCGCCGCCGCCGCCCCCACCGCCGGCGCCAATGATGATAACAGGCTCGGCACCGCCGCCACCACCCCCGCCGCAGCCCATACCTTTCGGTCCTGTACAACAACCACCGCCACCGCCGCCGCCTCCTACTATTGCAACAACGTCTGTAGCGCAAGCACCTGCTGCATTTACTGGTGATTAAATCATAATAATTTTGTAACTTAAGTCTAATGTTGGTTGTAAAGATATTTAGATATATATGGTAAGTTTTTGTTCTAGGTCCACCACCTCAAAATACACCAATAATATTTCCGTTGACGCAACCTCCACCTCCACTACCAGTGTAAGATATATTGTAATTACTTTGCTGTAGGTGTTTAAGCTCATTTTTTTATGTGCAAAATATAGAAAATGTCAAGTGACACATTATTGTTATGTTTTTAAAAATAGAAGCCACAAGAACCCATTATTTTCATGTTTGTAGCTAAACTTAGCAAGTGTTCTGGCTGACAGCATGTACTCTATATGTTTGTCAGTGATAAATACTGAAAATTAAATCAAATTGTGGTTACAATTTGTTTTGTGCTTGTTCAACTACAATTATAATGTATACTGATTGTGGAACACAAAAGTCAGTTTCATGTTTCCACTAATAGAAATTTCGAATATTGTTTTTTGAAACATAGGAACACTGAATATGTTTAATATAATTAAAATTACCATAGCATTTTTCTGCCTTATTTCCTACCCTTCTTAGAGATTATAATATCTCTCTGGAATGGATCTGGAATTGTATCTTAGAGGACATCACATGCGACTTGACCTTCAAACCTACAGTCATCCAGCAAGTGCTTATTTCCTGTTCTCTTCAATAACGTACTATTATTACCAATTGCTTTTATAACAGGTTTGATGCATCTAGACCACCACCATCTACACCACACCAAAGTTCTAATAAAAATGGGACAGTGAAACGTCAGCTAGATAATATTGAAGGTAAATTTTTTGCTTTATTTGTTTTTGTAGTATGTAGTATGATGTAATAATTATCTTAATTTACTAAACATGTCGATCTTATTTGTCAAAAAAGTATTTGACTGCTTCTAAATAAATATTCATAATGTTTGCTCAGCGATATAAAAATAGAATTCTCAAAACATGACCATTACATTGACTCTGTCCATATTAACTAATAATGTAGCCGAAGCGAATATTATTGAATTCAGAGAAATATGGTCGTCAATGTAAATTATAATTGCAATAAAATTTGCAAGTAACAAGCAGTTTTTTACGTAATAAAATTTATACTTGTTTGCTAAGTTAGTATTAATAAATATTTTAAAATTGCTATGTAATTAATTTACTTTAGTCAAAAATCTGCCAGCAAAAATATATTTTGTATTTTATTAATACTAGCCAATTTTGTTCTACCATTTATGCTTAATTTTGCCAAAGGCGCACAGTTACGAATTTTACAGAATTATGAACTGCTTGTTTTGATGATTATTTAAAATTATTATTTATTTAAATTTCTTTGTGACTTATAAATGCTTAAGGTTTCAATAAATCTACTTATGTGGGTTCTCAGTTATTTTACTTGCATTTAATATTATTACAAAGCTATAGAATTAAGCAAAAAATTAGATAATGACATAAATTTCATTAGTGTTAATATTGTGACAGTAGTTCATGGTTTTAATTATACACTACAGTTTCTATGGATAATTAAAAATGTTCACTTATTTATATTTGATCAAATAATATTTGGCGTTTGTGATTTTGCAAGTATTTATAAGCTAAAATGAGCAGTAGACTTTTACATAGGTATGTTTAACAATTTGACGGTAAAATCATATTGTGAAATTTGTATAGCACAGAAATTGTAGTGTTGCTAAAGTTGGAATATTTTGATCTGATTGCTAATGGTGTGTCTGGCTTGGCGCTGATTGGTTCTGTTCTCAGCCGGTCCAAGCAAAATAAGGAAGGCAGAGGGGCCCAAAGCGGACATTCCGTGTGAACACTGTGTCCAGCGAGAAATAAGGTTTGCAATATCGCACTTTGTCCTTATATTGTCTGCATGGTATTTTATATGCAAGATCCTGAAGACGAATATGACGCATATGAAAAGTACTTAAACACATAAAATCGACAGATATCAGTAAAAAAACATTTAGGTTGCGAGTGTCATGCAAAGCGCGTTAAGTCGAAAATAATCATATAATTGCGAATTTTTAAAAATCAATTCCCTATGGATTGCTGATCAATGCTCTCGCTATGTAATTTACACATTTCACATACAAATATTTCAAGAATAAAATCAAATAACGCGCAAGTTAGATACCTGGAAAACGTAAACGCTGTGCGAAAAGTGTGTTTAGTAATATAGTTTCCTTACTGCATATGAGATTCATAATCGTAAGTTCCTGGGAATTTTCTTCCCATTCTTAAGCTCTTCATAAAAGTCATGAAACTTCTGATTTGGTTGCCACTATACCAATATATGTCTAATAATTTGCTGTTACATAAGAACAAAGCGTGTTCAATAATAATGAGATGACTAAGTTCCTAAATAAATAAAATCAAGCGTTGTAGGTGTTTGCGCGGCGACTTATAACACAGCGGCGGTTTCTGCTATCAACATGCTCCTTGTTGCGACGTCTCAATCACCTGTTGCGACACTTACTTCCGCCCGCCGAGATATCACTATCAAAACGATACTGAAAATCTCTACTAACAAACAATAGACAGTCATCCTTTTTTACATATATCTTTGATACACTGAAGTTTTATAAATATACGTTATTTTTAGGGTCGACATGTACAAACAGAAATTGGCTAAACTCTCTAGTGAAGAGGAGTATCTTAGCTTAATGTACAAAAAAAAGATAGAAGAATATGACCGTGGCAAGAGCATGTTGCGTACTCTGGTGACTCCAGAACTGTACCGCATATTGGATGAGTACATAGAGGTGATTAAAATGAAATTCAGTATTAGATCAACAAGTGAGAATTCCTTATTTAAAAATATTTGTTTGTTTTAGGGTGGACCACCGCAAGTACAGGATATTTTAGCACAACTAAATCAAAATCCTTTGTTAACAGTAAGTTAAATTATTTTCAGATTCCACTTATTAAATCCATGTATGTACCTCTGCAATTTTAGTTATAATATTATATGACATTTCAGTTAATGGAATGCCTCATGACCAGAAATGTTGTGGAATCGGTAAGTATAAATAAAGTTTCTAGAAAATAAAATTTCTTCAGAATCTACCTACAGTCCCGATCGGGCCATTTATATTACGCGTCTATTTTAGACTTCTGCTTCCCGGTTCGTCTGCTTTTTATGTCGTCTATTTTTGTCATCAGTCTACATACCAAAATGAAAACGGGATATTCAGAATTTTTGTTTATTTTGTAATAAATTGTTTGGTTCGATCAGGTGACACCTAAATAAACACACTCAATACTTTTCTATAAATATTTTTCCATTTACTATCGACTAGCATTTAGGAAAATTTCTCAATTCCTTATATTCATAGTGCCCTTTTCGCTTCGGTCCAACCAAATTTTGACTGAATGTTCACTAGTCATTAAATTAGATTTAAAATTTAATTATAAATAAATCGAACAAACAACAAAAGACAGAAATAATATTTACATTCAAGTTATTATAACTGAAACTAGTTAAACAGAAATACTTAAAAACATGACGTAATAGCATAGATATAGAAAAAAAAGCGTAGATTTGGTATGGCGGCGTGGTTTGTATCGCCTCGATATGATCAAAATGATCATATCGAGGTGACACGCCTACAAACATCGCCACAGTGACATGACGATCGTTGTACACACAAGATCTCTCTGAAAATGCCAAGTTGTAGCGATACACCTTGTAAAAATTTGAGTGAAAACAAAAATGTTAAAACCATTTCAACTTCATGTCAATTTGTATGTTGCTGTTACTTGAAGAAAAATGTATGTGTATTATTGTTTTAGATAATTTACATATTTAAATTCCATTATATTCGTAGATTAAACGTAGAGTATTTTAAATTTTTAAGTTTTTCCAATGAGTTCAAAATAAGAGATGGTTGGAATGAAGCTGCAGAATAATCGAAATATTGGTTTTCTTATTACTATTTCTGACTTTGTTTAAATTTCCATAGCAAATGCATTTAAAAAATAAATAAAATAAAATTGGCTTTATTTTATGTGTGCATGCAAAATAAATTGGAAACAATTATAGAAAATTACATAAATCCTTTATAAAAAACAACATAATCTAACTTATTAAATTTGGTTTGAGTTTACTCTTGACAGTGACAGCTTCACCAACTCATGGTAATGTATAATGGAAAACTGACACTGGTGATCATCGCCATATTTTTTATATTATTCTTAAAAACTGACACTGGCCCAAGCCTAGTGTATGCCATTAAGAAAATAATGATAATTTATATTAATATATTAATTAAATAATACACCAGTACCAGTGTAGGTATAGTGTGAAAAATAGAATATTTTTTTAATATTAAAAACAGCCACATGGTTTGTAACTGTCGATTCGGTGGGTCCACATCCCTCGTTGAGTAGCGTCAGTTTAAGGTTAATAAAGTTAACAAACAGTTCACGGAGTGGTTTCCATCCGCGCCTGCCGGTGCTACGGGACAGCGGTTTTATTTCAATACTCACGACCTCGCAAGTTTGTGCGGGCACGTAGCCGTCGCGGTTGCGGGCACGAAATCTTTGCGATTGTGGAACGGACCGCGAAGTTAGTGGGAGTTGCGATTAACTCGCGCACACAAGTTAACAGAGAACTTATCACCAAAGTGCGCGGGCGACGACAGCCTCCAAGCGCGCAGGTGATCGCATCCTGCGCACTTCTACTAGTACCCCGCCGCGCTAACCGCGAGTAACCGTCATCACTACAGGCGTAAAACGCGTCGTGAAATGTGCTACTAATTTTACATGCTTAACTATCACAATCTACAGACGCCGCGGTCACGCGACAGGCGTGGGTGAAAACCGCTCCGTGAGTTCTTAGTGTAAGTAAAATTAGTTTCAGCGCCATCTAACGTGTAATAGTTAGCTATTATATACTGATAGCATTTTTACTAAAACGCCACCTGATGGTGACTGGCTGAACCAGGATGAAAAAAATACTGAAATATTGTAATAACTCGTACTCAAGTGACTGTAAGTTTAATTTTGTTAAATTTTGAAATTGTGTTACTTTCGTTTTCACGTTTTAAGCCCTACACAATCAAAATCTTTAAGTTATGGCACACTTCGGACACTCCATAGAACAGTCGAAAATTATTTACTTACTACTACAACAAACAGCAAGGCGCTATCTGTACACGCGCGAATGTGTGCGTGAAGTGGCAGGGTTACCCATCACTTGCTCGTACTATTATTACGTTACGTGGTCAGAGCGGCAACATAGCGAAAATTCTAATGCGAATCTGTTATCTATAATTCTATTATATAATCCTAATACTTATACATGTTCATTACGTATTTAGATCGATATAATATTTTATTTTTTATTAATTCACTAACTAAAATAATATTGAAGATTTATTTAAAAAATATATTAAAAGCACTTATAATGTTATATTTTGGACAGGTACCTATAAATAAGGTAACCAAAGTATTTGAAATTGCGTGTCCAACTTTATCATCCTAGTTAATAATTAGGTATATTTACTACGTAATATTTATCGGCCATACAAATCGAAAATTCTACAGCCCTTGTCTACCTCACGAAGTTTGGCGTCTTATTATATTGATATAATAAATCTGTACTATATATTACTCTGCACTAAAGAAAACAATAACTGAATGAGTCTCAGACATATTTTTTTTTACTTACTTCGTTTCATCTTTCAAAAAACGAAAGAAACTCCTCTCGTTATCCCGTTTAGATGAGTATAAGCAATAATATGTATACTTATTATTAGTTAGTTTCTTAAGTTCTCATTTAAGTGAATTGTAATTCTTATGAGAATAAATTTCTTAAACCAGAATAAACAGCCGTACACAGCACAATTCACGAACATTATAAATAGTAAAGTAAAATGATGGTATATATTAACGTACAAATTTCGTAATGAATAAATGAAATCTATATTCTAGCATCAAAGCCGTCTTAGCGCGAAAACAGCTCGCCGACAGCCTTGTACTCGTTCAGTCAATGTGACCGTCAATGTGCGGGGCGTGGTGCGGTATCTAAAGCTAGGGAGGGGTGGAGAGTGTCCGTTCTCATTACTTATTTTTCTCTGGTTATGGTAATAGATAATGGAGCGTAAAGTTTGAATTGCACACAAGCGTAGCGTCATTACATATCTCCCCTTTTTTTCTATATCTATGTGTAATAGATACATAAAGACATTCAGACAAGTGAAACAACCAGGAAGGTGGACCATTTGCACAAATGCACTAATCGGGAAAGTCGACTATGGACAAGTGGGTAAATTAGGACAGTAGACCAATGATTCTGAAGAAATAAAATCTCATTTGTACATGTAAAAATATATTTTATTTTTAAAGCCATCTTCAGCTTCTGTGCGTCTGGATGAATCAGTATTGCAGTCCCTAACATCTATTACTAGGAGAACAAATACACATAATTCTGTACCTAATCAGCAACCTGATGCACTGCAAATTATTATGGAATTCATTCGTACAGGTATTACTTATGAATCAATTATTGCGATGTGTAATGGAATGTATTATTTTATTACCTACTTGGAATTTTTATTTCAACTTACCATTTTGTATTGCAGTGAATCCGTCATTAGAGAGATCACATTCCGTAGATTTTAGCCCAAATGATACAAGCGACTCTAATAGACCTAGTACTTCAAGTAATCAGGCCAACAATTTAAATGGTTTTAATCGTTACACTAACGGACAGAAAATGGACAGTCCTCCGACAAGGGCTTCTAATTCTGGTCGAATTCAAAATGTCATAACCACTTCTGGGCGCGCTTTTCCGACTGCCAATGCTCCACTACAGAGCCCTGTGGCTCCCGCTGCTACACCCGCACCGTCGCCGGCATCTACAACACCTACATTCCCTCAATACCATCCGGGTATACCACCACCGCCGTTCCGGCCTTATTATCCGAATCAACAATATACCAGCCCAACATCAACGAGTACGTAAATAATAGTTTAGTGGTATTAAATTTCATAGAATATTTTAAGTACAACTTGTGTTTTGTTTGATCATCAAGGTGGGACGGGTATGCCGATGCCTCCTTACAACGCTGCTGGTCCTAGGGCCCCCGCGGCACATCAAATGGCATCACGGCCATCCACTCACGGAGCGCCACCGGCAGTGCCGCCACAAAACTACAATCAGTACATGATGCCGAGGTACCCACATCCTCCGTACTATCCTCCGTATCAATAACAAGAGGTATGTCTCCTACAGACCGCATCAACTGTCAACGTGACAACGCTGCGTGCGATGGCGAATTGTTTAGATTAATTTACTTTGTTCCTTTTGTGCCTTATTGAGACTGATTTTATATAGATTTAAGGATTTTTGTACCTGATTTTTTTGTGTGAAAATGGTCGCAAGTAGCCAGTAGTCATTTTATATCTTCTCTGTAGTTTAAATATCTTGACATACAATTATTTGTTCTGGATTTTGTCAGTGCGCTTGCTAAATGTATAAGAAATGTGCATTTTTGTTCTAAAGATTAATATTATATAATCAGAATCGAACAAAGTGACCAAACACACTTTAATTAATTGATAGCACGTTCATATTTTCTAACCATTTTAGTTTAGCTCTCGATTGATTTTTAGAAACAACGTGTTGCCTGTGGTGACTTACGGCAGTGAGTCATTACGCCGGGTATAGTTCTCTAAAGGTCGTCAAGTAACTTGCGCTCATGTAGGACACCAAAAGTTAAGAATGTTTATTGTCTCCTAGACGAACTAAACTTTACTTGATTAACTATAGAGAGTAATGTGGTCGGCGTATCTTGTTGGATAGTCTGCACTGAGAACGCTCATAGAAAAACCGAACTCACCAACATAGTTTTAGCAATTCGAGACTATCAAAACTGACGAGCAAATAAAAGTAACAAGTTTATGGCGTCTCACATTGGGTGGACAGATTTCAGTTTTCTCGTGGGCCCCTAATAAGACATTTCTCGTGGTCCCACTACTATTTTTCTACTGCCTGTATAACATTAAAGTCGAATTTGATTGGTATGTCAATAATCGTGTCGTCTATTCTTTTCATACAAACAATTTCGTCATAATTTTATTTGCACTTATTACAGCGAAGCAGTCTGTCATCGTAAATACCTAGTCGCCATTTATTTATCGCCTGCCACTGTAGATAAAGTTAGTCTATGCAAAGCAGTCGTATGTGTGTACATAAAACATGCTGGAAATATATTTTCGTTACTATAGAAATCAGTGGTATCACGAGAAACAAGTTTCCCTCGTGGTCGTAAGACTACTACTAGTGTATGAAAACTTAGAACACGAGAAAACGAAAGTCATTAGGGGTGGACGAATACAGGCGTACGTACATGTTAACATCTATGTTCAGCAGTGAAAGTCTTCGCGTGTCTTATTCCATCGTGACCATGGTCGAGTTTATGAAATTTGGCTAGCCAGATTAAAAAGTCGCTATTTAGTCGGTCTGCCGTTCAAAAGTTATAAGAAAGTTTTACTGTCCCCGCTGACATAAGCTTATTTTAGCGGCACAATTTCTCAAGAGTGAGAGAGAGAGAGATTGAGGAATTGTGCCGCTGGACTAGACTTCCAGGGTGGACAGTAAAACACCCATATAACTTTTGAACGGTGGACCGTTTAAATCTCATTTTTTGCTACTAGAACCGACTAAATAGCGACTTCTTATCTGATTTGCCAAATTTCAAAAACTCGACCATGGTCACGCTGAAACAAGACACGCAGTCTTCCAGTTGTTGACGGAAATGCTTTGAATCTATCTCAAGGGAAGATAAAACAAAGTTCAACCTTTTATACGAGTAGGTGAATATTTGCTATTCTCGACATTATATGCCATTTTGTGGAGGCAAGAAAGCTTGGACTGCCGTGACATTAAAGCAATGTTGACCGACCACAGGGTACACAAATCGAGAGTGGAACTAAAATTATTGAAAAATATATTCTAATCTATATATGTCTATGTTCTAATATTATTATCTATATTCTAATCTTTTATCAACTTTTAATTTATATGTGGTCATTTTGTTCTAAACTAGACGTAACGGGTTAGTGAATTCGACATCGCTGTAGATGTTATTGGCCACGATAAAACAAAGAAATGCACTTACACGATTTGAAAAGCTTCTGACGAAATTTATGCTCCGCTTTTAAATCTGACTGGAAATTTCAACTCTTACATTTTCTCATACAGAAACATTTTTAATATCATCCACAGTAACTATACAGTCCTTCCAATTTTTTAAGAAAAGAAATAAAGGAAATAAAGACTGATTATGAGTAATCTGGTGACCATATATTTTAGTGACATAATGTTTTAAGGAAAATGACATACGTATTTATAAACACATCATTCCATACCAAAGTAGAATAAGCTCACAAAAGTACCTGAATAAATTATTTATATTCGAATTCTACTGGAATTCTATATATCCTATAATCATATGTTTCTGTGCTATTTAGAAGAATTCGAATATAAATAGAATAGAAATATAAATAGAAAGTGCCATCAAAAACGTGAGATTGTAAACAAAAAAAATTGTTTACGTTTCCTTAAACGAATGAAAAAGTGGACGTGGAGGTGTCGACCGTATTTTTGATCCAATATAAAATAGAACATATATCTACTGCATAAAGTATACATTTATCTTAAGAAACGAGTAAAGCTGCGCACCCTGTCGTCAGCAGCTTTGCCGCCACGGGCAATGCACAACGTAACTTAGCTTCTAGACAATAACGTATATTTCTTTGAAATATTGACAGTTGCTGAGCGATTGTTATCCATAGTTCGCGCAATGTAGCTGTGTGATGGCACAAGCTGCCGTCAACAGGGTGCGCCGTGCAGCGCGACTTTCCTCTTTTATTCGAAAAAATGTATACTTAATCTTCTAGAGAATATGTTCTATATTATACTGCATTTCTTAAAGTGCGCCTGGCGCAGCTCGTCGTCGCCGCCGCCGACGCCGCCGCCACCGCCGCTTGCTGCTTCTTATTTTTTAGTTAAAGAAACGTGTAAAAGATAAAGTTTATGTTGCATTGCTCATTTTAGTACATTACAGCGTCACACCGCCTACAATAGCTGTATAGTACAACATACCATTCTTTTTCTGGTTACGCGAATTCAAATAATGCTCATTTTGTTGTTCTGTGTATTTTTAAGGTAATGAAAATATACAAAAAGGTTACACTATACTTTCTGCTATTTCTATTTCTTGAGTCTGTGATACCGTGGCAGTGCTTTTAAAATGATCTCGTGCTAATTTACGCACTTTGGGTTGCCTCACATTGCCGCAGACAGGCGCCGCGGCGCGAGCTCTGCGATGCCTTAAAATGTGCAATGCAGAATAAACTTTATCTTCTGCAAGATAAAAATTTCTTCATACAGGAAATTAATAAGAATATGCATCATATGGCACCGAGTGAGGCCGACCAGCGCAATGCGCACTTACCAAAATGCAATACGAGTATGTAAAACAAGTATTACATTTCTTTGAATCCGAAATAAAAGACAAAAGCCACGCCGCGCGGAGCGTCCAATCGTCAGCAGCTTGTGTCGCCACGGGCAATAAAAATCGTAACTTAGCTTGTAAGCAATAAGGTATATTTCTTTGAAGTAGACAGCCGAGAGACGTCGGGCTGCGTAGCGCGAACTTTGAGAGCTAGATAGCAATGCAACATTGCATTTTCGTTTCTACTAATTTCAGTGACTATTTCTTTGAACACGAAAATTATTAAGAGTCAAACGATGCTGTCTCTGGTTTTTCGGTAGCTTTGTACTTTTGTTATTTTGCATTTAAATAAATATTCACTTTGTTCAGTTCTATTGAGCGAAATTTAGACATAGCTATGCAATATAAAAGAACTTCAAGGCGATGAAATAAAGTTATTCTTTAAATGCAAAATACAAAAGAGTAAAGCTACCGCCGCCGCAGTGCCGCTTTGCCCTTTTGTTTTTTGCTAATAAAAATCGATTTAATTTATTAAAAAACATTATACTTTTATCACCAAATGTCGTGCTACGCAGCCCAACGTTATTAGCGGCCGTCTACCTTTTAGAAAAATATACTTGTTGTAACTTAAGTTACGCTTTGCATTCGCCGTGGCGGCACAAGCGGTCGATGATAAGATGCGCTGCGCTGTACCGCTCTGGGTCACAGTTTTACTCGTTTCTTATTTTAAGTTCGAAGAAATGTACACTTTATTTACTAAAGAATATGTTCCTCTATTTCATTGTGCAAAGTGCGCAAAACGCCGCTTGCTAAATCTGTATCTTCTTTTTATATTTTTGTTTAAAGAAATATAACCTTATCTTGTGAAGAAGATGAACTTTATTGCATTACTCGTTATATGTCGCAGCGTCACATCGCCTGACTGCGGCAATTTGAGCGGACCCGTAGATCTGGGGTAAAATAAAGCGCGCTATAACTTCGTCGTGTTTTATTTAATGAATAAAATTGGTACCATTTTTTTTTTAGAGAATCGCGAAATTTTATGTCGCGTGGTTTTAAGTTGTGATAAGAAATATAAAACTTAATCTTTATCCTAACCTTTTCTAAATTAGATTTGGCGGGTTGTTTATTTTACTTTTAGAATTTATATGTATAGTAAGTGAAATTATTGAATGATTAGTAATTAAGTTGTTTTGTTCCTAATTAAAAAAAATGGGCGATTACTGTACCTACAATGTACTTAAAATAGTGATGTTATACATATTGTGTGATCTCTAAATATACGTGAATCATAAGGTGCTTACTAGCAGTTTACAAACCAAATATGTTAATTATTATGTTTATTTGTCTTTTGGGGCGTTGTGTATGGATGGTTTTTAAAGAAGTAATTGTAATATAAGTGCGTATTTAACTGGTGCTCAATCCGTCCAGTAGAATTATGTTTAGATCGTTAAGTGATTGTGCCAAAAATAGTAATGTTTGATACACCTAGTCTACAGTAATAAACTCACTACATATTAAAAATATTATGTACCTGACATGAAAATATCTAATGAAAGAATTTATATAATTTAATTTTATAATTCTAATCTCAATGTTTGTTGCTGTGCGTATTTGTTAGCACTGCCGTGCGAATTTATTTCATTTGTGTGTACAGCCGATAGCGCTTCAAATGTAACACATAGCACATCGTGTAGTATACTTCCATAATAATGTTATTGTTTTGAGTTTATTGTGCTATAGTCTGTACACTCGAAACTCGAATAAGATGATCAAGACAAACGATTATCATAATTGACATAAATTCAGAGTATTTAAGAATTTTTTTTGAAAGCCCTTAATTGGACATTTAAATATAGACAGAATAATCAAAATTTATTTAATTTTTTGACGACATAAACGTGGCTAACTTTTTGAATTTGACGTCGGGACTTATTTTGACTGAAAATTGCGTTATCTGTTTTATTTCCGAATGGAGTCCCATTAAGTTGAACCTTTGTTTATTATTCGTGCTCTGCATATAATTGCTGCATTACGTTACCTTGAACGACGTACTGCAGTGACAGCAATTGGGAGAGCCAATAAATTATTTCTACTCGCCGTATGACAAATAAACCACACAATAATTCTATGTAGTTCGACGTAGTGGGAATAAAAGCGAGATACAAGGACCAGGAACTCCATTTAATAACTCGAATATGGTCATCTTATTCATCTACGTTATGAATTTTGTGTTTTATGTTCTTTTCGATTGACTGAATATCTTAGATCCAGCTATATAAAACGTCTTAACGACAGTATTAGAATAATTGGCCATGAATAGACGTTTAGTCCATCGAATTTGAAGTGCGTATTATGTGTGTACTTATTTTTTACTTTAATTTCTTAAGGCTAATCGCGCAGTGCGGCTTTAATAATAGCATTGAGAAAACTAATACTTTACCACAGATGAATTGTATACATGTATACATACTGTGCCGTTTTTAATCGCTAAGCGCAGTTAGCCTAATTGGTAGAAATTTATAATTTAGAATAATGACAATTTTAGAATTTAATATGGAGTAAATGACAATTTGAATTGTTTGTCTTGTTTCTTTGCGCACTTCCTCAAGTTTCCAGAAACATTATTTTAGCAGCGCCGTGCGAATGTGGCTATATGGATAATCCTATTGAAATATTATTTTTATACCTAGTCAAGTAGTTACAAATGGATCCAATAATATTTTGAGATATGTAAGCCAGATAAAATATATGAAAAATATCCACTTTCCACATACACAGAAACTATGTATTTTAATACAAAATTATCTTCTATTTAAACTTGTTTATAAACGCATACAAATCTCGCAGTGTCTTTGGATCTTTTTGTGGTAACCTGGATTTATGAAAATAGTAGTACGTTTACAATTACGAGTGGCGGCTGAGAAGTCCGCAGCCTAAGGTATTTATAAAAAGAAAAGTCAATATTTTTTTATTTCTTAATATTATTTCTCTCAAGTGATATGCACTTCCCACATCTGGCGTATAATGCATTTAAACCACCAAAAAATATTCTTTGTCAAAATGACGATCTACGGCGGCTACTTAGAGGATGGAATAATAGTCTATCATTTCATTGTCATCTGAAAACCTTTGTTCCCGTAAGTCATTTTTGAAATTGGAAAAGTCGCTAGGCGCTAGGTCGACTGTAGGGAGGATGGCTTATTTCTAAGAAGCCGGTGACTTTCAATGCCTGACTGGCAATGAGCGCCGTATGAATGGGCGCGTTGTCCTGCAAAAAGATTGCGAACTTCCCACGTCTCTTCTAGACAACAGCCTCACGAACCTGAGCTAATATATTTGCATATTACTAGCCATTCAATGTAGTTCCCTTAGGCAGGTAATCGATTAGCAAAATGTCTCGCTATAACAAAAAAATATCGCCATAAACTTAGACCAACGATATTTATGTTGTACTAGCGTACTAGATGCAGCGTTCCATACACACAGTGTGTCACTGATATATGGTGAAGACGCTACGCATCATTTAGTTGGTTGTTAAACATTCAAGATGCGATCCTCTTTGAAAATTAATTTACATTTGTTGATCATGTTTCGCTATTTGACTAATTGTGTGAACATTAATATTTTAAATTATTCACATTAATTCGGTAAGTAATGTTGTGATTTTTGATTAATTTGTGCATTATAATTTGATAATCGCGAAATAGTATACAAAATTTCACACTATCCATCTTCATTTGCAAGCATGTATTGATGCGTGTTAAAACAAGACAAAACATAAATAATAGATTATTAAGCAGAGTGAGGGAGTTCCGACTACACAATACAACAGAGTATGTATAATATATAACAGTTACGAAGGTTACCATATAAATTTTAAAAATATGAAAAAGAACGATATTTATGTACTTAACTAGGCTGCATAAAGATCTCTGCCTTTCCGCAAGGAAAAGTACATAACATATTTCAACTATTTTTCGTTCGTCGAAAGAGTACGTCCAACCTTACCTATTTCTATCGCCAAGCAGTAATGTGAGCATTAGTGACATGAGATAAATTACACACATGGGACTTGTCAACTTATGTCTCAGGTGACGGGCGCAGTGGCAGTATTTGTCCACGGAACTATGGCACATCGGTGGCATAAGAATATCTATTATTTGACAAAATTCAACAGTAAAATAAAACACTATCAGTATTGGCAGCGTTTTGTTTGGAACATGTAGTGGCTGTGATTGTTCTTGTCTATAGATTGAATCATTGGCTTAGACGCTGACTTTTCCAACTTGAATTTTTTCGGCGCCCTTTTTTTTTAATCCATTACGTAGATTCTTATTTATACTCTGGGGCGTACAGGCAAATTGTCGTTACATCACCGATCACGATACGATCACAAAAGGCGTCCAGATTTTTGCTTACCAACTCTAAAAAATCCATGCAATTCGCGAATCGCCGGTCCCTGTCGAATGGCATGAGCATTTTTGAAACCCAAGGCGCACAAATTTTTTTCAATTTAAATGTTGATTCGATGATGAAAATTTCTTCATTCATTTCTATGCTGATTTGCAACTCTTTCGCTATCTGCCACAATTTAACTCTTCAATCGGCTTACAATTTTTTCAACTGTTTTAATTTTTTCTTCTGTCACTTCTGTTATTTTCCAATAACATTAGTGACAGAAGAAATGGCCCCCGAGTGGGGGCCATTTTTGCAGCTTTGTCATCCTATTCGAAATAAACGAACCCATTTTTTAACCATAATTTATAAAGGCCCAGAATCCTAAAAAACCGATGATATAATGATAATGTCTTTCGAAGTTTTCCCTTTTTAACAAGATTTTATTATTAAATTGCGAGAATTTGCAGATTCGGCTACCTGTCGATGTACCACTAAGTATTCTATTATGTCGTTTGAAAAATAAAAAGTAAGTACTAGTTTTAACTACCATTGAAACTTACAATTATTGGTGTCAGTAATAATAGACGGTAGGATATTTTTAAATACCTTAGGCCGCGAACTTATTACAGCCGCCTTTCGTAGTTTACTTGAATTAGTCAAGAAGCGCGTGCTGTGCGGAGCTTTCTGCAGAGCGTCTCTTATTCCAAATTGTTTTACAAAATTTGACTAGTCACGTAAAAAGTCGCCAGTTAGGCTCAACTTACATTGCGGCTGAACAAAATGGAAGCAAATAATTATAATGATATCGTGTGTTTAAAGGTAAAACCATATAAGTGACATTTCCACAAAAAGTCTAAATTATATAGCTGTGGTAAGAAAATCACTATCTTTCTGCACATGAAGCTCAATAACAAAAAATCCTACAAACTTAATAAGAGTTTTATCTGCAGAAAGATGGTGAATTTCTTATAACTGGCATAATTTGAAGATATTTTGTGAAAAATGTCACTTATGTGGTTTTACCTTTAAGCAGACGATATTGTAAACTGCATAATGAACTTTATAGTCAATTGTGCAACGTACCAACTACGTACGAGGAAAAAACAGGCGCGTCTTTTGGAGAATTCTCGCGCATGCACAAAAAAGTCCGCGTATTCGCGAGAATTCCTGCGGGTGCTGTCAGCAACGCCTGGCAACTCCGCGGAAATGGCGCAAACGGTGCAAACGTCAACCGTCTTCAAAATAGGTTACGTACGTACCATGCTAGAAGACATGGATCAGACGAATTTTGTATCTATTTGGTGCAAGAATATGATTGTTTGTACAATGTAAAAGATACAGCTGTGTAGATAATGTAGAAGCTACAGCGACAAAAATTCTAAGAATAACATCAAAGTAAAAAGTAGGTGGATAGAGATATATAAATCTTTCGCACTTTGCTCTCAAATATCTTTTTCCATTTTTCTGGTCTTTATTTTCTCCTTTTTCAGCTTCACAACAAATTATCGAATTAAAAACAATATCCAAGTCCATCATCCTTGTCATATAAAAGATCCAGACTGAGCAGCTGAGCACATAGCATAGTACCACCGTTTGAGGCGATACTATGCTCAATTTCGCGATAATTCCCGTGATTGCATCAAGATGCAGTCACGGGAATTCTCGCGAAAGATTGTGCACCCCGCGACTTTTCGCGCCGTCTCGCGCATCGAGGCGAATTTCGCTTCTATCTTTCTACCGCAGTATAAATTGAGCCTTGGTCGAAAAAACTAGATTGACTGTCCACGGTTTGAAAATTACAACGATGTTTTACTGCCCACACTGGAACAACCTTATTCTAGCGGCACCATTCCTCAATATCGAGAACCACAAAACCAAGCTTACATCTGCATTAAAATAGTGATAATGTAGTCGGTTCTAGTCGTGACGCCATTTGAAAAAGTTATCGAGGATTTACTATCCACGCTACACCATTTTTCAATCTTGACAGCCACAGTTCCTAGCTAATAATGTATGATAGCACCCAGTAAAAGACGTTTCTGCAGAGAGTAGTTGCTGTCTTTACTTTGCTATATTAACAAAAAGGCATGTCCACCGAACAGACTTTGACAAGAGATCCTCATTTTTCAGTTTATTTTCCTCTTCAAGTGAACCTAGTTTTGCAGATATGATCTAGTGCATCATTTTATCTCAAATACATACTAAACATTTCCCTTTTTTGTGCATATTGGTATACTTAACTCTGGAAATTAGCTTTTACGAGCGGAATCATTTCTGCATAATGACGTCTAAAGGTACGAGCAGCAAGCAGTAGCCTAGACCACTGTATTACAATTAAACTTTTGTCACAAGTGAATATTAATCCTTACTGTGCAATAGTAACAGCGGCGAAGGTAATCTATAACAAAAGACCTATGCGTAAGTTGTGAATTTCATCGCTGTGTGTTTGAAAAGATCTGCATGTGTAGCTTCTTGTTATATTGGCGAATACATTTTGCATGAATCACCTTGAACGTGTGAATAAATTAGTAATGATAGCATTTTCTTTCGTTTCAGCGTCAACCGTTCCTCCCCGATCGGGCAACGTGAGGTCGGTTTTATAATTTTGTGCTAAGACACTGAACGTTTGACAGTGGACATTTATTTGTATATACGTAATAGTTTTTTAGATCGAGTAAGACCGTCTGCCTTTTAGATTGTAAGCATTAGTTTACGTAAGTTGGAAGCTAGAATATTATAAGAACTAATTTAGTTAATTATAATCTCCTATTGTAATGATTCTATCATATTTTTTATGTCTGTTAACGGTGGAACGTTTGTTGTGTCTAGTTAAAAGTGGTAAATATACACGAGGTGATTTTTATGATGTGGTCGACTCAATGTTATTATAGCCGCCTAAGTAAGTAGGTGTTTCGCTTGGGTACACCTGTATATTTACTTTTACACTGCACTGTGTAAGCTTTCTTTCTCTGTATTGTTTATATCAATTCGTTCAATAATTTTGATAAGCCGATTTCATTTGCTTAAGTTTCAATTCGTAAAGTCAGCTATAAAAGTAGCGGAAAGCTTTTTTAATGTTTAGTGTTATAATATTTAAACGCAAACGTAAAATGTTATGCATTTGTGTTTAAAATATTATGTAATACTCGTTCAACAGACGTCACGACAGAGTTAAAGAAATCCTATAGTGAAACCTAAAAAAATTTACAAAGTCATAACAAATTATAATCCACAGTTTACAAATCCAATATTTAGGTATAACTATCAACATGTGATACGAATACCTTACATAAGACTTTATTTTTAAAGAAGAAAACAAAAAGTGAGCGATCCTAAACATATTCAATTTTAGCTATAATATAATCTCGTCTCAAGCAGTACCTAAATAAAATGAGCAAATGTAGGCGAATGTTACACGGCGTCCTAGTCTTAGTCCCAGTTGCGGCTATTTACGGTTGTTTTAAGTGGCGCAAACGCAAGTGGATAACAACAATAGCTAATAAGTTGTGTTTTATAAGTTGTACGTTGTAGTTGTATGTTAGTTGTTCTTAATACATCGCATTTATACATTCGCACGATGAGGCGGACGTGTGAACGGTGCGTTGATTACTTCTCCTCACTGACATCGCTCCTCGCATCACCCCTCATGCTCACTGTTGTCACTCGTGTCGACAACGATTGCGCGGTGAACTTATTGTTATAGGATGCGTAGATCTGGCGAATGAGCCGCGAATGCGCTGCATGTGCTCTGCGCGCGTGTTGCACGCGTGCACTTAAATACATGTAATTATATGGGTCGCGCGAAAAGTGCCTATATCACTTAGTGGATGTAAAAAAATACAGTCTAAGCTATATCATGAGCTGACAGTGACAGTTAACGCTAGCGACCGCGTAAAATATTTGTATACAATATGTTGCTATCTTATTGTGACCGCTAGAGGCGCTGTATAATTTGCCATACAAAATTGTGAAGTAATATACGCTGTCGCTAGCGACAACTGTCCCAGTAATTTCGCGGTAGAGGCACAGATCGCATAATGTAATGCATGTGTGCAGCTCGTGAGCCTTTCGCAATCAGACGCATTTGCAGCGCATTCGCCAGATCTGTATGCACCCATACATTCGCGATTTACATTTAGCATGCGCTCGATGTAGATGCTGCTAGAATGTGTACGTCGTCTATCGTTACAGGTCGACGTAGAGGGAATGTGCAGAGTGGTGAACGCGATTGTGCAAATGCAGTATTAAATACGATCTGGATTTATTTAGCCCATAAATGCTTCCACGCAGATTACGGATAAGGGGGTCACCACACTTATCGACGTGGAATGGTATGTCCATGCAATAAAAGCGTACGATATTATATGATTAGCTTTGACGTCGACGCGACTTGGCTTACTGCAGAATTTCCCATCATTATGGCGCCGACGTGGGCTGATGGTACCCGAAAACGTCCGATTGTCTCCGATAACCCAAGATGTCTGAATCGTGTGCCGATCGGTTTCCTTTTACATCGCCGTCGACGATGACGACGGCCGATCGGCGACGCCTGGTCCAGTCGATGACCGAACGACGATGATCAAACGATGGCTTAGGGCCAGCGCAAACCGGCGAGTCTAAAAGGCAGAGGACATTAAATTTATCAATGTAAACGTTATGCTACTTTAATTATAATAAGCAATAAATTTCAATGCTCGCAGCGCAATTGTCTCTGCGATATTGCAGAACACGATAGTGCATACCGCGGCGGGAGGCGTCGATATGTGGCGAAATCCACCGGTATGCGCCTGAATACACCAGTATGCATAGGAATCCATGCTGTGCGTCGGAGTCGGCCAGAATGCGCCGAGGTCCTTTCGACTGACAAATCAGAGAGACTGGTGGCATATCAGCCGATGTTGCGGCATTTCAACGGCCTGCGGTGCGCTGGCGGACGCTCGCAGTTTCGTAAAGGATGTCATCAGTGTGCGCTGTGGGCATAAGATTCTCTTCGACGCTCCCTCGCGCCGTCCACCGGTTTGCGTTAGCCTAGCATTAAGAATGCAACAAGTTATACGTCATCAGCTCAAGCCGATTCCATGTCGATAAGTGTGGTGACTCCATTGTACTCTCATTTTGCTATTTGGCATACTACTTTTGAAAATAATACGAAGGTACGTTGTATAGATAATTTATTAGAGGGTTTTGTATTTATTATACTCTGAAAAAGTTTGTATGTACCTATATTTGTTAGTGTTTCTTATTTTTATACCACAATTTTGTAAAGGTAGCGAAACTATTGAGTTGGCTTATCTAAGATCATTGAAGTTAAATTGTTCAATTATTCTTCGATCTCGTATTTTTTCGCTTTAAGTACAAATAACCTTTTAATGTACAGTATGTGTCGGTTGTGTATTGGCATGGTCATATTCATGAAACGTTTCAGATAAAAATTGGGTTGCTAGGTTATAGACTATCGTTGAAAGATCCTTCTTTTAATGGTAAAGATTTTGAAATATTAAGGTACGCTCAGTGCTAAAACAGAAGTCGCACAGCAGTTATACTATTTTTTTTTTGTAAAGACAAAACTTTTTTGTATCTTGCTGCTCCCAACCAAATTTTTATTATGAAGTAAACTTAGAATAATAACGCATAGAAACCTAGTCCGCACATGCTAAGTGAGGCAAATTGAAGCGCGCCCAAAGGGCCTACACGAGCGCGCGGGCTTTCAGTGCTCAAGGTCAACTTGCACCGCGAACAGATCAAGAATTTTAACTAAAAATGACGAAATGTGCGGTAAATGAGTGTAAAAATATGTCAGACAAACATAAAATAGATACTAACATCACATTCCACAAGGAAGTAACGCGTTTCAACTTGTATTTTTATATAAATATTCACTAAAACCGAAAATTAACCTACTACTAAAACTAGCCTATATGAAATTGATTTTTGCCTCACTTGTGACAGTTCGTTTGATATGAAACTATCATTCTATGCGTTATTATTCTAAGGTAGTAAATAAATGCGATTCAAGATGTGTGGTGTTATTTAAAAGTAGTTAATCATTAAGACATGTACCACCCATGTGACAAGAATAAAAGGGATTTATTCTTCAGTTGAGTATTCAACTATTATAGTCGTCACCAAATAAGACGCCTTTTTTGTTTTCTGTCGTTCCGTATGGAATAGGCGAATTTGACACTTGTCATCGTGACGTGAATAAGGATGCGAACTAATCATATCGGTAACCTCGTTATTCACCAGAAATCGATTCAAAATTTTATGACTTCGGTTCATTGTTTTTCAGTTCTAGATAGTACAATTAACATTTATTGAAATATTATACAGTTAAATATAAATAATAAGTATTTTAAATGATCAACGATGACCTGTACTTGTTGTTGTAGTATTAGCAGAGGGCAAAAGGCTTCATAATTTAAATTTTTATTCACTGTTGTCAGACGACTAGCCAAAATCGTCTGATGAAACGAATTAATTATAGTATATACTGTAATTAATTCATTTATATGGTCAATATTTACATCTTTAGCAAAATCTTTCTTTTTTTTTTTGTTGTTTCTGGCACTTCGCGGTTTATGTTTATGCCACTGCAAAACGGGGAAATTTTCTAATCGTTTCATATTTCGAGTACCGCTGGATCGATATCAGTTTTGCCAATTCAAAATTTGCAAAAAAGAAAAGCAAACAAATCTGCATTGTGAAATTCGGCGATTTATTAGTTACAACACTATTACTTATTTTAAAAAAAAAATGAGGATGTCAGTTTTCAGACGTTTCGGAGTAGTTCAAAATTAATGTTTTTTTAATTAATAATAATAACGCACACACTCATAACCCCGCACTAGGGAAACCCTGTATCGCGTGTGCCATGGACATACCTACATATAGACAACCACAAATTACATCCAAACTCACGAGAGAAATAGGCCATACAAATATTTCTTACGGCACAGGACCCGGGACCTCTGCGTGGCAGTCTGGCATGGTAACCGTTCGGCCACGGAGGCAGTTATGCGAAAACAGTACTTGATATATGTTTTGTCATATTATGTAGTGTTTCAATAAATTTAATGTATTTTTTTTAAACTCAATAAGTTAATAGTTGTTTGTTTATTGTTTCGTTGATAGCATTCAAAGGTACATACTATCCGTCTGTTTTAGCGGTATAAGTTTAATTTGGTATCTTATTTGGTGACGACTATAATATTCGGCTCACGAAAAATACAACATAAAAGAATTATATGGAAAAAATTTTTAATGATTAGGCCTCTTATCAAACTGCAATATGGTGACACACAAAGCACTTTTATATTCAGGACTATAGCATACTCGTAGTAAGACAAGTAATGTAACTCCATAAAAAATAGCAAGGTGGCTTGTATGTATGTAGTGTGCACGCTCGTCGTGTACAGACGCACACATTCGAGTGATCTCGTGGTGCACTATTGAAACGTTCGTTCGGTGTAAAACGTTAAATAATAGATGTGTTTAATTTCACAAGGGTTATTTCAATACAGCACGTGACCATTCAGTGGTTGAATATTTTTTGTTTCAAATTATTACTTTACTTCTAAAATAGTAGCGTGACTTATTTCAGTGTGCACCATAGTCGAGTTTTTGAAATTTGACTAGCCAGAAAAAAGTCGCTATTGAGTAGGTTCTAGTCGCAAAAAAATAGATTTAGTCGGTCCGCCGTTCATAAATTATAAGGGTGATTTCTGTCCACACTGGAATAAGCGGCACCATTTCTTAACCTTGACAACCACAACACCTAGCTTAGACCTGATTGCACCCAGAAAAAGTCGTGAATTAGTCGCTCCTTCGTTTAGATGGGATTTTGAATTATTTTCATTGGTACGTACATTTACGTTGAAAAATCGTACACATAATGAAAAATGTCAGTACTCCTTTCAACCATTTATTTAACTTCTGACAGTTCGAATTCTAATCAATTAGTGAAGTCCTAATGCGTTTCCAATTCGATTTTTTCTAACAACCGATTTTATTTATGAAGAATTTTAATCGTGAATGTGAGCGGGTTCAATAAAGAATATATTGTCTGATTGGGATCGTAATGTTGCGTTTGACAATTTATGTAGTCAAGAATTCGCACCTCTAGAACGACAATGACATTATTGCAAAAATTTCATTTTTGAGAAATACGCTTTTGAAATTTTTTTTACTCTTTTACTGATATTTTTTTTCGATTGGTAGTAATCACAGTATATTTTGCAAAAAAGCATTAATATAGGCTTTATTTGAGAAAAAAATTGCATTATTCTAACTTAATATTTTGCTTGCTGTTTATTATTTTGACAGGTACCTATAGTTGCGTAGTAATTGTTATTAAAATCTATTCGTTGTGTTTATTAACTTTAAGAATGCCAGAAGAACATTGACGTAAAGTCAGAACATTGGCCTTAAAATAAAAAAATATTCTTAGATCGGTGGTTAATTATTACTTCAATCAATTCACCAATATACTTTGGAACACATTTCAGTTTCTAATACTATCAGTAGGCATAAAGTATACATTTATTAAGAGTTATATTGATTTAACGATAGAAAGTATTTTCACCTAACAATGTTATTAATATAACTAAAAGTTATAATGTAATAATAGTAATGTTTTATTACAAAACTTCAAAAATTTATAACAATCAAATATTTTTATCAAGTCTTCCTTTCCTGGTGAAATTATACAGTATAAAAATGCTTGAAGAACAAAAAATAAGTGTTCTCAAAATAATCTTAAAGAGAGGAGCTTATAATAGTTACATTAATTTACATGTTGAGACCCAATCATTCTTTTACACATTAGATAAACAATTATTATTATATGACATAACAAAATATAGTTTATGATATAATGACAATAAACACAGGTCAAGTTGTTCTCTGAAATCTCTGCTGTTAGCAGCCACTCCTTGAGAGGGCAGCTGGTCTCAACTAGCCAATGAGTCGTTTTTGAATTATAGTCCCTCTTCAATCACACAATGACTTAAATTCCCTCTAGAGTCTATATGGCTAATTACTTAAAAGTCGATGTCGCACTTGAAATTTTGATAGAAGTCGTTTATTATTAGATTACTTTTTGAAATTTTAGCACTTACGTCACTGTCGTTCTATAGGTGCGTTAATTGAATGAGGATTCACGTGATGATTCTCGTTCATATGGAGAAGAATTCATTACAATAAAGAATAAAAATTTATTATAATTAACACGATTGTTTTGTGTAATCAGATCTAAACTAGGTGTTGTGGTTCTCGAGATAGAGAAATGGTAAACAGTAAAACACACAACTTTTGAACGGCGAACTGACTAAATCTAGTTTTTTGCGACAAAATAGCGACTTTTCTGGCTAGTTAAATTTTAAAAACTCTACCATGGTTACACTGGAATAAAGCACGCGAAATAGTAATGTAACAATGCCGTCTGTTAACTAAAACGCGGTTAAGTGAGAAAATATTTTTTTTGAGATGTCATAAATAACCATAACCCAGTTTTAGAATGTTGAAATTGTTGAATGATATTTCAGCTATGCATCGTTAGAGTAAGTTCCGATAAGTCGAACACGTAACTAATTTTTAAAAGAGAAATTGTGCTCTATCTTTTTCTATTTAAAACGGATATTTGACCATTTGTCACTTAGCCGCGTTTTAGTTAGTGGACGGCAGTACACCCTGCGCTCCGAGCCTACACATTGAGAAACAATATTTTCGCTCCTGCCGATCGGAGGACAAGGGACAACCCGTATTGATGGGCTGAACTAGCGCTGCTACGTTTTTATGGAGTTACACTACTTGTCTTATTATATAGGTACTACATAAGAACCCTATATATATTGATTTTTGCAAATGCCTACGTAAAATAGAAGCGCTCGATATGCTTGGGAAAATTAAGGTACAGCTTCTTTATTAGGGCATATTGGGAAGAGCGATTAATTTTCAATATATGAACCAACCAAAGTTTCGCGATACTAACCTTTCATTTACGTAAACACTAACTAACCTTTAGGTATGTTTACAACGTATTTATTTAATTGTAAGTCGTAACTAATGGCTAGTCGTAATGCACACTAGACCGTGTACGATATTGCCATCAATGCCAATGCATGGCAAGTTTAGTATCGTCCCAACTCGCTAGCGTTACATCATTATGCTGTATTACGGATTCACTAACAGTACTTGCCTTCGTCAATCCAGTTTAGCTTGTGTACAAAATGATATAATAGAACAATACGACGGCATTACAATGATTGTAATTTTAGTTTGTGTGCGTAAAAGAAAATTAGCATTAAAAATTACTTCAAAATCATATTATATTTATTCAAACAATACGCTAGTTTGCGAAAGTTGAATGGTTTTTATATGAGTATGCTTATTCAATATAGCTTTTCTAACAAAAATGGTCATTACTTGTGCCACCAGTAGCTGTTTAGCGCAATAAGATGCGTTTACAGATATTTCTACTGTACGTTCAGTGTTGATCATAGTTTATCAAAGCGGTCCCTTCCCAGTGATTGCTGAAGAGTCCTAGGGGAAGGTAGGGAGGGACCTCGGAAGCAATTGGGGGGTGTTGATGCTGTCCAGGGGGTGCTACCGCATTAGAAAAATAAATCTTGAATTATTAATATACACTACACTACAAATACATACATATAAGTAATATATAATTTCTTTCCTTGTGATTTTTTTATGTTAAATTAATATGAGAAATGGTGCCGCTGGAATAAGCCTTTTTCATTCTTATTTTTTGAACGGCTGACCGTCTAAGTCTAGTTTTTTGCGACTAGAACCGACTAAATGGCGACTTTTTAACTAGTCAAATTAAAAAAACTCCACCAAGTCACGCAAAAAGTTCAAGTGAAAAATGTGCACCAAATACTTTCCTGCTAACCTCAGCAACGTGCGGCTTCCACTTCGATCAAAAATTACCCCCAAATTCCTGACTGTGTCCAAGTACGAAATACGAACGACATCGAAAGTCACAGGTGGCAAGGAGTCAAAGTCAGCACGGGATACATACCAAGAACTACTAATGATACATTGAGTTAATGATGAGCTAACTCAGACCAAAAGACCCACTCCAGTGAAGAATAGATTGAAGGGTCCACATTGGTGGCATTGATGGCAAATTCATTAAGAGACGACTGAGTGTAAATATTTTTATTTATAAAAGCTATTTGAAAATTAATACTACAATAATGTAGTCAGTTAAATTCGTAAACCTTGGAACCTCCATTACTGCGAACTTTGATTAGGCACAAAAGAACAGAATTATTAGAAATAATTATATGACAATCTACGATTATACCCTTATTTTATAAGGTCTACAAATCATACTTTAAGACGATTAATACACTGCACCGCGCCCCGCGACGGAGCGCGAGACGCGGAATTACGCACGCGGTGGCGGAGACGCAGATCTGCGCGGGGGCAGCGGTCTAGCGGCCCCGTGTCACTTAAAATACTCGCTTCGCAGTTGATCGCTTTAGTGACTGTATGTGTAGCCGAGATCCTTCTTTGACAAAAATGGTTAATAATACGGAACTCATTCAGGACGCTGCAGTTATACTGTCTATTTGGTTTTTGTTTAATCAAATAAAAAGACACCGAGGATATTGGATACATTCCTTTTTACGAACCAGATCGATAAATGGATAATTTCAACTTCATTACAAAGATTTAAGAAAATATGAAGATAAATTTGGTCGTTTTTAATAGCAAATATAAATTTATCGACGTCAACGTAGAAAACTGAACATGTCCTTAAGCATATAAATCTGCGCGGTAGTGCGGAGCGCAGTGTGTCGCGGCACTCCGCGCGGGGGCGCGGTAAATACACGCGCGGCGCGCTCCCGCGCGGAGAGGCTTTGTCAGTGTGTTAGACGACGCGTGTTTTCCATACAAACAGGTACTTCAGTACAACGTTAAAAAACGCAGCTCCGCGCTCCGTCGCGGGGTGCGGTGCAGTGTGATAATCGCCTTAAGCTTTAATTGCCTGATGTTGCGTTTATATAGTAGAATAAAAGGGTTTTCATCCAAAATCGGAGTTACGTGGTTTTCAAATTTAGCCGACATTTGCTTCTCAACGGAAGCAAATGGTGCCAAGTCTTGACTCAGAGCTACGTTGGAGACGAAGTGGAAAACCAGGTTTGGTTTTCATATTATAGTGTGAGTGATTGTGCATATCGACACTGGAAAGGTAAAACGTCTAACGTGAATGTGAAAAATATTACAAGGGAGCGATTGAGAAAAAGGTGATACAAATAAAACAAAAATACCTATTCATTTTTTATGCGATGTTACTCAAGTTTGTATTTAATTTCTTTCGGCTATATTATTTTATGACGAAATGTATGCGGACTGCACTGGAACATCTTGTAACTAGATGGCAATTTTTAAGAACTTCAAGTTTGGATAATTTCAAACCAGACGGCTGTCGAGCCGACTACATTCGTCTGGATTGCCGTACGCCGACTTGATTCAAGGTAGTAAAAACAGTAGGTAGGTATCGTTCTTTAAATTTTATTTAAATGCTCACGACACAAGCAATAATCTTTCAGACCTATATTAGGTAGATATATTATATATAAATATATATGTATATATTTAAAACCAGTTATAAGAATTTAGGAACTGCTTGAGATCGCAATCTTTCGATGCAACACTGCACTTAGATCGGTTTAAGAATGTGTGATGTCAGTTCATTGGAACGTCAATGCAGAACAAGAGAGAAAAGCTTTGAACAAAAATGATATGAGGGGAACATAGGATGACAGTGGTAACATTTACACAAATGTTTGCCGTCGCACAATCGTAAGAAGAAGCCGAGCACAATACCACGTACAAGTGTTAAGAGATTAATAAAAAGTAACGACAAACAGCGTTTTTAAAGTTTTTTTTTGTAAATTACAGTACCCTCATAACATACCAATACTCGAGCTAGTGTCTTCGCTGCGATATGCATGACACCGTAATTTCATAATGCTTTTTAAAGAATCATATTTTAAGTAACGAAATGTAGATTTTTTTTTTGCATTTTGAAAATTTGATGCAATCGACCTAGCACAGAATGTGTATGTACATGCGACGTCAAAGAGTGTATGTAACACAAAATATAAATGTCCTTCAGAAAATTGTGATGAAAAGTAGGTACGACAGTTTTGTGTGCTCCGAACCCCTGATAGGAAATGTGAACTGTAAAAAGATCGATGTAATTATTAACAGAAAGAACTACCACAAGGGACTCAGATCTTTGTTCTCCATACTGAATTATTAGTAGGTACCCAGTTCTGAAGGAAAATAGGGGCTCCATCTCTAACAAAGGTGTCAAAACCGCAAGAACAATATTAACTTAAACGGCCTTACGTAATGTCGAAGAGTAAATGACTATTCTGCAGCCTGTTGCGGCAAAGCTATCCCGACATCTGCTGGCATCCATCCGGCGGGTGTGATATAACGTCAGTTGATTTATCCACTTTTCACAGAAATTAGTTCGAAAGTACAAATCAGAAATCGGATTTTAAATGTCATTGTGGCAAATAATTCACAGGACGCAAAATAAGGCTGCTAGCAGATTGACTGCATGTTTGCAGGTAATGCGTTTGAGCTGTCAAATTGACGTGATGTTTATAAACAAAGACCCCACTGAGAAAATAATCCATGATCAAGACTCTATCTAGTCTATATCTAGTTAATGTGATTCATAAATAGCCTAGTGAATCCTTTCTTTAATCATTATGGTGCAATTATCTGGCGAATGCGCCTGTTCGCGAATGGGTCGCGAGGCGCACACGTGTATTACGTAGTGCGAATTGCGTTGTGATCTCTTTGTACAGAGGCGGTGATAATTGCATGCGTGCAGCGCTGTGCAGTGCGCATGCAGCACATTCTCCAGATCTGAATGCACCCTTAGAAAACAATACGTGATAATATTAACTAAAATTTATCCTTTCGTAAAGCGCATAATGTAAATAATAAACTGAACGCTGTTGCATTACGTTTGAAAAGATAACTGGCTCCGACAATTTGTAATATAATTACAATAAATTAAATTAATTTAGTATTTTATTTTGATCACACGTAGGTAGACAGTACTTGCATAATAAATTTGGTTTCACATTTTAATTTCGTTGCTTAAGATTCCGTCCACATTATAATAATAGTACAGTCCAAATGATGATGTCCGTTTACGAACTCTGATAAACATGGCATTAACAAAAAAAAAAAAATACAAAAATGTAAACAAAACATTTATTAAAATTCTAACATTGCTATGTACCCATTTACAAATACAACTTTGTTAACAGCAGTAGTAAGCAGGAATGGATGCGGATGAGGAACAACAACAAAATTATTAAATTAATTTCAATTTGTACGAATTTGAAAGCTGTGCAATTCACAAACTTTCTTTTGCATAATAGTAACATTAATTTATATATTATAACTATAACTGGAAAACGATTTTATTAGTAGTCTAGGTACATTATATCGACCTTTAGTGGTTAACATTAACGTCTCTCCGAACTTGACTTTGGGGTACATATGGTAATTACGGTCTCACCAAGTCAAATCTCGAAATTACGTAGCATTAAGAGTAATCTTATATTTATATCGTATAATATCATTGACTTACAATTATATGGACGTCGGGTCCGCGCTAAAAAGTGTCCGAACTTATAGGGCGTTAAAATCGTATACAGAGCGTCATTCACGCTTTAGTCTTCGTTTGTTCGACTGACAGCGAAGCAAGCAAAATTAGACAGTACTGCGATGACATTACAATTTAAATTCAACGTTTTAGCTTTTTCATATTCCTTTACATGTCACTACGTTTAAATAGGTTGACTTGGGACATTTTTTTTGTTGTTTGTGTATTAGACCCGTCGTCCATTTATTTGTAAGTCAATGTATAATATACTCTTATTAGCATTGCAAATATTCTTTACATATCGCACCCCTTATGGAAGAACGGCATAAGAGGAGTCACGTCAAACATATTTATTGCTCCATTATATACAGAAAAATACATAGGGCGCACTATAAGTTTCCGGACCTGGCCACTTACATTAACAATATTTAAAAAGTAATTACAACATTTGAAAATGGAACTCTTTGACTGTTGAATACAGTTTGTTTCGTCTGACTGTCACTTGTTCTTATGTTGTGGCGTCATTTTAGAAATTGGTTGTCTACATCACCATGGATTTAACTCGTGAAAATTTTCGTAGTATGATTTTCTACGACTATAAGTGTAATTCAACAGCTCAGCGGAGCTTCGCTCGGCTTCAAACTGCTTTTGGCGATGAAGCACCATGCAAGACGACTATTTACAGCTGGTTTGCAGAATTCAAACGCGGTCATGTGAATTTCAGTGATAAATTTCATGATGATCGCCCGTCCACTGCTGTGAACAACAAAAACATTGATGCTGTGCGTCGTATGATCAAAACAGACAGGCATGTGACATACCACGAGATTCGGGTATGTTGCTTTGGAGAATCGTTGTACCATGAGTAGTGATTGGTACACGACCATTTGTTTGCCGGAAGTTATTGGCAAACTCCGTAAAAATAACCGTAAACGCCGTATCATCTTGCACCATGATGCCAGTTTTCACACGGCCAGACAGACAAATGAATTTTTGAAGGTGAACAACGTTGACCTTATGAGCCATCACGCGTACAGTCCCGACCTGGCACCTTGTGACTTTTATTTATTTCCAAAAATTAAGAACCAGTTACGCGGTCAATGATTTTCATCACCTGGAGAGGCTGTCGAAGAGTATGAAAAATATGTTTCAGAGATTGTCACGGAGGAGTGGCATAAATGTTTTCAAAATTGGATCATTCGTATGAGAAAGTGCATTAACGCTAACGGAGAATATTTTGAGAAACAATAAATTAATTTCTGACCACTTATAGTATTTTTTCTAATTAATTCCGGAAACTTATAGCGCGCCACACGTAACCCACGTCCTCTCCAATTCTTGTAACTCTATCCATAATATTAGTCGATAGGGTTACAAGAGTTGGAGAGGACGTGAGTTATAATTTTCTGTATCTAATGGAGCAATAAACGTTTTTGACGTAACTCCCACTTATGCCATTCTTCATTGAGGGGTGCGATATGATAAACCAATTACTATACGTAATAGCCTTATTTTTATTCACGTCACAACTAAATAAAACCATAAATATACCCAAAACGTAGGGTTAAAGTCGTACATGCAATCATACAAACGCTTATATCTATTTTAACACGTTCCCTGTGGAACTAGAAATCAAAAATTGACCCCTCACGTGCATTTTTTTTTTTGCAAACACGTCGGAATTGGTATATATTAATGCATTTATGGATAGAAAATTCATTTTCATAAACTCCCTTTCCATTATCTAATTTTTCCCGAGTGCCCCATATATGATACACGCACGTATGAGCTCTTTACTTGATGCCACATATATGGTGCATGCACGTACTAGTTGTTTACTTAATGCATCACATATAATTCATGCACGTTTAGAGTCATTTTGACAGATGTTTTAGTTAAATATCTGTAGTCTATACCGTGAAAAGATAGAAAAAGTTAGTGAAAGTTTATTATAAAGTGTTACGAGTTATATAGTTATCTAAGTGTTTGACAAAGTTTTGGTTTTATCAACATGTCATGATCATCAAATGGCAATGTCCACTGGTTTCAGGCCAATCATGAAACCTAAAATTGTATTAGATTACAATCGCGGCAAGAAGGGCATTGATATAGCTGATCAGCTCGCAAGTTACAATTCGCCCGTTCGCAAAACTTGTTGTTGGTATAAAAAAATTGCGGGTGATCTGATGTCGGTAGCTGTTGTAAATGCAATTTTGATCTACAAGGACCTCCATCGAAATAATAAAATGACACTGTTGACAGGTCATGAAATAATTATCAGTCATCTCCTGGAAATTCAAGATGCTGAGCCGTTAGCTGGGCCATCAATGACATCTAACTATTCCCGCCATGAATTGACCAAAATCCCACGCCGATGTGCTACCAAAATTTCCAGAAAGCGTTGTGTTGGTTGCTACAAAATTATGACTGAACAAGGCAACACACCTACAGAAGCTCGTAGAAAGGCAAAGCAAACGGACACCGAATGTTTGATGTGTAAAAAAGCATTGTGCCTTCATTGCTACAATGCTAGCCATTAAATAATGATTTTAGTTGTGCTTACTAGACAATTTTTGTTTCTTGGGTTTTATGACATTGTTTATTTGATTATTGTTTAGTTTTTATTATCACGTGCCGTATACGCAAGTCAATAATTAGATCTTTCTAACTTGTAATAAAAAAATAATAAATATTTTTCGTGATTTATTTTGATAGTAATAATCTGGCAACATTGGTTAAAAAGTCATCCGGTACCACTTGCTTATTGTCACAATTTTTGTGGTCCATACGTGCAAGCAAATAAAGATGATCTAGCTACACGTGCAAATTTTGAAAAACTTTTAAATTTACAAAGGGTCGTGTCTCATATGTGGTGCACTCACGTGTCGTTTGGACCTCGAAATGCATCACATATGATGCATGCACAGGGAACGTGTTAAATGTTAAAAAATAATAAATTAGACCTAATGTTGCTATTAACTTGGCAAAAAGCGTCAAAATTACATAAAGCGGTATTGACATTTAATCTGGCCTAGGAGACGTTTTCATGTTGAATAGACGAAAGTTTGGTCACAATCTCACCGGATGTTGAGCGACGATGTTACACGTTTCGTCTAGTAAATGCCTATTCACTTTAGCCTGGAGTAGCCTCAAATTGTAGCTTTCGGAAAACACAGACGCAGAAAATAAGACTTCTTAGCCGCGGAACTAAATTGCGAAGTTCCTGCGTACATTCTCCGAAATGCATTCGATAGAAAATCGACAAGGTTGGAAACCAATTTGCGTTGATTGAGATTTAGAAACTTTGCCTCCGCATGAAAGTCGTTACAAATTACTTTGCTTTTCGCTCTACCGAGTCCAAGGCAGCCAACTGGTCAGAACCATTCAAGAGATGACAGAAGTAATATCTTGAAAAGGATACTCAATTTTTGGCAAGAGTTGTTGCAAGGCGCTCGTTTGTAGTGACCAAAGTTGAGGTTCGATGATAACACAATCCAAGAGAAAGGTGGTCCTGGGGCCTGTTTCACGAACCTACAATTTTACTAGTTTTCTAGCTACTAGTTACCAGTACTAATATTACAAGTACTAGTAAATTTCGTTTCACAAATAAAAATACTACACTTGTAGCTAGTAGTCATAGGGTCGTATTCTAGAACTCTACTCAATGCCCAAGTCAGGATTTGAGCAAACTTGAGTATGATTTCAAGCACTCGAAATACAACCCTAATGGCAAGGGCTTGAGTATGATTTTCAGTGCTCACTGCAATACTCAAGTCCTGACTTGAGTATTGAGTAGAGTGCTATAATACGACCCATAGACTGCTAATAAATACTAGTTTTAATTGGTAGCGTACTAGTACAACTTAATTCCATACCTTTATACGTCAGCAGTTAAAAAATTGGCCAAAACAATTAACCAATTCAAATAAGTAAATAATTATATAAGTACATATGTAAAAAATTACGTGTATATAAAATATATTATGTAAAAAAAATATGTTAAAATAAGTAAATATAATAACAATATAATAATATACGGAAATAAAACAAATCTTAAAATTGTCGTTTCGAGTGCCATACAGACTTAGGTTATAATTACAAATATTTCAAGTCATCTCTGTACTCATTAAGTCTGACCAATCTTAAGGCGGGAAAAAGATCGAAACTTTATAGTTTTCGACATAATGAAGTTTTGCGAATCGAAATGTTGTAGAGAACATTGTATGTTATAATAATTAACTACAGTTTATATACTCAATAACTACTCCGTTAAAGTAAATTAATATTTCTGACCAAGGACCAGTATGGTTTACTTACACTTATAAATAACGAGCCCTGTACCACACCTACGATGGGGTCGGGCTCGGCCTGTGGCGAGTGGTCGGGTTCAGATTACGAGGTGTGCTTATGCTCTTCGGCGGCACGCACAGAGGTTAGTATTATGGGCGCTTAATGAGATTCCGGGTTCGATTTCCGTATTTAAGAAACGAACATTTCTAAATTGGTTCTGCTCTGGGTATTCCGGGTATTGCCTTCAGAGTTATCGTTATTCTTGTATTCATGGTACAGGAAATTCCCTAATTTGAGACCTGGAATTTGGTGTGACTAGCTGGCATTCACTGCGTCGTGAACAGCACGACATACGCTAGCTTTAGAAACCCCAAGCATATCGGCTACTGCATGGTACTGTACTCCAGGACCCATCCAATGCAATGCGACTTGTATAATTATTTTGGCTAATGATTGGCGGTTATTCGCTGTATTTCAGGTCCGATCGCAGGCAAGAGAGCTTCCAGTTTCTCGCTTGTCAAACGAAATCTTTCGTTAAATTGATAAGTAGTTTGTACCTTTTCATGTGAATTTCGAGGTAGACATCTCGACAACGTCGCACTATTAGTTACTTCCTTATTTTCCGGACATGACGACATCATTTTCTAAGTGACGTCACTGATCAAATTTTTGTACAAGATTACAATACGCCTTCGAATGGTAGAAGTACGTATGTAATATATGAGTATATTGGACCAGTAGTGTTTTCATGAAACAGAACATAGTTTACAATGGTAATTATGGACTAGTAACTATTAGCCTGCAACAAGTGACTAATAATAATAATAATAACTAATAATAATAATAATTTACCATCGTAGATTCATGAAAGGCACACTAGTAGAATAGTATAAAATAATAGTCCATGGATTAGTAATACTAGACTGGTAAGTGAAATAGGGCCCAGTCGGCACGAATATACCTCTAGAAAAGAGACACTCTTTGGCTGTGTTTTGATGTGACCGTTGCCTAGATCGTTTCGTTGTCGGCACGGGTATCTCACAAATATAGCTATCCACTACTGTGCTGTCGTCCGCATACCCAAAGATACTGAGCAGTAGCAACAGGCCATTAATGTGAAGCAACAGAGTAGTGGAGAGGATAGGTACACCGGCACTAATACTGTGAAGAGCAGACGAGTAGTCATCTAGAACTATACGGATAGACTGGTTGCTCAGGAAATCGCCTACCCATATGCAACGATAAATTTAAGGCTTTGTAGTTGATGGAGACGTCGGAGTAGGAAATAAAGTATTCTATAACTCGACAAATGGCATTAGAAACGGAAGATGCGCAGTACGTTGTCAGAGTGATTGGTAGTCCTTAGGGGGCGAAACCGATACTTGGCACATTTACACCGATAGATATATCGGTCTAGATGTGTTATTAGCAGAAGGTCCAAGCAATGGGCTATGTGATCGCTAACGTCGGGCATCCGGGTAACACAATTCATCAGCTGAGAGAGATCTACCGATAGAACACAAGCTCGCGCCTCTGTTCCAGCATGTTCAGTTTTTTGGTATTTGAGCAACCATTGCTGCTGGTGAACTCCAGAGTTCGCTAAAAATACTGTTGACTGCTTTCACCGAGCAGCAGGCACAGTGAATCACTTGGTTAGGGGTTTCCATTGCTCGATCGATATATTGGCGTGGAGAATTTGTTCGAGGTCAATGTCTACCAGAACCCACATTACGGAGAGATCGGGGTCTCGGAAGTCACAGAGACGGTTGCAACAGATGCCATCACGGGTGTAAGAGCAAGCGCCAGTGTGCTGCTTAAATTTGTGCTCCAGGGTGTAAACTTGGTAATGCCAGAAGGACATCGGATTTGGGTCTCAATACTCAATAATTTTACTGCTCTCCATACGAAGGATAGGTGTTACAATCATTTTAAGTACTTTACGGGCCCAGTAGTATCTGCGAGCAAGAGCAGTTTTCAGTCTTTAGAACCATGTACAGACTGAAAACTAATATTAAAAAAAACACTAGTAGTTAAATCTGACAACTTTTGGCAGAAGCAACGAACAACCATTGGAGTACACAAGTATAAGTTTGAAGTGAGATCTTGTTTGATTAAATCATAATTGTTTTATTATGTATTTTAGTATTTGTTACCTTTTCAGTAGTAAAAGAAATTGGTCTTTCATGTAACAAATTGACTGGTAGTAGGTAGGTAGGGTTCTCTGTCTGTGCAGAACTTAATACATTACCTGTTGGATTTACATAATATGCAAGTCATTGTTTTTCAGACCACTACGATTAGTTTAGAAGCACCACCCAAGGTAATTGTCCTTGTTGTAAAAAAGGTAATTGTCGTGGCGTCTGTACACTACCAAGGGAACAGATGCGACATTGGAAACCTCGAATGTTTGAGAAGTGTAAAAGATATACATCAGCTGGTCAGGTTAGGTTAGCGTTTCTCAATTTGTGAAACTTTTCATTTAACGGGGAGATAGAAGATAGGCATGCGGCGCACACCGAATTTGATACGCAGAAGGGAAACTAACCCCTTAGATCTGGCTACGTCTCAAATGTACCAATTTTCGTTTGGTCAGCAATGGAGCGCACTTCTTAATTTTGGCAGTATGTCAATTGATAGGTGCAGCTAAATACTTTAAATAAATATCATGCTGTCTTTACATCACATAAATATATATGTAATAATATTAGGTCCTTACCTATGAAAATGCTTTTTATTTAGAGAGAAATTGAAAAAAATGTTAACGAAAAATATTTATTTAATTAATTCAAGTATTGACACCATTACAGTCGATGCACTTTTGCCATTTTAAGTTCATTGATGCCTCTGCTATAGAAATCCTGGGGATGGAAATCGATGAACAGTTGAAAGGCATTTTTCACAGCCTCATCGGGTTTGAAATTTTTTCCTTGTAAAGTTATCCAAAATCCAAAAAAAAAAAAACTCAAATTCAGTGAAACACGGTCTGATGGGTATGGTGGTTAACGGAGAGTTTTCAGTCGTAACTCCTGTAGTTTTGAGAAGGCTCGATGTGCGGTGTGTGGGTGAGCATTGTCGTGGAGAAGGAGTCACTAGAGTAATTGCCAAGTCTCGGTAGTTTGACTGCCAGCTTGTCCATCATCACTTGTAAATTCTTCACAGTACACCTCTGCAGTAATTGTTTTGCCAGATCTCAAGAAGATGTAATGAACAATGCCGGTACAGGTTCACTATACACTCACAAGCAGCTTCTCTACACTACAATTTGCGTTTGAGACATGGGGAATAGCGTTATATTTCTATCACCGTGACTATCGTTCCAGTTACAAAAAATCATAGTGATTTTGTCACGCCTGACACTTACATCACGATATATGGTTTTGGCAAGCGGCTACTTTCTAGTGATTAGTACTGTAACGTTTAACTTCATTTGAAAGACTGATCCGCAATAACCTTCGCAGTTTTACAGGCTTGTCGTATTTTCGTTAATAATACCATGCGGCATCTTTATTATTTTGGATCAATTTTGCACCATTATCTTATTTAGCACTTCTTATATATTATCTTAGCAACTGCCTCCGTGGCTGAACGGTTACCATGATGGATGCTACGCAGAGGGCCCAGGTTCGATTCCCGGGCCGGGAGAAATGTTTGTATGGCCTTTATTTATTTATCTCGTGAGTTGGGTGTAATTTGTGGTTTCCCTAGAGCGGACCTTTGAGTGTGTGCGTTATTTATTTGTATTTACAATACTTACACGGTATTTACAATGATTTAATTATTTCTAGGTTCATAATTAGAATTTTAAAAAAAAGTGAACCAGTAGCACAGCCGCTAGTGTCTGTTTGTAAAATACGTCGAATGCGTATGTATGCGAGTGACGGATACTGTTAGTGGAACGGAGGAACAACCTATGTGATTTTGGAACGTCGTTCCATCGTAAAAAGTCACGGTGATATTATTTGACGGCTTAACACTGTGATTTTTTCATTGTCACGTTATTTATTACCCACCTCTACCATCTGATGTTGCAGCGTTAGTAACCGCCGACGGACACATTTCCCCCTTTGTTATACCGTGATTGGGGGCTGACTGTGCCTGTTTCAGCTCTGCCTGACTGCGATCTAACCACTTCTTCAAGTGTGCTTTTCTAAGTGTGAACTGCATTTTTCTTCGTCGAGTTCCGCTAGGTTCGCCTCCAATGGCTTATCGAGTAACTCCACTCGAATTCTGGCCTTTTTGCGTGCTGCCTCCAACTCGAGCTGCTTTCTTCTAGTCAACGCGGATGACGTAGTAGATTTTGTATTTGCAACAAACGCGGGCTGTTGGGGCGGTTGGGCCGTGTGGCCCATAATCTCCACTGTTCGCATTTGGCTTAAATTTGGTAAAATCGGTCTTTTGTCCTCCTGACATCCACGAGGAAGCTTCAAAAATGCTTGCTCGTGTTGGAGTTGGCTGTTCATATCGTTTCACTTTAACTGACTGCGCGTATTAACAATTAACGACGCCGGCGCATGGTACTCGGGAGACCACTTTGTACACTGTGGGAGCCCGCGATGGTTAAAATGACACGCACCAAAATAACTTTAAAACAGTTTTAATAACTTTTTATGAAAAGGTTACAATTCACGATATATGTCTCACGTTAAGCACGGACGGTAGCCAACTAACGCAACACCGAAATCACAAAATGGCGGTTCTCTAATAAAATTACCTATATTAACATTTCAAAAATACAAAGTATGAGCGCGTCGCTAACAGCTATATTATAACTATAATTTGAATTTGAAATTCTAAGTAAAATGATAGATATCGAACTTTAAATTTCCCAGTTTTTGAAATCGGCAATTTCATAGGTAAGGACCTAATATTAATCTACGTTTATTTGTCTACCCGCAAAAATCAGACGAATCGTAACTGTACTCAATCTCAGTTTAAAGGGAAACTTGGCCTGAGGGTCTATTCTTTTTAATAAATATTTCGTGTATATGAGTTGATTTGGAATAGGTACAAAGGCACGCGTAAAACAGTATTTCAAGTAATTATAATTGTTAGGAATATGATTGAAATAGAACAAAATAATAAAAACTATGTTGTGATGTAGATGACTAGATTATGTCATAGTCATCGTTGTTCCTAACATTATTATTTGATAAAGACTATCCATGTACTCGGAAAAATTAGGTAAATTGTATTGCAACTAAAATTAAAGAGATAAAACCAATGATCACTATAAAAAGATAATAAGTGATCGATTATTAACAATCATACAGATTAAGGTACATACTAATACATACACAAAAGTCTTACCAAAACACACAACCAACCATTGATTTTCGAATAAAAAGAGCTTAAGACTCAAGATAAGCTACAAGTTTTTTTGTAAGTACAACTTTTGTACACATGTTACTTACTACCTGCTACAGTTGTACAATAGTCTCAAGAGGAAAATAAAATTATGAAAATTTTGCTATTATACAGGAGTACTTATACATACAACATTGTTTTACTTAGTATCAGTATTAAAAATACATAATATATAATATTACGGATACAGGTCACTTTTTTGTCAACTTGAGACAAACTATCTGACTACTGAATTCAATATCAAATCTAAAATAAAATTGTTTTCAAACATATGTACATACAATGATTTGTAAATAATAAAATTAGTAGTAGATAATTACAAAATATTGCGTTCGCCCTTAAGAGAATTGTGAGGTCACATTCGCCATACAAAAGGCGAAAACATTTTCATACGACTTACCACTGAAATACGTCAATGATTTTGTAAGGTTATTTTTTAAATGTTATTATTTTTTTGATATTCATCATAGATTTGTAGAAAAATGAACACATCCACTTAATTAATTATAAGTCATTACTTTACTCGTACAAAACTATTCTATTTTTGTTATATAAACAAGGCTCTATTAAAAAAAAAATTATAACTTACTAATGTAGTTACTTATACTGAATCAAATGTGACCTAAGACGTATATTTCTGTAAAAGGGGATAATAACATTTTGCCTCTGAACGACAGTTGTAATACAAAATAATGCTCTATTCATGTATTCGATACATCTAAACAATGTTTGGACGAGTTACATTGATACTGGAGATGGGATAGGAGTAACAAAGATATTCTTAGTAATAACACATTTGGAGGAAGTATTTTAGATAGAAATAATTTTAATGAAATTTTTATTGAATTGATATTCAATTATTTTTTGTGAAATTACTCCACTAGTTTGTTATAATTATTAATACAAAGATCGAACACTCAGAAAAAATTCCTTCGATCCGGTCGGATTCGAACCGACGTCTTCTTGAATACCGTGCCAGACGCTATACCAACTAAGCCACGGAACGAACCAAAGGACCTCACGAATTTTTTTATGTGCTTGCGTCGTGTCTTTGTACTTGGTCTTTCAACGATTTTTTTGATTATTACTTACTAACATTTTTTATATCGTGGCATTGTGCCTTTAGCCATACCGTGACTATTGTGTTCAAACCCAGTTGTATTTCATGAGCTAATGACAAGCATCCAGACGGTATGATTCTTACTTCATGCAATGTGGGCTAGGCACAAATGTGGGATGCCACATGGGATGGCATCGGCTACATATATGCATACTTCGAAGTTGAAATTCGAAATCCGGGTCCAAATAAACAACTTTTCTTTTCATGACATGATATTTTAAAAATAAATGAACATAGTACGAAATACAAGTGCGGGCATCAAAATTTACGCTGGCCTAGTCTTAGTATTAAGCTTTAAAGTATGTTGTTAGTATTTTATATCTTTGTAGGCATTAAATTATATTGTCATAAATTATTAATCAACTATTTTGTACGTGAAGGAAAATCTCAAAACATTTTGGAGATTTTAAATTTCTATACTAATGTACATTATACAACTAAATTTCTCGGTTTTTAGCTCTTAAAATTACGGTTTGGTATTTATTTCAACAAAGTAAAGGGTTTTTCAACAAGAACTTTATTTTGGAAATCAAAATAAAACAATAAATTTAGATGGCAATGATTCAAATTTTTATTATATTAAAAAAGTAAGGTTTGGTAATTCTGAATGAAAAATGTTATCTGATAAATGTCCACCACGACTACAGTTACAGATGTCGATTCTTTCATCAAAGTTTTGAACCACTTTTTGACAAAATGGTGAGTCTATTTCGTTAATCACTTCACGAATTTTGAGTTTTAACGCTGCAATAAAAAAAAATTTGGTTTGCAATAAAGTCGTTGTTTCGGTGGCTGTGTGACTTGTGGCACCGTCTTGTTGAAACCACATGTTAGTGATATTCATATCAACAATAATAGGCCAAAATTGAGTTGTTAACATCTCTCGATAGCGTAATCTATTGACCGTAACCGCATTTCCAGCCGAATTATAGAAAAAAAAATACCGTCCCTATGCCAACGGCACAAGTCACACAGCCACCGAAACAATTAATTTATTGCAAACCAAATTTCCCGATCGCATAATTTCAGGAAATTCGGCCGGTAAGTGGCCAGTTCGATTATGAGAGTTAACACAGCTGGATTATTTTTTATGGGATTATGTCAAAGACAGAGTCTATACGGAGCCAATCGAATCGATTGTAGCTTTAAAACTCAAGAAGTGATTAACGAAATAGACCCACTATATTGTCAAAAGTGGTTAAAAACTTTGATGAAAGAGTCGACACCTGTAACCGTGGTCGTGGTGGACATTTATCAGATATCAGTTTTCATTCATAATTGCCAAACCTTAGTTTTTTTTAATATAATAAAAATTTGAATCATTGTCATCTAAATTTATTGTTTTATTTTGATTTACAAAACAAAGTTCTTGTTGAAAAACCCTTTACATAAAATATAATAATAATTGACTTTTATTTAACTAATGTCATAACAATGTACAAAAATAATTTAAGAAACCAAAGTGTCAATGTCAACTTCGGGTCGACCTGAGAGCCGATTTCATTAATTTTTCAGTCCAAAAAGACACAAATTCTTTAACTTTCTTAACGTTGCGTGTTAAATTTTACGCTTGCTACTAGCTATTTTGCACCGTCGTCGTCGTCGTGCCACCGGCGCCCTGCCCATAAGCCTAATGTATACATACAGATTTTAAATGTTGTACGCGTTCGCTCAAGAGATTAGCGTTGCGGAGATAACATTTATTTTTTTTAAATACTTAATGCGCTTTAATGCAGGCGCTACACAATCACTTAAGGGTCATTAGCAGGTCATCCCATTCATACCGGGGTGAGTGGAGAGTCTTAACGGGCTTCCACAAGCCGGTACCGGTGAGTGAGGGTGTATACACAGGTTTTTAGTGGGTAGGCCTGCGAGGATCCATCGGGCGAGCTTGTATCGCCGGAGAAGAGTCCCACATAACCCCGCCATGTCATCGTCCGCGGCGGAGTATGCGTAACGCATTTTCCTGTGTATAAAAAAAAGGTCATCCCATTCATAACTTGCCACTAGTCCTACATGCAACTCGACCCTCTCGAACTAGACTCGCTCGTGGTTCGTCGCATTCCTAACTTGTACCGTGCCTATGAAAGGCCGTGCTTATCATTATAAAGACGCGGACATTTTTTTAAAGTCAATAGACTTGCTATTGACTACTACTTAGTCCTGGAGTAAAGATAGAGCCTACGATGGAACGAGCTAGCCCAGAGGATGCCTATTCAGTCGCACCTTAAGATACTCGGGTTGTATGTGCTCGGAAACAATCGTAGGCTAGGAATTCCATTCCTGAACTGTGCGCATACTAAAAGATGACGAAAAGCGCTTTGTACGCCTGGCGGTAATATCGACCAAGTAGAGACGATATCCCGCTGTACGTCAGGATGTCCGATAGTAAAATGGAGCAGGCGGAATGAGCTGCTGAAGCTCATGGGCACACTCACCGAAGTATATTCTGTAGAAAACACAGACATATATCTAGATAGACGCCGCAAGTACAGCAGTTTATATGAAAACTAAGCGTGCCACATTTTTTGTACCCACTACGACGTCACAAGAACTATTTAGTGATGGAAACCTCCTTCCGCTCGCTCTAAATCGAGTAATTGAATGGAATATACACGTATTCCATTCAATTAATTGATTCTAAATAGAATAATTTTTGTTCAAGTATTTGATTACAAGTAGTCGTAATATTAATATAGTAAAAAAATACTAGAATAAGATAGCTAAGTTCTTTATTTTACATGTTTTAAAAAAATGTTGATGATTACTTAAAAAAAATTAAGACTTTAATTTTTAATCGACTTCAAATATTAAAACTATTGTCCTTCGAATAGAATGAGCTTATTATATAACATCTTTTTGTAGTAGAAGGTCTTATAGATTAACTGAAATAATGAAAACGCACGTCAATATATGAACTTGCGACTGCCTTAATTAATTTTACTAGATGGTTTTCTGTTGGTAATTGATCAAATTGATGAAGACAAATGAAAATGTTACGTGCTGACAAAATATGGTAAAATCTTATTAATCAGAAGAGGTTTACTTAATGACGGCCTCGCGTGAAACTTTTGTGATATGTTTATTATATCTCGGATTTCTAACTCTGCTACTCTGCATATTTGGATAGCATCTTAGGCGGGATAAACTAAACCACCACCGTCCTTGAAAGCAACGAACTCATACGTATGACCAACTCCAGGTTTTTGTAAAGACAGCACTGTTAATTCTTACATATCCGGCGATGTATGTAATTATTTGCTCAGCATCTATTTACAGATACTACTAATAATAGATACTACAATACTGAAAAAAAAAACGAAATGTTACTAAACGTTATAACAAAAGAGTTATAGAATATTTTTATAATATTGCTAAGGTCATAATAATTTTCGTCCCCTTGTTTTTAACATCGATTAGAATGGAGAACAGTGTTGCCTAATGTATACATCACTAAATGTTAAATTTGGCCAAAGAAATGTACAAGCGGCCCTACCACGAAATAGAATGCATTATACAAAAGTGCGTTCGTTCGATATTCATGGCGTATTAACAAAGGATCATAAATATATCGCACCAAGTAAAAGCCGCAATTTATTACAAATATGCAACCGAGTGTATGCCTCATATACACTCGGTTGCATATTTGTTTTCTCCAAATTCATACAAAACCAAAATAATTGTTTTTAAAATAAATTATGCATCTTCAGATTACAAAATCAGCTGCCCGTGGAAGGAAACGTCGTAATTTATCCACGATAACGGTCGAGCGTGTTCCGAAGTGTAGCAGCGGCAACTAAGTGAATTTCATTTACTTTGGGCACGCGAAATACGTACACTTGCGGCGTCTATCTAGATTTATGTCTGTGGTAGAAAACCAAATAGCCATGCAACAGGGATGACGAAGAATGGAATAAAGTACTCTATTCCCTGTCGGATCACAGCTGCTACCGCATCAGCAGAGCACGAGTGGATGCGATGCAAAGAAGTGCCGCATAGCATCCCAGTCTGCCGACTAGTATTACTATAGTCTCCTTGTGCCTCTTGGACAGTCAACTGGGGGACAGTAGGTCGACACGGTTTTCACCAGTGTTCTGACGTACACAGCGAAACCGAGATCGATACAGCGTATTTTTGTTGATCTGTTGTCAGCAGCAGTTACAAGCAATTGGCCATATGTCCGTCAACATCCGGTACCCACGTTGCTTTATCTAACAGCTTGGTAACATAGTGACAACGCAAACTTGCGTGCGAGAGGCACGTTCTTGCATGATCTGATTGCTCAACGAGTAACAGTCATTCACTGTGAAGAGCATTAAAGTCTTCGAGAAAAATAAGCTTGGCCGTTGTGTCTGGGCATCAGCCGCAGGCAAAATAGGCATACAAAGACATTTAGGTGCAGTACAACGCCACTTTACACAAAAATGTACTGAACCTATTGCCAGAGTCAAGCAGACCGTCACTCATGTGATCACCGAGTGTCCTGTCTTTGGACTGGACCGATTCGAGATGAAGCAACAAATCGATGAAAAAATAACCGACAAAAAAGCAGTATTAATAAATGGCAAAAATAAATATAGGTTTTTAGAATACTGCAGTAAAATTATAAAAAATTTGGAATAATTAGGAATAAATAGCTTAAGAAATCGTGATGGCAAAATATGGTGTAAATGTTGACGTGCATCACGAAATCAAAAATTAATTGAAACTCGAAGATGAAATCGAAGACCAAAAATGTAAAGAAAGGTACCACTACAAAAAATATTTTAAGAACAGAGGAAACGTGAAAAGGTCTAAAAAATGATGCAAGATGTTTTATATTGTTCTTAAATTGTGCGCAAGGCCTGGCTTAAATGGCGAATGGGTCATCAGCTCCACATTTAAGGCCTACAAATACGCATTCATTACCTTAGCGGAATGTGCAGAGGCGTTGTAGTGGTGAAGGACGATATTGCTTCGAGGACGCTTTTCGCGTTTATATACCAATCTGCAGTTACTGTCCTTTGGTCTTCCAGCGCTACAGTAGTGTAATGTCCCGATTTGCCGAAGAAAAAAGCAACCGTTTTCAACTTTAGGTGCACATGCAATATCTTTTGCACTTGGCTCATTCCAATGCCTAATACAAACAAAATATTATCCAATAATAATTTTTATTTAAAACATTTTATTTAATAAGATAATCTCAAAGAGCTCAATTCGTAGTAGAAATATTTATTATCCTATTGGTAATGTTTCGGAGATACACAACATCCGGCTGCTCTTTTTATTTATTCGGTGTACAAACTCAAATACTTTTAATCAGAAGTGTTATTAACAATAATTTATTTAATTAAATTTTTATTGAATTGATATTTCATTATTTTTTGTGAAATTACTCCACTAGTTTTTTATAATTATTAATACAAAGATCGAACACTCAGAAAAAACACTCAGAAAAAATTCCTTCCGACTCCGAACCGAATCCGACGGGATCGAAGGAACTTTGTATTAATAATAATAATTTATTTATTATTATATATTATTGCTATTAATTATATATATATTAATACTATTATATTCTTTATTTAATTTACTTTTTATATATTATACAATATTGTATTTTTTATGAAGACTTATAAGAAAAGAGGAATAAATTGATTTAATATGAAATAGTGTCAATTATAATTGAATATATATGAAATAAAATTCCGTGATATGTTTCTTTAAGTTTGCGCCGTGTATGGAGTACCTTTCTATTGGCCGTGGCCCTTCTTATTTCGTCATAATTTCTCAATTGAATATATTTGTGATGATACGATATGATACAAAATGATTTTAAAATGTATGTTTTCCATTATAATTATTACTATGTTATGTTCTATGAGATGTCACTTTGACAGTGACAATTATTTGTTTACATTTTTGGAGTTTGATTACATATCAGAGTTTAGAATTGAGAACATTGTAATAGTATTGGAACCTAGAATTAACAATTACCATATCAAAAAAATTATTAGATTAAGAAACTGTATTTGTGTTAAAAGCTATACTAGTGTTACCAAAAATAAACAAAATAAAAGTGTATGCCCAAACTCCAAAGTTACCATAGGCGTACATAGAGGGTCCCGTTGCTGGGCTTTATTTGCCATCTCGGTCAGATGTTCGAGGAGTCTGTTAGTCCTCCGATATCGTTATGCGATTTGTAGACCCAGACATAAAAATATTCCTCCATAGCCATGTCTACCAGAATCCATACAGTGCAACGCTCGCTATTCTCAACGCAACGTCGACGGACATACACACAGTTGCTTTTTGTGTCTCCGTTAAGTGTAGGTGCGGTTTTTCGGTCTAACTCGGTGGTAGTGAACCGGTCAAGGTTTGATTGTACGCCTCGGATGTTACTGAGGTACATCGAGTATATAACCAGAAATAGAGGCGAAATGTCATTTAATTTGTTTGAAAACTATTCTGCCATATCATTACTGTGACAACTGCGCTCCGATTGGCTAGCCCGAGTTCGAATTAATTGACGGGTGTTATCAATGGGTGTCGTTAACTGTTTCACTTCAAATCGATCAGTTCACTTGAGCTTTGCTATAATGGACGAAAATTGCAAAATCACATATATAATATTTAATTACCGATGAAATTTGATTCCGTTTGTTTTGTAATTAGATGTTTAGCTGTTTTTCCCACACCACCGAATAGAACAGCACGGCATTGTTAGAGATATTATCTTTAATAATAAATACAGAATATTTTATGGAATATACGGAGACGTACGCACAGGTCAGTAGTCGGCCTGTCTATATTTCAGTGCAAACGAGAGTTTATATTTATAAGAGCTGTATCGCTAATGTGTTACCAGGAATGTATGGCCCTTATTTCGTCTCTATTTCTGGTTATATACTCGATGCTGAGGTACAATTACAGTGGGAGAAAGTGTCACCGTTGTTCAGCCTTAGTCTTCTTTTTTTTTTCACGGTGGTTGCTGATGTTGATGGGGAACGGTGGAGCATTTACGCGAGGTAGCGGGGCAGCTTTTTGCACTACTTGGGCCCTCTGCTGGTTGCGGTGGGCCAAATGCAAGACCGTGCCTATCCCGCTACCCCCAAAATGAGTTAACCAATATGGTAACAGTCTTAAGGGACGCAAATGGCACCCTCAAGTCCCCCATAGACACTGGCACTCCAACAAGTAGATGGAACGCAGCAACTGCTTGGCTTCGACGAAAGGGTGGTAGCAAACCAGTAGGCCCCTTGTGGAACCTACCACCGCAAGGTGGGATCATTCAGCCGTCACTACACGCTATTGAAACCGGTAGAGTCGTTGTTTGGGGTAGACAGCCAGGTTCCAACCACCATTGCCAGCAATAATTTAAACGCTTGATTTATCTAATACAAGAACAAATATTAAGCACGTTTCATTTACATATTAACTTAAATAATGCCATGAACAGGACGAGTTACGAGAGGGACGAGATGCGAATGTGACAAGTTGCATACGAGGCGAATAGAGAAGGCGTGACGAGTTGCGACTGACACATTTTTCTTATAAATAATAAAGTCTAAAGTCACGGACTGGAGCCTCAAACAAGTTAGGGAAGATGTTCCTTAAATATCTATGTTTAAAAAGGATAATACGATACAATAATTTAAATAAGAAAGGTGCGAATATATATACTCCTTAAAAAGCATACTTGGAACTTAATGCTAAAGCCGTAAGTGTAAGCAGGAGCACTTCTTAAATCTTCACTTAATTCTGGGATTGTAGAAACAAGGTCTCTGCAATTCCATTCGTGGCATTGGTGACTACTAGGTAAATGATGATTCTGATAATGATATGGTAGTACATTTATATATAATCTATATATTAAGTTAAATCGGTATTTTATATAAAACCTCGATTAGAGTATTGGGATTACCAGAGATACATTTTAGGTACAATTTTCAATTAAGGAAACCGTATTTATGTTGCATTTGTCAGTAATGATTACTTTTCGTTGTAAGTTTTCATTTATATATTGTTTCAAGTAATATCAAATCACACGTTTTGAAATAGTTACACATTCAATTGCTTGGTATGTTTTAGTCATTCACAATATGAACAATAATTAAAATCAATGATTATATATTGACCATCTTTTCGTAGTTAAAATCCTATGTTGAGATCTGCCCCAAATGCTCTGGCAATAACTGTACAAGACGGAACATTTTTCAAGATAAATAACAATTCTTTGTGACTATTGTAATATGATAAAAACAACAGTCGATTTATTTCAACATCCAAATAGTAAGAGAAAACGGTAATAACACATTTACGCTGGCGGCGAGACAACAGTGGGCGAAGATTACATAAATTACTTAACCCTTCCGCAGAGTAGACGTTACAAACAACAACAACGACAAATTTTATATTCTAAAAAATTCATTTGAACCCCTTACTTCAATAAAGGGTTAAAATGTTCTAAATAAACTATTTACATTAGTGCATACCATTGACGAGACGGTAATGAAACAATCAAACTCGCATTCTTGCTAGCATTTGTTAAAGTTTATGTGAATACCAAAATTGTATTCACAAGCTTTTTGTATTTGTATAAGTAAAGGAAAAAATTGTTCCCTTTTATTTGTTTGATTCATAACAATCGTTGTAAAATAATTACTCAATCATATTCAAACTATACAAATGCTTAACATATGATTATACTAAGATCCCTACGCTTTGTAATAAATTACTTAATAATAAGACACTATAACAAGTCTATCGTTTTCTGTACCTGATGGTGTGTGACGCCTTCCGAATGCGGTGCGTTAGGTCCATCGTCCATCTATTCACTCTTCATCATATCACAGAGCCGGGAGACGAGCGGAAAGCGCACTATTCGCAGTTGGTTCGCATAATCGCACACTATAGCGTCTTTCAGTGGCAGTATTTGTCTAACAAATATGCAACCATCTGATTGTCCTGAAAATTAAAACAAAAACAATAAACTCGGTACAGAAAATAAATCCCAATGAAAAATATCAGAAATATAGTATGTCAACTAAAGACAAACTAGTTTGGTAATTGGAGAGAGTTATTTTGCTACCTTGTCGTTTTACCATGTGGTCCATTTGACGATAGGGTCATTTCGATATTTAGTCGTTTTGCTACCAAGTCGTTGTAAGTTATAGTCTTTCTGTAGTAAGGACTAGATCGCAAAACGATCGCAAAATGACCTGATCAGCATAAGTGCTGATCAGGTAATTTTGAAGATATAGTCATTATGAGATCGACTCTTAAATAAATTATATTTCATAGGTAAGCAAATTGCACTTGAAATCGTCACATTGATTAAACTCTACCATTCATAAGGATACGGACAGATTCGCTCGAGTTTATGAGTAAGAACTCTAAGGGTAGTTGTTTGTAAATAAACATTTGTATACATTTATCGTTTTTTAATATTTATTTCAACTATACAGCTAAACGGGTCACCACCACGGATATTTCTTATCCGAGTACGCAGAATCTCTATAATAACAGTTCTAAGCCCCAAAAATGGTAAATATTGAATATCAACCGTAATCTTATTACAGGAGCGTATGCACTAACTTTTTCTTAAGTTAACAAATGAGAATGTCCTCTGGATTGATGACATACGGTATTTAAAAATTACACGATAATATCATAGTATAACAAGATTCATACAAATGTAGCAATGCGGCTTGTATGTGTAGCAATGCCGCGAGCCCGTCACGCGCCGTGTACGGATGCACACATTATAATCTCGCGATGCACTTGCATTGCATAACACTGGTCGTCCCAACACGCTTTTCATTATTTATGCGAATAATTAAAGAAAATATAAGACCCGAAATTTCCTTATCTCTTAATGCTAAAAAAATCGAAGTGTAGATGGTCTTACCTAGTAGTACCCGTCGGAGAATGTCCCCGCTGCTAAGGTCATACACCGTGAGCCCGCTGCGGTCACCCATCACCAGCAGTGTGTGCGTTAGTGGTAGCATTCGGCTCATATAATTTAAGCCCTGCGGATGCAAGATGTATTTTAGAAACCGTAATCAACACAAGTTTAAAATAAAAAACCAAAACTTTAGTTTTCTCAAATTTCTTTAACGTTACGTATTAGAGCCTTTGTATATGGTCTAGTTTACACGCGCCGCAGACGCGCTAACATCGCGTTGCAAGCAAGAAGTAGTAAGAAGTAGTTGCTTCATTTCAAAAATTTACTGAAATTAACAAACAAAACTAAAATTAAAACTACCTCTTTTGATAAGAGGTAGTTTTAATGTGTGCGATACATATGCGCGTTTACAGCGCGAATAAAATACGCCGTGTGCAATAGGGTATGAACGTTTCCAGAAACATAAACAAAGCTTAAGACTGACTGTATTCTTGTGCAGAAAAAATGTACTAGAATGTATTAATTTACTTACTATGTGGATGGAGTTGAGCATGTGGCCTTGGAACCGGTCCCAGATGCAGAGTCTCTCGTCCGCTCCAGCTGAGACAACGTACGAAGCCGTGTACGCTAATGACGTCACAGCGCCGTCGTGCGCTTGCATGCTATACAAACACGCACCTAGAACACATCGACGTATTTTATTAATATATATAAACTATTTTGTAAGTTCACCATAGCAAATTTATTTTGTATGGGAAAATCTATAAAAAATATATACTGACAAGTCCAGATTCAAAGCCATACATCCGCCAAATGAAATCTCAGATAATTCGTATCGTATCGTAGCATATAGAAATCTGTAAAAATAAACTGTTTGTTATACCAGTATGCAAGTCCCAGACGCAAAGTAGGCCGTCCTGGGACCCGCTGCCGGCGATAGTGGGCGTCGCGTGATCGATGAAACAGCTCGTGATTGGCCCGCAGTGCCCATGCAGCGTGAACAGGGGCGTTAGCTCTGCACTTGAGAAAACCTTCAAAAGCAAAATTTATGGTAATTACGTTTTCTATTTGTTGGTTGTGCCGTGGCATAAAAAGTCTAAGTAGTCTATTGCACCGGAGTATGATAAGCACTCACATGTAAGTTTCTTACATGTGCAGTTTATCATTTTTATAGGAGAAAGTGGTACCCACTTTAAGCACGTGATCTTGTCCACCGGTGAGAATGCGACCGCCCTCGCAGTGCATCTCCGTGATCGGTTGCTGGTGAGGGCGGCAATGCGCGATGCGAGCACACATCACTTCTGCACACGGTAAAAGATACCATATGAGTTCATGTAACGCCATATCGACAAATCTCATGAACAATCAAAGGCTGAAGAAGACTACTGACACTACAATGTAATTAATACCTTCTCCAACATTGTGCTCCGCATCGTAATAGCTCATACTGCTTCGGCAGTTCTCCTCCCCAAATCCATGCACGGTGCGGAGTGAACCAGTGGAACCCGTACGTTTGTGTGCTGCGTACAATCATGGTTCATTTTTGACATTATTAGTAAAATCCTATTTTTAATAATAATAATAATAATAAATAATAAAATCGTTTACTTATCTCCACACATTAATAAGTAAAAACAAAATATAAAAGTTCGACACAGTATTTAGTAAAAATGGTAGCTCAGCACAATGGCGGAGTGTTTCACAACGCCGCTGATATTCTACTACAGCCTACCATGTACATAAAAAGAAGAACTAACTATATGTTACAATCAGAGTTCCTAGTGAATAACAATATTATGTGACCAAAAAGAATAAGATTTGACGACCTCGGTGGCCCAATGGCCCACCGTGAGCGCTGGATGAGGAGATCCCGGGTCAGATTCCCGGTAGTGAAAATTTGTGAAATTGTGTTTTTTCTAAATTGGTAATGGTGTGAGTGTTCTGGGCCCCAGAGCGAACGCCGTTGCTATGGTACTTAGTACAAGCAATTCCCTTGTTTTCGACCAGATAATTCGTTCGCTTATTTGGCATATTATTATTAGATAAGAGAGTCACATTGAGGTCTGTGAATACGACGGTGACCAGACTTGTGGAGTTTCTACCTGCACTCAGCTGTCGTGGTGGACTGGATTACTGCTTACTCTATCATTGAATAGATTAGTGTCCATGCATAGTTCAGAGGTGTTGGTACTCACTTCGTCTATGAGCGGTGCTGAATCGCCAGTCGACTTGCGCGCCCGAGGCGACGTTGTAAGCGTCGAGACGCAGCAGCGTGAGGTGTCCGGCCAACGAGGCTGCGCAGACGCGGCGAGCGCCTGACAGCGCCCGCGCGTGCGTTACACCCGCTGCCTCCTTTCCGCGGCTCTCCATGTTCCACCATACGCACTGAAAACAATTATTTAATTAATTGACACATTCAATTTCCCAGTAAAGCAGTGACGTTCTTCAAATTACCGGCAGCCGCGCGTCTGTAGCGCTTCAGTAATGTTTAGTTCACTAATTGTGACTGCAAAAGTGGCGCTCGCCTGTCACAACAACAACGCTGCAATTACGCTTCTAAATATACACTGTAGCTCTTCTATAAGCGTCTAACTTGAAGGCCCTCTTAGACTGCAGGATCACACATACACGGTTTCGTCTCGCTCACCGTCACACAATAGTTTGAAATGAAACCATGTAACTACTTCCGTTACCATTCCGGCAGAATGGTTAATATGCTGGACTGTCGCGCAGAGGTTCCGGTTTCTATTTCCAGGCCAGGAGAAATATTACTATGGCCCACATTTATTTCTATCAAGAGTTTGGGTGTAATTTGTGGTTGTCTATGTGCATGTCTATGACACCCGCGATACAGGATTTCCCTAGTGCGGGGCTTTGAGTATGCGTGTTATTTTATTTAAGTGTGTGGAAGAAGAGCATATTATAAAAGGAAAGCACACCAGAAAAGTGACAATAAAGCACAGGGTTATACATATAGCGTTAAGTGGCACAGAAAACCCAACAGGTCCTTGTGTTCACTCACTAAGTATCGAAACAACAACACTGGAGTGCAGAATTTTGAATATAACTGAGGAGATATATGACTTTTTGAACTTTGTTAAGTTTGTGAAACTGGTTAAGTTTAAATAATAAAAGCGTAGTAAATGCATGACGCACCATTAGTTTTCCGGAACTAGCTTCCCAGAACTCCAGCCGCCCGTCTGAACAGCCTAGTATAATAAGATCATTACAGAAGTCCATGCACCAAACAGGAGATTCACTAATAGCCTTTCCCTTCCAAATAAAACTAATCGCATTGTTCATATCACTGCCCTCAGTCCTGCTCGTAATACTACAGTTGCTTAATTTACTCTTATTTCTAACATACGAACTAGTCACTGAGTCCACTGAGCTCGAATTGAATACGAAAACGTTTTTATCACTTTCACCAGTACTCTTGCGGCTAATAGGGTTTGCCTCTTGTCTGTTTGGTTTAATGTTACTTAAGTCCACGTTTTCTTTTACTTCGTAAAAGTCGTCTGGTTCATCACTACAGTACAAATCTCTGAAATAGCAAAAAATTCGCAAGTGATTATTTGGTCAATACTATGTTATTGTGAGCAAAAACAAAAGATGTAAAAAAATTTCAGTTAACCATACATAAATTCAGTAAATCTATTTTACATAAGAAATAACTTGATAAAAAGACTCCGTTATTAAACCTTAAGTTCATATAATAGTATGTAAATTAAACTCACAAGGTCATTATTATGATATAAGAATAGTAAGATTTTACAACAAGTGCATAAAACGCGTTGCGCAGTCGAGGATAAAATAAATCAGGTGGGGTGGGGTCATTTGCCTGTAAGGTATAAAAAAAAAAAAAAAAAAAAAAAAAATGGGTTTTATGAACGCGTTTTACACTTTGCCTTTCACTTCGGTTGCGCGGAAATTAAACAGCAATGTTACAAATAAACGATTATTTAATTAAAATTGAACGTTTACACCGATTACACATATTTAATGTGATGTTTTTTTTTATTTTATGCACTAGAGCATAAAATCCTATTTTATGCAGCCTACACGCAGCATAAATACGAACTTTAAGAGCATAAGAAGTGAAACAGTAATTGTGTGTAAAATAGGCATTAAAATCACGCGATACGCATCAGAAAGCGTGTCCCCGACACGTGCAGCGAGAGCAGCATGAGGTTACTATGAAACTATTTTGACGACTCGCGACAGGACACTGTCGCCGCCTGACGCGTATCGTCAGGGTGTAAATTTGACATTTATATAGATCAAACCTGTAATTTTTGGCAAAATCATATTTAGTCATTTCTGCTGCAGGGAGATGTGGCGGCAAATCCCGTAGATTGGCCCTGAAGCGCAGGCCACTCAAGTGGTTACTCAAGCCTTTACGGAGTCGATGCACTACCTGGATAGTAAAACTTCAATTAAAAACTTTGAACGATATCGATATTGCTCAAAAAGCAATGCATCGAAATGGAATCATTCGTTAGGTAGCAAGGACGCCGCATAGTATATTTTAGCATCGAACAAAAATACAGGGAAATATGTTACCTCGTTCGGTTTATCTACGGCATCAACGGGAGTTTGGCATACTGAAAAATATGAACTAGTTACACATTAATTAATTCACAAGTAGTTAAAGGTAAAACGAATTGTTCTCACCTTCCAATGGTATATTTCTCTTAGCGTTCACTTTCTCGTATAGTTCCTTCTGCAGTTGAAAAAATCTGAAAACACGTTCATGAGAGTAAGCATCTGATTCTGTACAAAATATAACAAAAAGTTATATATTGTATTAGATACGTACGCGCTACGGTCAATGTTTGTGATGATCTCTCCATTTTGAGAGTCCCAGACCTTGATATTCCCTTGTAGACAGGAGCTCACGACCTTCTCGCCGTCAGTCACCAAGCACTCCACCTCCTGGGTGTGTCCGGCCACCACCATCGGCACTGCTTCCATCACCAACTAGAAACGAATCGGAAAGGTGTAAAGGTCGGCTACAAATGTAGCTTGCGACTATAAAGCAGAAAGTAGTCTACGCAGAATTCGTTCATACTTTTATTAAATATTAATGATAAAAAACGTCAAAGTAAATTCAACGAATATTGTACATGACGATGTTGTAGTTTGAAAAAGATAAAAATATAATAGTTAATAACTAAAAGATTGAAATAAACTATCGAAGTAATTATCAAATGGCAACGATTACCTGAACTGCAGGCTGTTTCGCAATAATTTTCCTGTACTCCTCATCTTCGTTCCATGATGCCCGCCACTCGGCGTAATGACGGGAACATACACATCTACAACATAACACAAACTTACACTTTACTCGACACTAAACTTTATACGAATGAAAAGTAAGAACGAATATGTAAAGACCCTATTTATATTAAGTATATTTAATTAGCGATGTGAACGTAGCAAGATATGTTGGAACGTGTGGGTAGACAACTGAACACAGTACGTTACCTGTATAGAACGACCATCATGTAGGCTATGACAGCGACACTGATGCAGCACAGGATGGCCAGGAGCAATATCTCCATGGGGGTAGTAGGATAAATAGGCAGGTCTGCCGTTTTTCCTGCTCTGTGCAACGGGCTCTTGCCATCCAGCTCGAAATCTGAAATAATGAAGTTACTAGAATTAGCATGACAACCGTTTTCCTGTCACGCACCATTCGCATCCATCATGTATTCGTGTGCAACCTGTAATTAAACGTTATATTAAAAATATCTATGACTACATCTGGTATGATTAGTACGAGTATATGGGTTTGATACGAAAAAAAAATCTGTTGTAATGTCATATTCAACGTAAAACAAGTAAACACAAGCATGCTACTTGAACTTCATAAATTCACTTGATCGCAGAATCTGAAATTGGTGAAAGAAGTTGTGGTAAAATAGGTTACCTGGCAGAGACTCGATGGGATCCAGCGCAGCAGCTAAAGCCTGCCATCGAAGCAGCGGCTCGCGTTCGTCAGGGTTCCGCACCCCAATGGCAAACTCTGGTGCCACGCGGTGGCTGAGAAGCGTCGGAGGCAGCAACACGACGTAGCGCCCCGCTACAGATTCGTTGTACTGCGACAACACCGCAGACCACTGATATGGAGATAACCTTGAAAAAGGATAAATCATTGCAAAAACGTAAAAAGAAAATACAAAATAATAGCATAATTAATTTTATTACCGTACCTGGACCACGGGCGGGAATGGGGCAAGTGCTTCAACATGATAGTATCATTGGCCTCAACTACGGAACTTTCCGGCTCAGTCAGATCCATAAGAGGCGGGAAGATGAGCGAATTTTCACTGCTATTATAAAATGTGTACATCGATTGCGCCTGGCCGCTCTTGTCACTGTACCTTTTCGTTGTTTCCATATTGCCATCAACCTTTTCTATATTTGTGATGAAGTAGTCTACTACTCCCGAATTGTAAACAATCATAGATATCCACACCAGCATCCAGACCATGAAAGCGCGTTGGAAAAAGCGTGTTCTTGCCCACAAGTTGACGAGTCGGATTCTCTTGGGTACTCTGTTGTCCTGGCCGCTAGTACTACCATTTCTCTTGGCTAAGACATCAGTGGGGCTACACTGTGCCAAACCGTTTAACCGGGGATGTGACTTAGACTTCGTCATCTTTTTCGGTGAAATACTGCTTTCTTCTATGTAAGTTCTATCATAGCGCCAATTCAAAGCGTTGTTTCCATTAAAATACTCCTTGAGGTGCAACTTGCTATTCTTTTCTTGGAATAGTTCCATTCGTCGAACATCAATTCCGAGTATCGTAGCAAAGAAAACCATTTGCATGAAATAATCCGATACCAAACTTATTATCATAAATATTGAAAACTCTTGTATAAACGGAACGAAAGTGAAGAAACTGACGGTGAATATAGTAATTTCTGTGAGTAGGTTCTTGGTGATAGACCAACCTTCTTTGCTGAGACCTTGTGCCAGGCGAATCTTGACATCGAGCCGTGAGTCAGTCGAAGTCACACTTTTTGTCAGCACCAGGACGTTTTCCAGTCCGACTATAATTACCAGATATGGAAAAATTTCTTTTCCTTGAAGACTTAATGAAAAGCCAAAGTAAAAACAAACACCCATAGACATTGATAAGCTGCCGGCTATTGTGAGAACAGCGCATGCAGCCAAGCCGAATTTCGACTTAATGAACTCTATTTTTCTTACAGAAAAGTAGACGTACATAAAAAGACTGATGAATGTTATAGTCAAGTGAATGAGTTCATGATAATTAAATTGACCTGGATAGTATATCAAAGTGATATCATCGACGTGCGAATAGGGTTTGTTTTGGTAAAGTGGATACAATTCTTTTAACTTCTTTTGGAGCGACTGGAAATATCTGAAACAAAATTTTCTACAGATAAAGACTATGAATAACTTTAATTTAATAGCAAATTGAAATGGCGTACCGTTGGTCAGCATGTCTATAGAAGATAGTGAGTGCATACTGAAGAACGCGCGGACGCGAACGCAATGGGTAGCGTTTTACGCCAGTGTCGCGCAGCTGCATGCCGAATGCCATTTCCGCAATAGACACTTTGCCCTTCTGCAGGTTCTACGGCAAATCGTTAACGTCAATACAAATCAACAGCTTTACATAAGCTTAAAGCACGATTAAAATTAATGTAAGCTTCCATTTTGCTGCGTACTTGAAATCTACCTACAATATTAAATGTTTTAATGGCAGTTTTAAATATTTAAGAAATTTCACGTGAAGTAGCGTCAGATGACATTTACTTGAGAAATAATTTAAGGCGATGTATTTCACCGCGAACCTACATTTTAAGAGGTGAGGTGTGAGGGGCCGCCTCTCGCGTCTCGCAACCGCGCGATTGAAATTAATATGAATAAAATAAAATCAGGCGGAGGAATTTGTCACAGTTCCATATAAAAGATATGTGCTAAGTTAGATATTATATTCTTTAATTCGTTTTAGATTTTTATTTTACTCTACTTTCAGAATTTTATATAATCGGGTAAAGTACATCTTATCGTGTAACAAATTAGCACATTCTTTAGACAATATTAAGGATATTGTCTAAAGAATGTGCTAATTGTGTATGTATGGTATACTTTTTGTAAGATCGTTATTTAATAATAAATACCTTAACCATTTGATCTAGCGAAACAGGTTTTCCCGCTTCTCCTCCGATGACTCGCCTTAAGAAAATATTGAAATACCGACAAAGTAATCTTTATATTCAAAACATGTTTTCAATTCAGTGCCTTTTATTTATGCCGTTTTAAAAAGAAATCCCAACATTAACAGGAAAACTGAATATTATTGCAATCTTTCGAGTGTATCGATGCACGTCTGTGGAAGGCATAATTTATTTACATTGCGTGCACACCGTAATAATACAATAAGCGATTTATTCGTTTAAGAATGTCTGACAGTCAATAACATGATGTAATTTTAACGTCTGATAAGAGATTACGTTTTGTTTTACTGTGACTAATTATTACAAAAGATTACTTATATATTATATCAGTTAAGATAATTGATATATCTTCAGATGCTACAGAAGTAGATGTAAGCCAAAACCTATTACGGTAGAAAAATCGTCGCCTTACTTTCTCAAACTCGTATCTTAAAGCACAAAGTTACTGAAACTGCAAAAAATGGATTGTACGTATTACAAATTTTGCAGGCTGATTTCACAGCACATTTTCTACATATTTACACACTGGTTTTTACCTATTCTTAAAATAATGCATCCAAATTAACACCCTTGATAATAAAATTTAAAATAAATAGAAAGTTCTGCAATATTCCTGAATTATCACTCTTTATAAGATACGAGTTTGAGAAAGTAAGGCATCAATATGGGGTCTGCTGTGCTTACTATGTGCGCTTGTGGATATTAACACCTTGCATGAACTGGCAATAGCACATCAAGTTTAAGACTTTGGACCGTTCTTATCACAAACGTCATAAAGTTTAATTTAAATTGTAAGCTTGATATGGTCTTGACTCTTGTACATTGCTCTTTATTTATCCTGTGTCCACAATTTGTCAAACTTGGTGGTCTTTTCCGTATGCACAACGATTACATTACGTTCCTTATTTGAGAAAGATATTTATATGTTTCAATTCACATGTGTTTTTTTAAAGTATTTATTTATTTACAATAATTTGATACTTTCAATAACTGTATTCAACTCTTGCTTGCACAACGCCACATAAGCCCTCACCTGATAGTTGTAAATAGTGTTAATAATATTGGAGTCCAGGGAGAAAGTCTGAAGGTTCTGTTGCCATAAGTTAGCAGGGGACAGCAGCAAACAGCTGTACTCCGGCAAAACGCGCTCCTTGCTTGCTTTACAGTCCCGTCGCTTGATGCCCTCGATTTGGTAGCAGTGGTGCAGAAGAGTTGTCTTCCTGGGAAGACATAAGCCTATATTTTATTGGTATTAAATGCTGTAATCTGTAATAATATCCTGCTACTCATATTCATCTAGCGAAGAGCAGCAACATTTTCTTTGCTTGGAAGTTTGTAACTTTACTGTGATTATTATTTACCTACCAAACATAGAGACTATGAGTAAAGGGGACGCCCCTTAAAATTTTAGAGACAAGTCTGGCAGTGAACTATTATTGACCGATGTGGTGCTGACAATCGAACCAGTTACTTTACATTTACAAGTCTCTCGCCTTTAGACATGTCACTGCTATAAGAAGCGGAAAATAACAAGTGCCATAATGTGAAAGTTTGAATACAAGAGGTATTAAAACAGGTTTGTAGAGATCAACACATAACATTAGCAGTCTGGCTACTAACGCACACGTATTTTCAACGTCTCAAACGAGGTCTGCGATACGCGCTCATAACAGACTATGAATGTATGTATGTACGCTTTCTGGGTGATCTTTCCGTTAAAGGAAAATTATCGTTACATGTGACCATGGGCCTTACCATGAACTCTTATTACGATTTAGTTTAGGACCTAAAATGAATCATTGTGAGACAGCGCTACATGAAGTATACATCACCGTCCCGCTTTTTTGTCGTTACGAACCTATACCAGAATACAAAAAGTAAAGAAAACAGACACTCTCCGCCCCTCCCTAGCTTTAGATACCGCGCCACGCCCAGCACATTGCCGGTCACATTGACTAAACGACAACAAGGCTGCCGGCGAGCAGTTTTCACGCGAAGACGGCTTTGATATTTGAATATAGTTTTCATTTATTCATTACGAAACTTGTACGTTAATATAAAACATCATTTTACGTTACTATTTATAATGGTCGTGAATTGTGCTGCGTACGCCTGTTTATCATCATTTTCCGAAAGATGAAACGAAGTAGGTAAGTAAAAAAAACTTATGTCTGAGACACATTCAATTATTGTTTTCTTCGTTTTTTTACTGAAGAGTAATATATGTATGTATAAAAAATACAGATTTATTATATCAATATAATGAGGCGCCATGACTTCGTGAGCTAGTAGACAAGGGTTCTCGAATTTTCAATTCATATTGCACATAAATATTACGTAAGTAGCGAATATATCTAATTATTAACTAAGTAACAATGATCAACTTGGACACGCAATTTCAAATACCTTGGTTACCTTAATTAAAAGTACATGTCCAAAATATAACATTTTAAGTGCTTTTAATACATTTTTAAAATAAATCTTCAATATTACTCTAGTTAGTGAGTTAATGAAAAATATGATATTATATCGATATAAATACATAATAGACATGCGTAATTATTAGGATTCTGGATTCTATTAATAGAATCATAGATAATAGATTCGCGTTAGCATTTTCGCTATGTTGCCGCTCTGTTCACGTAACGTAATAGTGCAAGAAAGTGACGGGTAGCCCTGCCACTTCATGCACACATTTGCGCGTGTGCAGATAGTAGTAGTAGTTGGTAAATGATTTTTGACCGCTGTATGGAAAGTCCGTGGTACCTATACTGAACTGTAATAAGAGTTCATGTACAAAATGCGATTATGTTAAATATCATTTTAATATATAACGCGGCGGGAGAGTGGTAAAAAAATGTTACAAAGACAATGTAGCAGGGTATGGCATACCCGTATGCAGTATTGACTCTAAATTTTATGTACATAACTAACATGTAGCATTGCATTAAATGTGTTTTATTGTAAATTACAATGCGATGATTTATTATAAACAAAAATGTGTGAAATTTAACATTTTCGAAATTATAATTACAGAAAATTAAAAATTACTTAAGTCTTCAAATAAAATTTTTTTTTTGATATTTCTAAAAAATCAACAAAAGAAATAAAAAAGTTTTTATGAAAAAATGTACAAAACCTTGTAAAACATGAAATCTACTATGATACTAAATAAACTTTAAAAAAAATTATACACTTTATCGACAACATCCACTCCAGCTTTTGAATTTTAAAACATAATCATTGCTGGTTTTTTCCGGTGGTGTCATCAATTTAGTCAAATAAAAAATAATGCAAAATTTTGTCATGAAATATAAACACCAGCTATGTGGCTGGGTATTACATACCCAAGAGTTGTTGACAAATGTATAACTTGAGCGATAGTTGCCGTGACACTGCGATTTTGACATTATTCCCTCCCATGTATCATTAACTTCAGCTACTCAAAACAACAAAACCTTTGAATAATTAGTAAGAAAAATACACTTATAAAATATAAGAGGTGGGAATGTCGCACCTGGCCACACTCCCGCCGGGTTAAATAATATAATAGAAAACATTGAAAATAACTAGAGGCTTAAAATGATAATTTTTGTAGCGTTTCAAAGCATTTTTGACAAGTTAATATATTCATTTACAAAAATGATTATCATTAATTACTATGTTTATAATATGCAAATAAGATATTATTAGTGGAAATCGTTTTTCCAGTTTCATAACAACATAAACAATGTACCTATATAATCATTATATTGACCTTCTTATTCATTTTCAACCACAAAGTTATTAATAATTATATTAATAAAATATATATATAGTTAAGAATAAAAATGATTGTATTTTAGAAATTAAAATCAGAAATGCAACAAATATGTTAGCAAAATCTTTTTTACACCACCCAAATATTTATCATTATCTACAATATCACAGACTAATTGTGATATCTGTTAAGTGGACCATTACAGCAAAGCAAGAAACATTCAGGAAGTGAGATGTAGATTAAATATGCTTTATACATTATTAGGAAACAATTTGTAGCACTTTAGCCACAATGGTATTTGTAAATTATAGAGATATTTACATATTACACTAAATTTCGGTGGAAAAATGAACTAAATTGAATAAATAATATAATAAAGGAATACTTAAGATCGTAGGATAAGTGTACAACTTAAAATGTAGAAATATTGGCTGTAGCTCCTACAATTATAAGACAATTAAATTTAAAACCAACTCTGACAATGGCATGCGAAAAAAGGAATAAAATATTAGTAGGAGACTCCAACTTTAACAACCAAATAACAAAAAATAATGGTAAAGAAGTTTGTAATTTGTCTAGTTATTAGACTGTCTGTCTATTTATTGCACCCCACTGATAACCAACTTTAATGGATTTTTCTTTATTGAAGACTGATAATCAAAAATTAATTAGTTATACACACATCAGTCAGTTGTTTGTGAAGATCTGTAGGTGCTAGAATTATAAATTTTATTATAAATAAAATGTAATAAGTTCTGCTGGATTTAAATTACAGTACGTCACAATATTACAAACAAACGAACTTACGTTTCAGGATCCTCATGGTTTCTTACAGTTTCTAACAACCGAAATGCTTCTTGTAATGGTGCTCTGAATGCATCCCAGATTTTCAAATTATTGGTCCATGGTGATACTCCTAAAAACAGATGAAAAAAGTAGAAATATTTAAAGACTGTAGTTTACTCTTTACTCAAATGTGTGTGTAACAAAGATGAAATAAAGTATATAAAATTGAATTTAAACATGTAAGAAATGAAATTATTTTTTGTATAGTTTTCAGTCAACCGTGACCATGGGACTTGTATAGGGCCCGAAACGTCGGTTTGTATGAAAAAAACAAATATACGCGATTTAAATCTGGAAAAATAGTTTCATTTCCTTTGTGTAACAATCGCGATAACCTAAGAACTCGTTAAATATGTAACTTAAATAAAAATACTTCGATTGAACTTCTGGTAACATCCAGAAGCTCTGTATTGCAACTTAAGATTGTGCAGTTATTTGTATTTTACCAACAGATTTTAGAACTCACAAAAGGTACTGGGTACAGTAGTTTTTAAACTAAAAGTCACAATGTAGTAGGCATGCAGAGTGCAAAATATTATTTTGTACAATACAATTTTTCATCTGATTACAACAATTTTAGTAATGTATAAATGTAAATTACCTATTTTCATGATAATTTGTTGGATATAAAGCAATGGTTTGTCCTTTGCCCAAATATGGGGTAATTTTTGGGTCTCATTGTAGTTCAAGTCAAGAGTTATAGGTGTATCTGAAATAACAACAATTTTATATAATGTGTACAAGTAAAAAAATATACTAGGTGCTGTAATAGTAATGGAAATGATCCCAAAAAAGTTGCTTGAGCATGAAAGTAAAAACAATTGGGTGAAAATATAAGCCTCTAAAATTGTTAAGCAGGAAATTGGAATACTTGCTAAATCCTAAAAGGGAACTGCCATTATGCAAACAGAAGAAGACAAGCAATTTTTACAATTGAATTAGCCAAAGTACATCTATTACAATTTCCTAAGAGCCTAAAGCTTGTTTCAGAACATTGTGGATTTATCTGCGCACCGTCCACATGGAGCACCATTGTGGATTAACATGTGTGGTATTAGAACATCGTTTTACAGTAAAGCAGACTGCTCCGTACAGAAAACATTCTGTTTGAACTTCGCACAGGTAGCCCACACAAAATGAAATACTTGATTCAGAGCACTGTGGTTTCTACGCATGCGGATTACCCGCAGGTGGACAGATCGTGTGGACCGTGCGCACAGCTGTGAAAGTAGTCTAAGGAAACAAATGTGTTATATACACTACCTAAACTAAAATCAGAATACCATATGTATTTGAGAACTTCCATAAAAATGGCTTTTTCAAAATGAGTAAATAAAAATGAGTAAATATATCTATTACTTATGATTATTAATACAAAAATCGAACACAGAGAAAAATTATTTTAACCTAATGGAACTTGAACCCATGACCACAATTGTACCATAGCGCTGCTCTAACTTGTTGTTATTGAGTTGTTGAAATTCTCATATGTGTTTTTAGTACTAGATTTTTCAGCATTCTGCGCCACTATTGACATCCAAGTCCCAATGGGTCGAGAAACATTTTCTGTGTTCAATCTTTGTATTAATAAACACAACAAAACTTTAGTAAGGAGTTATTTCACAAAAAATTAAATAATATATCAATTACTTACTTATAGACTTAATTCAAATTTCAAATGATGTACTATATTAATTAGAGATGCGCCGAGTACTTGTTTGCTACTCAGTACTCAGTGCACTCGGCCATTTTTTTTCTACTCATACTCGGCTGAATAACTCAGTTCATGAGAAGAGTTACTGGGATAAAATAAAGCATTACAGCTATAGACATAATAAAGTAAAACCAACAATATACTTAAAATAATGAAAAGAGATTTATTATTATAAATTCTAGACAACTGTGACAATTTGTAGCAATTTACTAATTTAAAAAGAAAGTTCACTAATGTGAATAATTTCATATTTAAAATTTAACAAAGGCAAGTTATGATGGAGAAATACAAGGCTTTCTGCGCATTCTGGTAATAGTCTGTTCCTTTTATCTTCATACACATTACCCGCTTTGGAAAATAACTACTTGCTATACACAGTGCTTGCAGGTGCACACAAAAACACTCGTGCTAACTGTGCCAGTTTTGGATATATTGTTTTATGCCCTGCCCACCATTGGAAAGGACTCTGTTCTCGCAACAATAAACTTTCATTGACATATTGATCTAATAGAGCAATGAGACTTTTAGGATCATTGCATTCCGGTAGTAATGAACTGAGTAACTCGGCCGAGTACTCTGCCCGGCAAATGTAAAACCGAGTAATGATCAGTACTCAGTTACTCAGTGAAACTTCCACTTGGCGCATTTCTAATATTAATGTACTATAATGAACATAAATTTTGAAGTGGTTTCAATAAAAAATTGTTATATTATATTAGGCGTTCACCATTATAAATAAATTAATTCTTTATTATCTAAAAAGCAATCATATTGGAGTTGCAATGAGTGCAGTAAATAAATTTGTTTGCCTGAATTCACAACCACTAACCTGTTTGTTGACATTTGTTTACACTGCATTCACTGTTACTGAAAAACTGTGCTCTGTTGATGTCTAGTGGAACATTCACTACAGTTGGGATATTTCCAGGCAGAGGAACATTTAGAAGCGGATAACTGAAAATACACATTCTTTAGTATACCAGAATTTCCTAAAAGAATGTGTTGTACATATTAGGTGATGTTGGAATTACTTACCAGCAGAGTAAAACCACAGAAAGGGCTAATGCGATTGCGGTGACAGGATAAGAAGAACAAAACAAACCATAAGTGTAATATATCTGTGCAACCCTTTCGGGTAAAGTTGACCCTGCCATAGTACTTCTTTTTTCAATAGTTCAAGAAACTGCGTGAATTGCGAACGTTTTTGATACCATGGCACCGATTCACGTCACAAACAATAATCGCACCGATATTTTTCCACTGTAAGTAATTAACGTTGCGTTTCTCACGATTGATCGCATGCCTCACGGCAATATGAACAACAATTTGGATACTTTGCATCATTCACAAGCATGCTGCTTTTGATTCAATAATCTAAGCACTATGTCATGTCACAACTACGAAAATTTTGGACATGAGTGTTACCGTGTGCCGTGTGCGGTCTAAAGCACAGACTACTTAGTGAACTACGTGTCTAAAGTCTCATGAAGCTGCATATTTCCTTGTATACTCATGAATCTTCGAAGATGAATACAGAAAATAAAAAGCATTCAATTGAGATTTATTGGGCTTTTTTGGGAAAAGATTAAAATAACTTTATTTGATATGACAAATCTAGCTACAACAATTAATTGGCAATATGCGTGGTATGAAAGCGATTGTTTTTTAAATATCGCGGGAAACTCTGAATTTGTCTGTCACGATGTCACGATCATACGATATTTTCAGCATTGATTTCTACATTTTATTTTACTGGTCAGGTAAGTTATTGGTAACGTTTCTTTATCTGCTGTTTAAGTCACCCGTGACCATGGGACCTGAAAAGGGCCCGAAACGTTTGTTTGAAAAAACAAAATTGTACGCAATTTTAAACGAAAGGGTAACGGCTACATGACGGTTCAAGTAGCACAAAGGTAAAAAGGGTAAAACAACAACACGATTGGTGAAACATATACCATCGGATATAATTCACATTTTGCACAATTCTTTTTTTTTATAATGGCGTCCTTGTTTACATCCTTAATCACATAGTATATAATCGGGGATTACGGACGGAACGAGTTGTTCATAAATTTATTTAAAAGGACGATTTCGAGTGACATGTTTATTTTCTTAGAAGATATTTAATCCTTAATAATAATTAAAGTTAGCATTTTGAAGCATAAATGTTTTGAATACAGTGACAAACTGCCTGTAACATCTCCGTTTCCTTTTTGACATCAACTTTTACACTAAGCTCCTAAGCTAAGATACGTCAATGTGTAGATTGATGTGCTGGTGTGGTACAAACTTAGAGGATGGAAAATAGTCTCAATCGGAATGTATGGGTACAAAGCAACATTATACAGTCTTGATTTTGACAGTTGTCCAACAGATTATTTAGTGGCTTCTCGTCTCATACGTCTTAAATCGTATAGTTCAGAATGCTTGTGAATCGCGAACGCGTGTGCGCTTGTGCGCTTGTGCGCTTTTTGCGCGTGTGCGCGTGTGCGCGTGTGCGCGTGTGCGCGCGTGTATGTGTGTGTGTGTGTGTGTGTGTGTGTGTGTGTGTGTGTGTGTGTGTGTGTGTGTGTGTGTAAATTGGCATAATCTGTCCCCAACAGTTCTGTACTTCGTTTTTCCTGGGCGTAGTCCGCCTGTTTCTGATGTTTCCTTTGCATTTTTTAATTTCATTATACACTACAACCAATGGCCGAAACAAGGTGTTCCAAATTACTAGATAAATATCTACGTATAGATACAACGAGTAACATGGAGTAGTTATAACCATCAAATGTTTGGAATTTGAGTAAGTAATTAATTATCATTTTGGTGGTTTTTATCACTCCAGTAAAAATGGGTGTTCCGCAGGGCTCAATACTTGGACCTTTCTTATTTCTGATTTATATTTATGATCTGACATTCTTTGTTAAGGACCATTGCGAAATAGTGTTGTTTGCTGATGACACATCCTTGATTTTTAAAACAGACAGACATGACGTTAACTATGACCATATTAATGATACCCTCTCTAAGGTAGTTTATTGGTTTAATGCTAACAATTTATTGCTTAATGCCAAGAAGACAAAAAGTGCTAAATTTGAATTACCTAACGTAAAATCGACTAGTCCAAGCATAGAAATAAACGGACAAAAGTTAGACCTTGTTAATAAAGCAGTCTTCTTGGGAGTGACCTTAGATAGTAAACTTCAATGGTTTCCACATGTATCGTCTCTGGCCAGCAGCTTAAGCTCCGCTGCATACGCAGTCCGTAGAATACGTGAGCTTACCGATGTTAGTACTGCTAGACTAGTTTACTTTAATTACTTCCATAGTATAATGTCCTACGAGATTCCCATGTGGCGTAAAGCGGCAGATATTCAAACCATATTTGTATTGCAAAAACGAGCGATTCGTTCTGTGTACCGTCTAGGCTCTCGGGTTTCTCTCAGAGAAAAGTTTAAGGAGACTGGTATTATGACTGTGGCATCACTGTACATTTACTCAAATATTTTATATGCCCGTAAAAATATACATAATTTCAATAAGAAAGAATATATCCATAATATTAGGGGTTAAAGTATGAAATTGCCGTTTTATTGCAATAGGTTCTTTGAATTTTCATAAAATCTTCATGGTTTGAGGTTTTCGAATGAAACTTTTTTCAAATGGTTTCTGTGATTTTTTTTTTAAATTTGAAACATTTGAATATCGACTTTCAATTGTTTTTGTTATTCAATTTAGACAAGAAAGATGGATACTGCGAAAATTCGAGTGATTTTTGAATACGAGTTCCGACGCGGAACTAACGCGGTAGAAACAGCCCGCAATATCAATGCTGCGTTTGGAGAGGGGTCTACTAATGAACGCACCGTGCGATTTTGGTTTAAACGCTTTCGTGATGGAAATTTCGACTTAAAGAACGAGCCACGAGGAAGACCGCCCACACAGGTGAATAACGATGAATTAAGAGAGATAGTGGAAGCCGATCCTAGTCAAACTACCCAGGAATTAGCGGCATGGTTTAACGTTACCTTACCCACAATATTGACTCACTTGCGTCAAATCAATAAAATAAAAAAATACGAAAAATGGGTGCCTCATGATTTGACTGATCTGCAGAAAGAAACGCGTGTTGAAACTTGTGTTGCCTTGTTGAACCGGTACAGAAATGAAGGAATATTGGATCGAATTGTAACATGTGATGAAAAGTGGATTCTTTATGATAACCGGAAAAGAAAAATGCAATGGCTGACCCCAGGTCAAATGCCACAACAGTGTCCTAAAGCAAAACTTACCAATAAAAAGGTAATGGTAACTGTTTGGTGGTCTCAGCATGGTGTTATTCACTATAGTTTTCTCCGATCTGGTCAAGCAATAACGGCAGATGTCTATTGTGCCGAACTCCGAACCATGTTGACAAAACTAGCAGTAAAACAGCCCCGACTCATCAATCGATCTTCAACATTATTGCTCCACGACAACGCGAGACCTCACACAGCACGAGAAACTATTTTGACCCTTCAGGAACTGCAGTTAGAAACCATTCGTCATCCTCCGTATTCACCAGACCTTGCTCCAACGGACTACCATTTTTTTCGTGATTTGGACAATTATCTACGTGACAAGAAGTTTTCTTCCCAGGAGGCAGTACAAAATGCTTTCACACAGTTTGTGCAGTCTAGATCGTCGGAGTTCTATCGCAAAGGCATTAATAACCTTCCCATTAGATGGCAGCAATGTATAGATAATAATGGCAACTATTTTGATTAAATAAATTTGTTAAAAATTTAAAAAATAAACAATTTAGATTTTCAGTACAAATCGGCAATTTCATACTTTAACCCCTATTATTAACCTTAGAGCTAAGTCCAATTAAACTCATGATGCCACGATTTCGTTTAACCAAGGTAAACAACCCTTTTATGGAGAACTGTATACGTTTTTACAATAAGATTCCGGAGCATATATTAAGTTTATCATTTCCTAAATCTAAAAACTACATTAAAAATATTTTGATCGAAAAATCATATTACAAAATTGAAGACTACATGTTAGATAAAGATGTATGGAAAGACGACATGGCTCCAGAATCCACACAAATTTGATTCAAAGTGTATTCCATAGCATTTAAGTTTATTTGAAAAGAGATATCCCTGGAGTTTCTTGCTCATTCTTCTCAGGGAGGTCAGCGTAGTGAACGAGCAGTAGCTTAATTGTGACGTTTTCAAGTGTAAATTTATTTTACCTATGTAATAAATAATCTTTGACTTTGACTCCATGTCACTCCTTGTATCTATATGTAGACGTTTATCTTCTCATTTCAAACTTCCTCTATCGACCATTGATAAAAAATAGGGATACACAGGGATATATACACAGAATCCTCGAGAGGTCTTTTTTTAGAATAAATGGACTTGCTCTTGACCGCAACCTAAGCCTGAAACAAACATAGAATCTACGAGTGTGGTTGAAACGAACTCGCCCAGAAGATGCCTATTCAGTTCCATTTTAAAGATACTCATATTGACATATGTGCTCGGAAACACAAAGTCTAAAATGTATTACGCCTGACAAATTAAAAGTAAGTAGTCTCTCACACTTATATCTTTGAATACACTATCAATTACTTTTAAAAATAAAATAATGCCTCCATGAAGCAAAATATCCTGCCTACAACATTTACAGTATTTTCAGGAAACAGGAGTTTGACTGAACTTGTTGTCTCTTGCGTAGTAACGCCATCTGCTGACGTCGTTAATAACTATTGCTTTCGTTTGCGTTGCGCCTCTATGTAATTCACAAGAGAGATTCAAGATGGCGCGTGCGGTTGTTTTTCTGGCATTATTTCGGTCGTATTCTCGCTCGTTTGATTTTGATTATAAATGCCGCGTCAGTAATTCCTAACATTGTAACGACGATGTTCCTTTCCTTTTCAAAGTCACGGAAACTTAAGTATGGCGTGGATAAACACCGCTCACTGTAATAGCAATAAAAGTTAGATTTCTCTTGGATAGCTTTGTTTTCACGTTACTCTTCTTACGATATGATCTGGAGTTATTTAGACGATTAACACACTGCAATGCGCCCCGCGACGAATGCGCGGGACGCGGAATCGCGCGCGGCAGTGGAGACGTAGATCAGCGTTAACGCTCGGTGTAATCTGCGCGGAGGCAGCGGTCTAGCGGCCCCGCGCCACTTAGGGTCGTATTCCAGAACTCTACTCAATACTCAAGTCCTTGCCATAAGGGTCGTATTTCCAGTGCTTGAAATGATACTCAAGTCTGCTCAAATCCTGACTTGAGCATTGAGTAGAGTCCTGGAATACGACCCATAGTGTACTCGCTTCGTAGTTGATCGCCGTAGTGATTGTACATGTACTTAGCTGAGCTCCTTCTTTGACAAGATGGCTAATAATACAGAACTCATTCAGGACCCTGCAGTAATACTGTCTATTTGGTTTTGTTTACTCGAATAAAGACAACGAAGTTAACATTCAACATCATTACAAAGATTTAAGAAAATGTGAAGATTAAATTTTCAACTACACACGAATGTCAACTGAATCCTTTGAATATTTGTTAAGGAAAATCCAGTTTGTGAATTTTAAGTCCAATCTTACTTCCTTTTTAATTTTAACTAGGTTTTAATTTTCTGTTATCACGCACTTAACGGCTGGAACGCAGGGTGGATATATGTATTAACTTGCAGGAAACTTGTGACTATGGCGTGCCTGAATAAATATATTATAATAATAACAAAATTGTTTATTTTCTCACCACAACATATTAAGTACAAGTAAGAAATCAAGGACAATATAGTATATTAAATAAATAAATAAATAAATAAATAAATAAATAAATAAATAAATATAACAATTACATTCATACTGTGGCAGACTGGGGCATAAACTAGACGTAAGGTCTGTATTTCAGGTCACCAGGTCTCCACCTCATGGGAAAATTATAAATATATTAAATAAATTGGGTACTAAACTTTACAAAAATAAAAATAAAAAGGAAAATATTGTTTAAAGCAGAGTTAGTTTGATTAGTACTTGTTTATATATGTGTGTGTGTGTAAGTGTACATTGTATACAACAAAGATACATAAAAGTGAAAATAGAAATGAAATTTCATTGAATAATAACAAAGTAAACGGCTGCTTGTGTTCGAGCCTCTTTGTTTTCTATGTTTGAATATGAATCAATATAAACAAAAATGTACTTACAAATTTGTACCTACTTACAAAAGCCCACTTTATTTTGTAAATTTGTTCCAACAGACCTACTATTTAGTCCTCCTTTGTTGTTGGTTGTGCTACAGAAAAATATGAGAAATTTAAATAAATTTATAGTATTACGTAATTTAATTCTTCCCAATTTGATCAGCGCAAGTGGCAATAGACAATCTTTAGTCGTCGTAATAAATATTAATTAGCGACTACTGAAAATTACACTATGTGAAAAAGAAGGAAGCAAAACTTTTTCTATTGTACTGGACGTCAAATAAACAATGTGGTTTTTTTATAATATCAAGTGACGGGACGAATAAGTCTTACGCCTGATGGCAAGCTACACGCCTGTCCATAACAGTTGTAGTGCCACTCAGAGCTTTAAATCGCGAAGATCTGAGACGTAAGTTGATAAGGCCCATGGGCCTGTAATTTCACCAGCACCCCCACGCTTCAAAACCAGAACACAGTAATGCTGATATTACTGCTTGGCCGCAGAAATAGATAAGGTGGCAGTACTTCCCTGGACTAACTCTTTCACAATGAGCTCTTCTGCTACTGAAGTGTGTGTCGAAACGGCGCCAAAGCTAAATAATTCTCACCGGGATCACGCGTCAAGAGACAAAAAAAAACGCACAGTCCTACAGTCATGAAGAGCGATGTGCCTTGAAGAGAGTGTAGGTAAATAATAAATAAGTCGATGAATCTGAAAAATTACTAGTTCAAAAGCTTCATTAGCCAGAAAAAAAATCTAAAATGGTGGTGCATAATTATGTCCTTACCTTAGTATTAAGTTAACGTCACATCTACCCAAATACAGCCGATAAGAGATCACCTGAAAGTGACATTACTAATCTCTGTACAGATTACATTGGAAGTGACTTAATTAAGCGATTGCAAATTAGATAGGAATGGTGCTAGACATAAACACACACACGAACACACGCAGAAATTGATTATGATGAACATAAGATTGAAATAGTCATTGGATATTTACTTTAGGATGTTTTTAGGATAAAGGAAAAAAGTTTGACTACTGCGACGCCATGTGTGACCGTTTTCTCTTACTTTTGCAGTTTTTTTATGAAACCAAGTAATGGGATGATCAAGTCATGTTCATGATGGTAAGCGACACGCGTGTCATAACAGTAGCAGTGCCACACAAAGCTTTAAAATGCAAAATCTGAGGGGGACTGCCATTGCGCCCATCACACTGAAACGTAAATAATTGACAAGTCCCAGGTGCCTGTAATTTTATCAGCATCCTTACCCTTCGAAACCTGAACGCAGTAATACTCACATTACTGCTTCGCGGCAGAAATAGGTAAGGTGTAGTTCTTCTCTGGATGAACATTTCACAATGAAAATTTTGTGTCATTCACATTTTTTCTTAAAGTAAAGCGAAGATGTCTTTGTTGTTTCATTTCAATCAATACTACACATGGTTGCTTACCCAAATTGTTATTTTAATTACAGAACTATATTATGTTATAAAAACATTTTTAATAAGAAGCCGTGTTTTGCCAGTGTACTTTCGTGGCACTTGTATGTTAATCAAATTAACAATAGAACGCACCTTAACTGTCTACATCAAATTTTAGTGTACGTAAAGGTACATATTTATCTACTTCTCATTTATGTGTACCTACAACACGTTACTGGGCAACGAAAAACACGTTTTAACGTAATTTGTCGTCGCTGACCCCAACGTCTGTATTTCATAGCAATGTTTGTTTATCTCACCTATACGTCTGTTGCCACTATACAAATCAACTGTCGCAATCATCACCACGCAATCGTCACCCGCGGTGAGGGTGCACTACCCGCTCTAGGCAAATTAGCTTTGCCTGTTGTACGCCAGCTGTCATTGACAGTTGCCTGTAATACCTACCTCCTCCATCATCAGTAAAATTTGCCCGAAATAACAACCATAGGCTATTGATTGTCCATAAAATGTGATGTCATAGTCTAATAAAACTTTTTTGCACACTCCCTGTTTTATGCAACATAGTGACAACAAGAAGAAAAGGTGAAAGTCAAGTATTATATTTCAATACAATACAAATTCAATACAAATTTATAAAACTATACGTCCAACTACAATGGTAGGGCACAGGTGTAGATTATGGAACCCTGTAGTAAAGAAGACCGGGCACTGTTACTGGGCGTGGCAAGGCTATAGTCAGACCTGCATACAAGTGTAGTAGATGAACCACTAGTACTCAGTTATTCAAGCTTATTAGAGGTCAATTTACGCCACAAAACAAGATGCAGCTTAATAAACAACGCCATTCAAGTTTTGCTTATCAAATACGTCATACAACATGTCTCCGTCACAGCACCGTTGGGTACCAGTTCTTCTAATCCTATCGATGGCATACACTATAACACTTGCCATCATCGCGTGGTAAAAGGATTTGAAAATAGGTGTAAGGTACTTGCCGATTGTTACCCAGGTTACGCGAGACGTACAAAGATAAAGATAAATTTATTTCAATATAACTTAATCTAATACAATACAAGTAAAACAAATGAAAATAAAGCTATTATAGTACGATTATAGTATTAAAATAAGCCTTAAGAAGGGAACTTAAATTATAAAATCTTCATAGTAAATTTTATACATTTTAATATTAAAACCTAATGTGTAATTGCGATGCCTAAAGCAAGTAAATAACATGTATTTTAGGCGTCTTTATTTATTTTTACAGGAAAAGAAACGTACGTCGTGCGGGGAGACTCCTTTCGGGCGCCCCGTACCAGTTGTAATCTACGAAAATGCAGAAGGTTCTTCTTTATTATGATGGATTGTTACGGCAAGAGAACTTTACGGCAATTTCGTGTTATTTTTCAAATATTGCTGCACTTTTCTTCGAAATCCACCAAATTCTTTAACTTTTTTATTTTATCCATATTGCATAAAATTTTTCAACTTCCTTATTATTAAATAGAATAAAACTACTAATTATAGTAATTTTAATTTTAAATTAAAGCTACTGAATATTTTAAGTATGTGGTTGTTAATAGTTATAAACGCTCTCCTCATTGGTAGCGGAGCTGTAAGCCACGCTTTCTTCCCAAAGTCTTACGCGACTGGAAGGACTGGAGGATGTTTACCTCATCCTCTACTAGCTCTCCGGGCTAGTGTGTGACAATGTCCGAACATTGCTCCCAACTTAAAGCTCAACTCACGTGTCCCGCGCGTTTCCTCGAAGATGCGCTAGGTGCGCGCAAGACGAACGCCCCGGTCACATGCTACCTTGCCAGACGAATGTGTTCATCCCTGCAGCTAACTACATACCCCAGCGAGTCCGTACCCAAGTCCGAGTCCAACAGAGACGTCCGTGAAGGCGTATCACTAGCGTAGGGCTCGGCTCGGATGCCCACCGTACCTTGGTCTTACCGGGGATCCCGTAATGTCCCCGTAGCTCCCTATCTCTCGGGTCAGTAGATAGGGACATGAAACGTATGTACACAGAGTATGTGTATTTTTCAATAAGCGTCGCTTTAAAATAGGACTATTTCAAAAAGTCAATATGTAACGCGTGAGAGGATTAGCTGTTTCATGACTTACATTGTGAAGGGTAGTAAAATACTATGTGTTTTGGCGTTAAATAAAGCAAACAATATACTAAACTAAAGATGCCTAAAAAGAAAACAAAAAATAAATTAAAGGTATTTTTTTTTAAAGTTAGATGAGTTATAGAGGAGATGATTATTGGAGACCAAGCCTTAGAGTATCCTGCTATGGAGGCTGACAACGTTTCCCCTTATAGGTAAACTTCTTTGGCGGACGTTACTGCCAACCACACTAGCTGTCTGCACAGTTTACTTTGCAAATTTACATTCTGCCGTTATTGCGACTGTCAATAGTGGGCTTAAAATGGCACTGGAAAAGGCCTGGGAACTGATATTGTTAAGTACTACGGGTCTTTATTGTGCTATTTTTTTTTAACCGACTTCAAATAAAGGAGGAGGTTTTCAATTCGTCTGTATATTTTTTTTGTATGTATGTTACGCGATAACTCCACAAGTTGTGAACCGATATTGATGATTATTTTTTTGTTGGAAATAGGGTATATCAGAAGTGGAAAATGAAAAAAATTGAATTTAAATTTGAAAAAAATACTCCATTCCTCTAAGGGTGGTAAACTAGGGGATGAATGACTTATGAGGTCGGTTTTTTTTTTTTTTTTTGTGTTATCCGGAGGTTGGGTTAGGTTATCGTACTTCCCCCCCGAAGGGGTTCCCGCCTTGTCGTGGCGGGGGGGCTCTAGTAGCCGTGGTCGATTTCATCCCACGGTGAAGCTAAGAGGAACCCACGGGGCCGGCCGATGGTGGTAGGCTGGCCCGAGGAGGAGGGCGTTCCGCGCGGGCTCGTCTGGTCACCGGGACCGCGCGGATACGCGAGGAGGAGGGTCGCGGGGGGAGAGACGTGTCGGTGTGTCGTTGCCGCTCGTCCTGTCCTCCGCGACCCTGGCGGGGCTGCACCGCTTTTAATGATGCAGTGGCGGCGGGGCCGCGGGGGAAGAGACGTGTCGGTGTGTCTTTGCCGCTCGTCCTATCCTCCGCGGCCGAACGTGGGCGGTTGGCCCGTGGTGGGCGCTCCAAGGGACTCTCTTCGGAGAGTCCGCGCGGAAGCGCGTTAGGTGTTGCGGCGGAGCCTGTCATCAGATCCGCCGCGGGGGCTGGGAGAGCAACCACTGAACTTCACAGTTGAGTGGATGCTGTCCTGGCCCCCCATGGCCCCTGGGTAGCGGACTCGGGGGAGTTCGTTGCCCAGCATAAAGGGGCCCGGGATGGAAGGCTCGTCTGGTGTTCGGCGAGCCTCACATTCGGAGTCGGGGGACCGATGTGTCTCCCTTCTCGAGGAGGGGCTGCGCAGGGCGCGGCCAGCCGCTGGTGGGGGCGCGGACGAATGCAACAGCGTACCCGTACCCCCACCTACAGCGGAGAGGAGGAACACTCCGGGGGTTTAGTGCGGTCGGGCTGCTCCCCTTCAGGGTTCAGCCCAGTCTCACATAACCCCGGCTCTGCCCCCGCGGGGCCGGGGTATCTGTAAGCAGATTCCCCCGGATTAACAAAAAAAAAACAAAAAAAAAGGTTATCTTACTTTCCCCCCCGAAGGCGTGCCCGCCTTGTCGTGGCGGGGGGGCTCTAGTAGCCGTGGTCGATTTCATCCCACGGTGAAGCTAAGAGGAACCCACGGGGCCGGCCGATGGTGGTAGGCTGGCCCGAGGAGGAGGGCGCTCCGCGCGGGGCTCGTCTGGTCAGCGGAACCGCGCGTTGGGAGGAGGGTCGCGGGGGGAGAGACGTGTCGGTGTGTCGTTGCCGCTCGTCCTGTCCTCCGCGACCCTGGCGGGGCTGCACCGCTTTCGATGACGCAGTGGCGGCGGGGCCGCGGGGGAAGAGACGTGTCGTTGCCGCTCGTCCTATCCTCCACGGCCGAACGTGGGCGGTTCGCGAGTCCGCGCGGAAGCGCGTTAGGTGTTGCGGCGGAGTCTGCCATCAGATCCGCCGCGGGGGCTGGGGGAGCAGCCACTGAACTTCACAGTTGAGTGGATGCTGTCCTGGCCCCCCATGGCCCCTGGGTAGCGGACTCGGGGGAGTTCGTTGCCCAGCATAAAGGGGCCCGGGATGGAAGGCTCGTCTGGTGTTCGGCGAGCCTCACATTCGGAGTCGGGGGACCGATGTGTCTCCCTTCTCGAGGAGGGGCTGCGCAGGGCGCGGCCAGCCGCTGGTGGGGGTGCGGACGAGTGCAACAGCGAACCCGTACCCCCACCTACAGCGGAGAGGAGGAACACTCCGGGGATTTAGTGCAGTCGGGCTGCTCCCCTTCAGGGTTCAGCTCAGTCCCAACATAACCCCGGCTCTGCCCCCGCGGGACCGGATTAACAAAAAAAAAGCTTATCTTACTTTGTAAAGTATATTGTTTGCCATTCTGTGTGGTTATCAATATCATTTAAAGCGTCTTGTGCATAGCCCCAAAATTTCAGAATTTACGGAATGAGCGTTACATTAAATTTTTAATTTAACCTGGTGTTGTTGAATAAAGACTTAAGGTATATTTGAATACAATGTTTCGCTGTATATAATATAGTAGTGTAGTGAATGTGATAAGTATGTACATCTTGTAAGTGGGCAAGAAATAATAACTACGTAATCTTTGTTTCTATACGCAATAGAACCCGTAGCTGCAAAATGGCTCAATCATTTCAAGTAGGACAAATTAGTACTTAGTTGGGGACGTCTTAAGCGACAACACTTAAGAGAGATATTAAAATCCAAACAGTTTGGCGAGTTTCAGGCAATGAGGGCTATGGCGTGTGGGGTGGGATGGGCCGCGGGGGCCGCGAGAGCGTCTTATCGCGGGTACTGCTCCGCGGAAACGCCGTGGCCACTTGTCCTCACCACTAGAACAATCCATCTTTAGAATAGTTATTTACATAAAAAAAAAATACCGGCAAGGACCGTTTCGGAAACATGAATATTCCGCTAAGTCATACTCACATTCATTGTTATCCTGTATCCACCAATATCTTTATCGGATCAAATTTACGATAACTTATTTCTTTAAGTTAAAATGAAATTTCTTGCATGAAGGTGCGTTAATCAGTGCGAATAATCATTTAGTTGTTGTATAAATTTTGTAGTCCTTGTCACATACAAACGTTTTAACAAATTGTCAATACACGTTCACACCAAATTTGATATTTATTTCATAAATATTATTTGATTGCATCGACTAAATTCAGTTGCAATTTAGTCTTTTCCAAACTACACACTAAGGTCACATTCTTTAATACAAGTAATATTGTCTTAAAACATAATAATCAAAAGTTACATGCGTATGTTTCAAAATTCTATAATCAATTACGAGTTCTAAACAGAACAGATGTAGCATGACATCTCTATGCCGATTCATGTTCCGGCTATGAGTTTTTAACAGCGTTAATAACGGTGGAATTAAAGCACGAGAGGCCGCCGAGGACGATTTAATTAAACCTTAACGAAGATCCCCTCACACCCGCTTGCCTCCCGCCATCTCACCTGCCCTATGTTTTATTTAATTTTCCAATCTATTTTCATTTCTTTTAATCTGTCTCAACTTTGCGGTCTACATCCCTGATTTGTACAACACAAAATCACTCCGCACATTATTTTGGGTACGTAACGATTCCCAAAATGTATAACAGAATAGGTCATCTTAAATTATCTTCTGGCTCAAAGGTTGTGCGATTGTTTATCATTAAAATCGTAAGCAAGTATCATACTTCCAAAAAAATGTTGTATAATTTGAAATAAAGACACAAAAAATATTTTTACTATTATTTGGATTGTTGTATTTTTTAGGTTTCTAAAACTGCCGTCCGCTAACTAAAACGCCACTAAGTGACAAAATGTTTTTTTTAGATATCTTAAAAACCATAACCCACTTTTAGAATATTGAAGTTGTTTTAATGATATTTCAGTTAAGCATCGTTAGGGTAAGTTCCAATAAGAGGAACACGTTAACAAATTTTAACTGTTTTTAAAAGAGAATTTTGTGCTACATTTTTTGCTATTTAAAACGGTTATTTGACCATTTATCACTAAGCCGCATTTTAGTTAGTGGACGGCAGAAAACTACTATTACCTGTCTAGTATCACCTGATGCCTATCAAATTTTACTTAATGGTTAGTATTTGCGTGGTTGTACAAAGAAGACAAGAATTATCAAGTGACAAGGGTTCGCGTCAGACAGACACGATCCCAGGTGATTTACGACGGGCTCGTCGTAGTGTGTGTTTATTGCACTGTCATAACGTCATGAGCAACTGTAACAAGACCGAAGTTGTGAAGTCAACTTTAAAAATAAACATTCAATAGAAAATAACGTACGTAACACTCCAAAAAATAAATAATTGGTCTAACAGTAATGTGAGTAAATGTAAGTTAGTATTTACTTACTTAATATTTCCTTGGTAATGCACAAAAATAAAACGGCATGCTTTGAAGCAAAAAATTGAATTCATCTCTTTCATTAAGGTGTGACTGTTCATTTGCAAAATGATAAATATGGCATAAATTATTTCATTTAATATTCAATTCCGTTCTTTTGCCTCAAATATTACCGAGTACCAAACGAATAGATACTTTGGCGCCGACACCCTTTTTTATTTTTCCCTATGGTAACGATACTGTTTGCTTGCTGGCTCTTAATTTCGAGTTTAAATATGGGGGAGAGATTCCTTCAAAAGAACACTCGACAAATCCCTGGCTAAACACACGGATGCATCTGGTGCTTCCTTTTTATTCAAGCTAGATGTCTACTGTGTGCTTCAAACGGTATGAAACGTATATCGAAAGTTATATTTTGTGAAAATTGTGTACTACCATTCGCGTTTATTAAAACGCTCGAAATATCCTTAATTCGGGCTTATCATGGACGATAGTTGGTGAAATTTACGACGTGTTATATTATAATTTAGTGTCGAAGGCAGCCGTAAAGTTAGGCTTAAAAGATCAACGGGGCGGCGCGATAGGAGAGCATCAAGAGCAGGGTAACAGCGGGGGACTATCGACTTCTTGTGTTGTAGTTGTTAACTTGTGAGCGAACCTATGAAGTATGTCTAATTTCTAAACATTCTACTACTGTGTTTCAGAAGGAGTATAACATTTAATGAAATAAACAACAGATTTTACTAACAAGAGCTGAAATAAACCTTTTAGAAAATATCCCCACACTTCTGCAGGCAGTGCTCTTCTTAAAATTTTTCCGCCGCACCGAGTTTAAAAAGTTCTCCGAGTACCGGGGAAAATATGATTAAATATGTTTTGTTCAAGAGCAAGACATTAAAGCGATGTTAAGGGTGTGATAATGAGGGCGTTGATAAGCGTTTATTAGCCGGCGGCCCCGGGCCGGTGATCTCAATAACAGCGCGCCGCCATAACGCTATCAGGGGGGAGTTAAATCATTTTAACGTAGTTTGCGACACGACTCCTTTAAGAAAAATGCTGAGATACGCCGCTTGTTTGGCTTTTAAATTGCTCGCCTTGCACCAGGACGCGATGAGTTTTTCGAGTTAGCTTTGTTTTAAAAGTAATTAGGTGTAAGTAGGATGAGGTAAATTGCGTGGAGATAAAAATATAAACATTGTGTTTATTTAATTTGTATTACATTAGTGTAAGCATAAAGATTTCATGACTACTAAACAACACGCTTCGCAAGTAAGGAGTCGTGTACAGTCAAGAGCACATCAAGTTGACACTTTGGATAGTTCTTATCGTATGTTACATAGACTTGCTGTAAAAGACATCCTCTTGACTCCGCATGTTATAATGACATCCAAGTTAAAAACGAACGTTTACGTTGACGAGACAGGAAGCTATGTACCTACCCTATTTATAAAGCCTGTTGAGTCGTTCGTTGTATTGCGATTCGATTTTTTTCTTTGAAATCCCCAAGTCGTCGCGAGCATAGTCGCAATTCCCAGTTGTGGGCTTTGGGATTTGGGCTAAGCCCGACACATCAGTCGCAGGTGCGCTGCGGGCTGCGGGCCAGCTTAGCGACCGCGCCGCCACCGCTATGCTACGCCCCGTGTTGACGCCCCATGATGTGCGTGTTTGTTGTATATCTTCCAAGAGTGGGCTATAGGTTGTTTCATAAGAGTACTAGTATAATAATTTAAAAAATCAATTTATTCATAATAATTGTTTTATGGGCTCATTTTACTTGTAAAAAATCAATTTCATTATTTATATTTTATTTATACGTTTATGAAAATGTGTTTCTTTTTCCTTACACTAATTGATGAAACCCAAACACATAACATGAAATTAATGACAATTTATCTGTTTCACTCTTTTAAAACACCGTGCAGATTAGAAGTCAGTTCAATATACCTTTGGTGTTCGTTATTTATTAACATAATAAGCTATTTATTATTGGCGTGAAAATGATTTTCTTTTTATGTTCTGTAATATAAACATGTACATAAAACATATTTGGGAAATTTTTTTTAAATCGGATCATAGATATAGGAAACTGAAATAGATATACTTATAATTATAACTATTTAATAAAATTACCTATTCGTTGATTCGAAAACCGTAGTTATTTAAGCGGTAAAGACAGACACACAAGTGTCACTCAATCGCAATTCCAGGGGATTAGAGGCGAGCAATAAAACACGTCGAGGGCAATTAGTAGCCAAAATTTGAATTTGATTGGTGTAATTGCACCTCTTTACGGAAGCGGTGTGCCACAGTTGTTATGAAGCGTTTCTAATTTAATATCATTTGCATAGACGTGACCTGCGGTAGCGGCGCACTTGCTGCTTCAACTTTGCTTTGCGACTATTTGCAGTTAAGACTATTTGTTTCTAAAGTTATTTTTTGTAGAGTTCATAAGATAAAGTGTATGTAGAAGCTATTACATACTTTGTGCTTTAGAACGAAGCTCTTAAAATAACGTGACTGATGATTTAATTCCTACGAAAGTAAACATGTCCTCATGGATTAGTCGATTGTCTGAAACAATTACATCTGAGGGTGGACCAAGAAAGGACCATTAGTGACTTACAAAAATATTACATGTCAAATTAATTGTCAGAATGGGCGGCTGGGCGCAGGGGTGGCGACGAGTCACGGGGCGCGGGGGCGGCCCGCACCCCCTGTCACAGATACAAATCGCGCGGATTTACGCGCACTCGAGCCCCACTGGAATTTATCCGACTCTTCTATTTACGTATCCTTTTATTTGTTTCGCTCCTATTAGTCCCGATAGAGAATTTTTATGTTTGCATGCCCCAGGCGTCTGCCCTCGTAAAGCGACGACTTGTGAACGCTTTACAGCGACGATAACACAATTTTCGAGCGAGCGATCTCCGTTTATCGGATTAAGGAGCAATAACGTAACGCTTCCGACTACAGTAAATATTTTCGTTTGCGACCCGATGGCTTAGTGTGATTAATTACGCCCGTTTGTTGCGAATCCAGGTGCGCTGACAGATTTAATCTGTATGTTAGCTGGATTTAAACAAGTTAAACAATCCTAGAACAGCAGAGACTATCATACCACGTGCTTTGATTTGGGTTAACCTATTATTTAATAGTGATACTATCTTAAACCAATACAAAATCTAAGTACCTAGTCAATATAACTCATACCAATTAAATGAGGGCAGATTGAATGGTAGTGTATACAGATATAACACATCGCACCGGTACGATTGCTACGCATTCTAATTCACGCCTATGATCGTTGGCGATTTATTTATGGCGCTTTGGAGGGAGGATTCCGGCAATCCTGCGCGCAAACATTTAAATTAATGTAATAAACAGCCGTGAAATGCTGGGCTTTCGCGGATCGAGGGATTAGCGTAGCACTTCGTAGCGGCTACGTTCGTAGCCGTCATATTATATTTTGCGTTTTATTTCGGGTTTTGATGACCGGGCAAATTTTTCAAATTTACTTTATATTGCAAAATTACGTAATAAATTATATTGGCAAAAATAAATGAAATTGATGGGAGTGCATGTCGAGTTCTTAGGTTTTCGCGATTGTTACACATAGAAAATGAACAAACCAATATTTCAGGTCAGTATCAATATTTTAACCGAATCGTTCGATTGGATACCGTTCTCGAATCGAAAGGCGCTTTCCGTGCTATTCAGAACATTCCGAGTTAAACGTTCGATTCGGATTCGGATACGATATCGTTATCCAAACAGCGTTTACGGAGTTAGTCGGTGAAATAGATTATAAGAAAAATGAAAATCCTTTTATATAGGTACATCTTTAAGACTTTAAAGGCCTAAAATATAGGGATGCATTAAAATAAATTAATAAATTTGAACAAAATCCAGACTTTGCTTAAAGTAATAAGATATTTCCATATTACATTCTTGCTTTGTAAATAGTAGGACGTTCGGTAACTTTTATTCGATAACTGTGTTCTAAATAACGTTTGCAGCCCTTGCCGGTCGAGATGTTCGAGTAATCGTACGGGTGGGACGTCATTTTGGTTCGGTTTCGAATACGACAGTTTGACGTTCGATTTGAGTGTTGTGAATAATAAAGAAAAGAAATCGTATGATATCAAATCGAATCGGTCGAAAACTGAGTTATCGTAAGGTTCTGTCTCGACCCCCAGATCACTTGGATACGCCTGATTGAGATGGTTAAGTCATTATATAACTAGTTATGTTTAATAGTTAAGAAGTTATATAGAATACCTTATTTTAATTTTCCAAAGAACATTCCAATATAGGTACGCAACATTGCTTTTACAAAATATTTTATTTAATTTTAACAATACAAATTTTTTTTAGCATTATGTGTATACTACTATAAGTATACAGCAATAGTGCTCAATAACCAGATTTAAAACAGCAAAAAATAAGATATGTTAATGTAAATCATCAATTACCCTAGCAATAACCGATAAAGGTGGCCAATAAGCGATCGGACGCGGGCAAATTGGTGCGATCGGCATAAATCGGGCGCTGTCGTCCAGGCTTACGTGTTAAGCCGTCCTAGATAATGGGGTTAACACGTCCGCAAGGGACTTAAAAGTCTCGCCCTTTGTTTATAGTATGCTACATGTTAGGATAATACACCTAATGTCGTGGTTTTAATTTGGCCTTCAAAGTAACAAAATCGATTAGTTCTTATTTCTAAAAAAACTATACCATTCCCTTATCTTAGTCAAAAAACATATCAGCGTCGTGAAGTTACAAAAAACGCTGAACCTGAATATATGAAAATTCATATCTATGCTTGTCATCTAAACAGATGGTTGTAAACAGGTAACATCTGTGGCTCAGTAACGTAGTGCGTGACAAGAAGAGTTTTGCCCGATATTGGACAAGTTCGACAATGTAGTTAGCGCGCCGAATCCGTCGCGTAATGCTGCAAAAATTTGATGGCAACCGTATTTCGGTATTTATCTGATAATCATTTAACCTATACACTTATTTCTCTATATTAGTTTTTGATCATGGTAGCCCATGATCAGGTAACGCTTGTGATTTAGTGCAAGATTCTTCGAAACTAGTATGTTTTTTTTACATTTAAGATTTATTTAAACTATCTAAAGTTACTAACTTTAAAATAACTATGCAAACTTACCTACTCTAGTTTCTTTGTCTGCTGTTGGGTCTACTTCAATACTGGCAATAATTGGCACGAGTTGATTGTTTTTACCCAACAATGCGTAAAAGATGTGCTTTACTAGTGCCCAGGAAGATGGGCATCTCCAATAGGCTTGACTGTCCGTGTATGAATCACTGCTGTGCGGTGTCCAATGGCATCGCGAAGCGATGATTGAATGATTGTATTTAAAAAAAATAAACTTGGTACTTGGTACAACGGGCTGGTGTCCTCAACTCGACGTCAAGGCGCCTATTTTGCGTGAATTATAGATATAACTAACATGGCTATAAGTATGTACTACCAAATTATGGACCTAATTTGTTAAAACAATATAAAAATATACATATATACACTCTAACAGTGAGAACAAATTGCCCGAAGTGTGGACAGTCATTCGGTTTAATCACATTGTCACAATCCGATAAAGTTCACGTCAAAAAGAAAAACATACATCATATTGGTCTCATATGTTCCAAGGGTCGAATAAAACATTCCAATCACGTTGGTTCGCTTGTTTTACAAGCTGATACGACGTGGGTTTCCGTGAATTCACCGATCTTTTGTAGATTTGTGGCACTTAACTATGTAGACGGAAGGTTGCAAATCTGGTACCGCGCTAACGTCCAGTAAACATGACAATGCAATCAGCGGTGACCGGGCGGGATTTCCTTCATACATGAGCGGATTTGCGGGATGAATAAGTTTCGACCCCACACAATAACAAAAAGGCCTATATTGCACGTTACGCCTTTTAAAGGGCAGTTTGCGAAATTCTTTCCTTTCTACTGTAACAATAAAGACGGAGGAAAGCTTACTACTCTACATAAATATTAGTGCATAGGCATGATAATAAAACCGACAATGATTTCATCTAAGAACAATTCCTACTCTATGTGGCTCCTTCTATGCCTACTATGAGTTATTGTTATTAGGATTCTATTGGAATTCAAGACAGACAGAAATGTGCCTGTAGTAATTTAATGTTTATAAGTGTTTCTAACTATATGTAGGATCTTCAAGAAAACGTTGACTAATGACGAAACTCTGAGATTCTGAAAGTGATCGTTAACCACATGTTCGCATGCAGCGTCGATCACAAGCCGGATATCAGGATGAAAACGTTGGTAGACCGCTACTTATGGTTCAGAATGAGCGTTTGGATTGTTTGCTGGAGTAGTGCGAGAGGGGCCGCATGCCCCAGGCAGCAGACTAATGTGGCCAATCTAATATTCTGACAGGTGCGGTTGCAGCGCTCGCGGTCGCGCACAGGCCGCCGCTGCGACAAATGTATTACGAATTGTGGATAAGGCTTTTATTACATAGTTACACTTGCAAATTATGTTTGAAATATAATTTTGCATTATACAAAGTAGTACAATATATGCATATCTCGTAAGTATGGCTTTAAAATAATTGATTACACGGGAACTTTATTAACAAAAAAACAGCAACAGTTAAACAAAAACAAATTGTCTAACATAGTTTTTTATCAGAATACGTGGTTTTTGTATCGAACGTACAGACACGATGAGCGTTCACGTTGTCGATAAATAACATATTCGCGAGGAATGACAGCTGTTACTAATCGCCCCCCGCTCGCCCTCCTTCTCGCCCATCGGCATTAGTGGCTCTCGCCGCGAACTAAAATTTTCTCTCCGCGAAACTTTGCAAACACCATTAAGTCAATCTGCCCGTTTTACAGATGTTATCCAGATATTAACGTGCTGTCTCCGAAATGGCAAGAGGTTGAACGTTGTAGGGATGGTACATTTTAACGTCATATTATGTAGTGACTGTTAAGTCACCTTTAGCTAATTGTAGAAAACTTACGACGTGCGACATTTTCCGTTATGTAAGTTTACTTATAGTATTTTTTTTTTCAATGGCATAGTGTTTTATCTGGTTCGCTTAATAATAGAATACTGTGATTTGACAAGTCTATTTAAGTATATAAGAGAAAACTTTAAAATAAGAGTCCCAGAATAGGCAACCAAATACATTATTTAAAAAGTACGTGACGTCACTAAAATATAAAACGTAGGCAGGCAATAGAATTAGTATAAAAATTTCATAGACAACTGGGAAATTAATCTACTTATACGAGTATACAATGACTGTTGGAATCTACATCAGAAAAAATAGCTCCAGAGAGGGAGTATGCAATTATAAAAATGAAATTGAACTAATATGCATTTTTAATAAATATGATTTGGATAACATTAAGTCAAATAAAAAGAAAGGTTAATGTGAGCAGTTACATGGAGGTCAAGGAGTTGGCTATGGACCGTGAGGATTGGAGGAGGCTACACCGACAAGAGCATGGCTCTTAAATAAAATGAATGAGGATAACATTAAAAACATTACTATGAGAATATATTTGAAGGTAGATATTTTGGTTTTGCACAGTAAAAGTACAGTGTAAGATATGGAATGGGTTTATAGACAGTAAAGTTTACAAAAAATCATTATTCATAATAACATAGAGCAACTGAATCTCTCAATTTAAAGTACTTAACTATCACAGCCGAATACTGATCTTCTTTACTAGAAGGTTTTGTCGTTTTGTTATATAATTATACTTTAACGAAAAATAGTAAAATGTGGGCAAAATGTTTTTTAGCGTTGATTTATGTATTTATCGCGAAAATCTAGTGACTTTTAATTAAAATATTGCAACATCAATATAAAAAGAGAGATATTACTATTTCGATAGATTGGAAGATTTAGGGGGTGATTCTACACGATCACACAACAACAACATTTATTATCGCGACCACCATAGACGTGCACTATTTAATTTTGTACTTAATCGCCCAAATATAATTTTTGAGAATATTATGAGAATATTTATCTAGGTATCTTATGCGTCACCCTGAATACTTATTACTGAAACTTGGTGTGCCATAAGAACATCGCAGAGCGTGATCTCGTTTCAATTCTACACGCGACCGCTCGTCAACGTCTTACTTATTTATGATATCTTCTACCCTTACCGGAACATCTGTTGTGAACACGGCTTAAATTGCTAAAACATATAAAGATGGAGGAATAAATTATAAATAACTTGAAAGAAGATAAATTGATCGTGAATTTATTAATATTTTATAACAAGAAAATTTGACTATTTTTCAGCTGGTGATTGTTATAGGTAATGATAATCAAGCACATATATCAAAAAGATTTTGAATTTGAATGCAAAATATAAATGTTCATTTCGATAAAAAAAACCTGCTTGTTACAGACTATATAGATAAATAAAGTTTAACTTTTGCTTATAATTTTATTTTTACCTATTGAATTTGTAAAATCTATTTCAAATGAAAGTCGCCCGTAGCGTACGCAAACGTAGAAGAGTGCGGGAACGGTCGTAGCGCGTAGCGTAGCACCAGCTGCGAATAAATTGCTTAGACTCGATAATGGCGTTTTCAATTTGCGCGGATTTGCAACTCAAGCCCGCACCCGACGTTTACAAGTATTACCAGTAATTTATAAATCCGTCGCATTTTGTGGTGTGTCTACCACAGCGTAGCTTTTTTGTAATTGTGTAGTTACTATTGTATGTAGTGATTTATCTTAAAATACATTAATTATTTGAAATACGAATGGTTTACTAGGTTGGATGACGAGACTTATACCTTTTCGTTTCGGTAACGTAATCACGACATATTACAAAATTACAGAGCGCTCTAGAGAATATACATATTATTACATCACGATGCGAATATGTGAAATTTTGCTTGAGCCGCGGGAAGCAAACGAAGGCAACACAAGCTCCCCGTAAAACACGCTGATACGGATAATCCGCGCGCGACATAACACAGATTGTATTACGGCAATAAGTTCGCTCCGAGGCCGATAAACGTTCGTTCGCTTAATCCCTCCGAGATTTTTTCACACGTCTCTGGGATGCGGGCGCGGAGCCTTCGGGAAAACTAATAAAGAAACCATCTCACAGTCAGCTGAAGCATGAAATGTATTTTTTATATAATTTACCACGAACTGATTGTGGGATGTTTCAGCAGACAGAAGACTCTTTCAAGTAACATGGTCTACTCCCTTCATTTGTTTGGCTAGTGCGTGTGGGTTTTACCCAAAATGTTGCTTAAATTATAGGTGAAAATGGGTGAAATATGCAATTGTTACACAAATTATAAATATTAAAGGACGAACGTATCTGTACAAAGATTTAGCGTGGTGACCGCAGATGGTTGGTGGCTATATTTTTCAATTGTAACGCGAGCTGCGAATCGTGTAAACACGCTGTTGGTATCGGACGTGATAGGCGATGGGGCGGTCGGCAACTAATTACGCCGTCACGTGTGCCACGCAGCCACCGCCGCCGCCGCGAGCAAAACACGTCACCACCGTCCGTCTGACCATATTCGGCCTGCAGGACATCGATCAATTCTAAATGTCGACGTTTTGTACTAAACGCTGCACCCTGTACTAACTTTATGCAAATTTGATATAATCATATCCTAGTTAAATAACGCACAATCAATACACAGTATAAAAATTGGAATCAAGCTAGTTATAATTTTACTGTTAATATAGCGTAAAGAGATTTATGTTCGACATGTTTACTCGATTACTCTGCAGAGAAATGTAAGAGGTACTTCATTTGTTCTGTTACTTCATAATATAGACATTACTGTACTCAGTCAATATCACACTCAACTTTACATTATGGACTTTGTACCACCGTTCTTATCATAAACGACATAAAGTTGAACTTAAATTTTAAGGTTAGGCTGAGTGAGCTGTTGACTGTATATATACGCGGCATTTTGAAAATTCGTGCAATCACCGCAAAACTGATGGTATTTTAAGTAGATAGATATCGTTGGTATTTTATAAAGTAAGTCAGTCTCTTTGCTATGTCTTCACTATTTGTGCCTTTGTCAAAAGCTTGTCATCAAAATGACGAAATGCTTTTTTGTTTTTGGAGTCGTTTTGATTGTTTGTCGAGTAGTGTAACAAAATGGGTTGTTTTATGTTACTCAAAAGTATTATATTGTAATAAAAGACTAGCCTGTGGCCTGCTTTCCCGAGGATTTTTGTGTTTTATATTACAAACAATGGCTTTTAGTGTGTTTAGACGCACTCCTGTTCTCTGTAAAAGTATGTGATGTTACTATCGATGATGTTACTAGTGAACTAGTACTTATCTATTGTATAATAAATTTATAGTAATAATAACGCACTCACTCAACATAGCCCCGCATTAGGGAAACCATGTATCGCGGATGCCATGGACACACAGACAACCAGAAATTACACCTAAATTCACGAGAGAAATAAATGTAAGCCATACAAATATTCCTCCCATGCCGGGAATCGAACCTGGAGCCTCTGCGGGGCAGTCCGGCATGGTAACCGCTCGGCCAAGATGACAGTTAAATCTATAAAAGTATTTCTTTTTTATCAGGATTTAACTTATTCAAGTATATCATCAGTTTTTAGATTTTCGCTACATATTGGAAATTATACTATTTTTTATGGGTCTACGTATTTGTTTTTTTTTGTACAAACAAACCGAGACGTTTGGGGCTTTTACCAAGTCCCGTGGTCAAAAACGTTAAATTTTCAATAAGTACAATATCATTGTGTAATAAATACTAATAATATTCGAATAATAATACGAAGGTTTCAAATAATTTATCTTCTAATATAAATTAAATTTTGTTTATGATTCTGGTAGTTATAGAAATAATGTTTTTCTTGTTTTTTTTTTTTAAAATCTTTTTTGTTTTCAGCTGCGATGGGTAAATGGGCTTTTAACAAATCTGGCTTTAATAGATATGGTAAGTTTTATTTTTAAAAAACCAGTTCTTTTTTATATTAATTTGCACTACAGTTTCATTTGTCTTTTAAAGCCATTCCGTAGAGCCTGGTAATATATTATCTGTTGCAGTAAGGTATTATTAGAATAGAATTGACCCAATATTCATTTACTAGGTCTTTACCGCGATGACTGCTTATACGAAGGCGACCCGGACGTGGAGGAGGCATTACGCCGATTGCCGAAGCATCTAATTGATGAACGCAACTTTCGGTTAATTCGTGCGATACAAGTCAATATAACTAAACATTACCTACCAAAAGAAGAATGGACCAGATATGAAGACGACGTGCTCTATCTCTCGCCTATTGTCGACCAGGTGCGCAAGGAGAGACTTGAGCGTGAAAAATGGGAGAAAGAACATTGATTTTTTTTCTCTGTTTATTATTTCAGTTTAAGATGTGTTTTGCATCGATTAAATATGTTTTATTCCGGGTAACTATTTCATCTTTTAATAAGCAGCTATGCTCGTAATTTTATTCCTGACGCAATTGCGATGAATGAAATACTTGACTTGTACTTTTATTAGCAACACTAACTCAGCGATCGAAATAAGTATCTATAGGTACGCTATGACGTCAACGCTATTGCTATCGCGACGAGCCTGCATGACTTGGAGCGTGACCTCTTTATGGTTGTTCAGCGACTATGTTCGTGGCTCCCTTGGAGCATATAACACGCTAGACGTTATTAAGCATTATTTCTCAAACAAACTTTCTACCATTCTTTTAAAATTGCAGTACGGTAGGGACTTATAAATACCCACCACATTACCAGTGGTTCGCTTAGTAGTACGATGGGCTCCGCAGGTTCTTTGAGAGTCGGGAGGATACTACTTCAAGCAAACAGGTGCACTCGAACGCAATATCGAGTTGTGTCATTGTGGTCTCGCGCAAACAAAATTCGATAATTCTAGCTAAATGTTACAAATACACCGATAAAACACATTCATATCATGTGCGCCATATGTGCGCGCACAGAATACGTTTATTAAAAAAATCGATTCCAATGAATTTGCCAGAGATGGGTGATATCAACATTCAGTGTCGACGATTATATGTATAATAAAATCTTAATAATAATAAATGTTTCTTTATTTAAATTTAAAACTATTTATTACATTACATTACTATTAAATTGAATTTTGATAAGGGAAAATTATTATTATTAATGAAGTCAATAATTAAGAATTAACTTAAATTGAATTCACATTACAAATAATAGTACAATTATAATTCATTTATTTTTCTTTTAAAAATGGAGTGTTCGCTTACAAAATAGCACGTACCGCATGCTCTCCTCACAATAATATTGGCCGAATTTCTCACTTTCGTAAGAAAAGACCACTCCCCCTTTCGTATTGTGGCGAAAAAATCATCTACTCTATTCATGGCAAACATGCCAGACGCACTACATCGCCAGGGAAGCCGCAGCATAGCACGAAATGCATTGTTGTGCTGAACTCTGAGTCTATCAAAAGGTCGCATATAATCGTCAGTGGTATCAACCACAACTGACTAGTGTGGAATGTCTGACAATAAGCCATATGCAGAGTTATTTTTACTTGAGCTCAGCAATGAGCAAATAGCCGTTCACCTATTTTCTCAGAGAAAAACATGCCATGACGTGCTATAAGCTGTGCAACTGAAAGTCTTTGCCAAAGACTGTAGGTACACTAATACGAGTACATAACGTTGTTGGTCTTTGCTGTCAAAACAAGCAATTAATAGTTATTTGTTACGCAAGACTGCACAGTTGTTGTTTGCTTGCGCGAGTGCTTGTGTTGAAACTCAAGCAAGCAAATCATGCCAAAATCAGAATATGCACGTCGTAGCGAGTGTATCAAGGTATAAGACGCAAAAAACTTTGCTGCCGTGCGAAACACACATCTTTTCACCTCAGTGTAGCGAGGAAAATGGTAGATGAAAGAAAAACAGTTGAACTCATATACAAAATCTATGGTTGAGTTGAACTATAACAAATTGGTTTTTATCAATAATCATATACATCATTGATAAACTGATTTGTTACTTCAACAGTTTCTCTTATAAGTTTAATTATGTTTTTATTATTGGTTTTAATTAACAGAATTAGTTATCGTTGTCAGTTTAATGTCAACAATAATAAGAATAAAATCTACCAACGGATTTATATTACATAATAATTTACGACAAATGGCGTGGTTGAATGTATCATTATACCCGTTTTTTTTCATCGAAAGGAATAGTTAGGTGCACCACAGTCACATTAAAAAAAAATTTCAAAAAATTCAAAATATTTTATTACTTCACTGTACATGGCATAATTCAGGGGCTGATGTTTCCTTTTAAGCTTGATAGGGCCTGTGTTAGGAAACATCGCTCTTCTTTACAATTAATAATTAAACATTGCTCTTACGTTAACCTTAATAAACTAAGACTAAATTAACCTATGTGTTACTTTGTGTGAGTGCATGTCCGTGTATATATGCATGAAGTGTGTGTGAATGAGTGTTTGTGTATGTGTGTGTGTAAATGAGTGTGTGTGTGTGTGTGTGTGTGTGTGTGTGTGTGTGTGTGTGTGTGAGTGTGTGTGAGCGCACATATTTCTGTTCAATTTTGATTTCATTTAATTACAATATTATATCAACTAATGCCTCGCTTGTATGTTTACTTATTCTTTTATCTATTTCAAGTAATTGCTCAATCTCCTCATACGACTGACTTAGTTTCGAGCCATTTTGTAATGGCTAATTTGCAGTCATAAACTATTTTGTTGTATATATCAAGTTCTTTGTTAAGAGTGTTATACAGATATGAGGTCCTGTATTTGTACTGTCTACTAGCCGCAGTAGTTTTTATTTTTGGTACTAATGCAATTTTATGATATGTTCACACAAGTCACATCATCGTCCAGTTTGAATTTCAACAACCTTTTCCGCGCCAGTGTGGTAAAACGTTTTTGCGCGCAGATTTCTAATGAGAAAGAAAGCCATTCCGAGCTAGTGAGGTGAAAAAAGTTAGTGATTAACTTTTTTTGGAAAATGGTGGACTTTTGTCACTTTTCAGTTTCAAGTTTTACTACATTTTCAGTTTCTTAAATATTTTCAAATTTTATTAGCTTGATGTACATACCTAGATTGTAAAGAAACTGTTAAACAGCGTCAAAAGTTACTTCAAAACAATTAGGCATGTTCAATAATATAAGATGCGTACAAATTCCGCTACAAAATAGTAAACTCACCATTAAGTTCCATTCATCTAAGCCATTAACGTAATTTCAATGTTAATGATAAGATATGACATTTAATTTCGTATTAAGTACTAATGTTTGCCTTTTCAAATACAATCCTTTTATACTTTTTTGAAGCACCAGAAACACACGCCGCCAGAGTAGTGGAAGTATACTATTAAGAACAACAACCTATAATATGCCTACTATAGGTTATTGTTCTTAGGCAGTATATGTGTCTTTTTTTTTTCATTTAAGTAATTAGAAACAATAAAGAATATTTAAAATAAAATTAACCATCGTGCGTTAAATGTCGTGCCATTGCCGTTCATCTTTATTTAACGAATTTACGAATTTAAACAAATCAATTTTACCACGTAAACGAACTACATGGAACCAGATTTGTTTCTAATACGCTCATAGTTTACCCCCTGGGCTAAACAATACAAACTCGCCTTAACAAAAAATTATCGTAAAAAATGTAAATAATGTATACTAATCGAGTTCTTAGGTTTTCGCGATTGTTACACATAGGAAATGAAACTATTTTTCCGGATTAAATCGCGTATATTTGTTTTTTCAAACAAACACGAACAACGCGATTTAAATCCGGAAAAATAGTTTCATTTCCTAAATGTACACACAGTTATAAAGTTACAAATATGAAGACACTGATTCGGAAACGTGTAAAAATAGTGACTAATAACAATATTAGTTTTTAATCTATGCTCAACTGGGACTACTCCCATCCTATCTACATAGGGTGCATCCGTCCGCGCCACTCCTGCGACCACCCGTAGTCATCGTTGGCACTGACCCTCAGTTTTAATTGCATTGCAGTGGGAATGAATCGATGGTCGATGTATGTGTATATTTTATTGTTTGTTGTCATATATAATAATTACAGTTTACAAGTTTACTAGAGCTTTAGAATTCCTTTTAATTCTCTCTCTATCCAGTTCGCTTTTGTGAACAATACCATATCTTTCTATTGATATTCATACATTCGTTAAACAATCGTATTGTGATCACATGTTTGGGAGCTAGTATTGTTTTTTGGAATTATAAATGAAGTTAAAAGATTATTATCTGTTTTAACAACGACGGAATACATTATGATTAAACTGCATAGGACAAGGATCATAAAAATATCTCCCAGTGAATATAGTCTGGTCAATGATCTTATATTTTTGTGGTTGGTTTTCATGCAGATCGGTTTATTTGTTTTAGTATGAACACACGTGTATATCTTTATTTCTATTTATCCGAATTAATTTACAGCTATCCGAGAACATAGCAGAATCAGGGTAGCTGATTCAATTATGTCACGTTTGGAGTAGAGTCGGTCGGGCGAAAAGACGGGGAAAAACGGGAAAAATGTCGGCATTAGATCGTGTTGCGATAAGTGGATGACTTTGCGCATGACTTGCCTTCAAAGGGCGGCCAGCGAGGCGCGAGCCGACCGCTTGCGCGAGCCGCCTGCGAAGCTATCGTCTGCCGCGGCCACTTACACATCATCTATCGCAATGCATTGAAAAGGATGAGGCACTATTACCATATATTACTTACAATATCGAGGTTAAATGTCAGAGTTTAGCCAACCTTATATAATTTTTATCTCTTATCGCTATCTCATTAGTTGGTATCATCAATTTGACGATATTGTTACTTATAAACAATATACCTACTGTTAGGGATCAAATAAATAAAAATAAAAATATGTACTTTATTTTAAATGTTGTTGTAAGGTAATAGTAAAGCAAACCCTACGTCATTGAAGTAAATCCCTTTTAAATTGCTCGTTCGGTGTTAAAACTCGCGCTTGGTATGCTCGCCACCGCGACACACGTCGATATTTTAAAAGAATGCGCTCCATACGACATAAAAAAGATACGAGAGTTAGGACTTAGTATCCATTTGCCGAAATTGGCCTCGTTCAAGATAACAACAAGTTTTCGCACCCTCGCAGCTAAATGTGCAATTCATACGTGTGTAAATCTACGCCGCTCTATCGAATATGTACCGTAGGCTACAATGAATAAGAAATATTTTAGAAAGTTAGTGTTGCTTTTAACATATGTCATTGTAGATACATGTTATCAGATGTTGGACAACGTGTGGTGAGCTTCAATTTGTTCTCGTTTAGAAATTTTTGAATAAGTAGGATATTTTCTCATGGAATAAGTTTTCCATCAAGACAGTATACTTAGGTTAAAGTACTTATGGTACTACTATACACTTATACTGATTTCATTTATAGTGTGCTTTTGGGATTATATAAATGTCAAAGTAAAGAAATCACAGTTGGTTAAAGTATTTGCATGGCTCTTATCCAAGCAGGTGAACTAGCTATCCCTCATATTACCGTGCCTCGATATTGCTTTTGCATGTGATTACCTACATACTTCACCGAGCAAAGAATACTATCGTGGATCCCCGATTTCCTGCATTCTTTGTGAAATAATGTAATCGAAAGTACGGAACTTTTGTATTTCGGTACTTTTTTCTCATAAAGATCAACTGTTAGATGCTGTTTATGTCGCTTTCTTCATTGTTCAGCTATACAGAGTGTCCATAAAGTAGGCATCAAAACTTAAGTGGCTTATTCTAGATATCAAATTATTGAAAAATTTTTAGGACTTTGTTAATTAATACGCATTTAATTTTTTTTCCCAAACATTAAACATTTATTCAGTATCCACACGAATGAGAGGAATTCAAGTTTTCTCCATGATAAGAATTAACATATTATAAAATTGCAAAACAAGGGTTGTTTGTTTCGATGTGCCGAATAAGGTACTTAAGTTTTGTCATAGATTTCACAGACACCCTATATAGGTAAAACAGCCATTGCGAACTGACACTTATAATTCAATAAAGTAAAATATTAAAATGGCTACACATCATAAAATCGGGAATTGCAATAAACAAGTCAGTGGAATATATCAAAGTAGTTTGGCAACCCTCTTTCGTCACCCGCGCCATCCGGCCCCATACTCAACCCATTGCCTATAACTGTCATCTTGTCAAACTATAGTACACGGTAAATCCTTATATTACCATACTGCCATATTTTACGGCTCACCAGAGAAAATAAATAACACCTATAATATAATATGAGGATTTTCTGAACCTTTAAGTCTAAAGGAATTTACATTTCAGTTGTTGACAGAAAAATCCCTAACATGGATATAATGCTAGTTACGTTGGGGTGAAAATAACAATTTTGAGTGAACGTCCATGTTGCAAACAGGTCGTGGGTGTGTAGTTAGAATGTCGTCTACATTCCAAACTTTTGTTTTAAATACCATGAGGTATATTCGCGTATGCATTCGCGACAACACGGAACAAAAAGCTTGCAACAAACACGCAATGTGGCTTTGGTGAACCGAAACGATAATAAGAGAATATAATTTTATTATTTCTGATCGCAAGTGTAAATTTGTTTACCAATTTTTACTGACCGAATTTTACTGACATAATTTGTTAAAATTATCTAGTCCTACACAAATATATTAAATAATTTAAAAGATAAGCTGATGCTGCACGGATATATGTACATAATTTTTCAAAATAAAGATACTTTTAAGTCTTAGCCCAAATGAAAGCTCACAAAATGACAATCGCGGTTAAGTAATATACCGACGCGTACCAACATGAGTACTACATAACAATATTATGTATAAAGTAAATTTTACTTGTAAGTCAATGAGTAAATATTATATCTATTTATGTAGAAAGTGAGCAAATGCTCCTTGCAGCATTTGGCATGCGTTGTATGCTTTTGTGAAGTAAGTATTACTATATGATGTAGTATATTAAGTTTTGAATACGTTGTTTACCATAGTTTTCATTTAATACTGTTGTATTACCGCCATATATCAGTTTAGAACTTTATTATTTCGATGTTTGAATAAAATATATGTAGGAAGTGTGCAAATGCTCCTTGCAGCAGTTGGCATGCGTTGTTTTTGTGAAGTAAGTTTTACTATGTGATGTATATATACCTATATTAAGTTTTGATTACGTTGTTTACCATAGTTTTCATTTAATACTGTTATATTAATGTCACATTTCAATTTTGAACTTTATTATTTCGAAGTTTAAATAAAATAAAATGTATAAAATAGGTATAATAATTTCCGGTATTTAATCAAGTGATCAGTGTAACCGTTTTGTGTATGGTGATCATTGGTGATCCATAAAGATTTGCAAAATATTGATTTTAATCTGTATTTAGACAATATATGTAATAGTCCTTTTTGCCTTCAAAGTTGAGGATTGAGTTTTTAAAATTTATTTTAGATAAGTACGTGCTTCTATTTACCACCTCAAATACTTTAGTCGAATTTCACATCGTGCTGTCCTTATTCTTTACAATTGGATTTTGAACCGATTCTAGACAAGACTAGAAAGTTTAACTTTAATCAGTCAAGTATGTAATAAAGCTTCTAATATGAAGATTTGCGGGATTTATTTGTCAGCAACCGCAGCATGGCATTATATCGCATGCGATATATGATTAAATTTATCAACCTCTCCAGACATGTTTATCGCAGTTAATAAAGCTATGTTGCCATTATTAAATTTTATTTTTTTTATTGCAAATATTTGTACATTGTGTAGAACTAGGTTATTAATATGAAATTGCGTATTCTAATTATCTTAGTCGTCTAATAATCGCTGGAAATGGTAATCCTTTTAAATGCATCGTTGTGAAACGATGAAACAAAAAATGGCGGGTTTTTATGCTTACAGTTTTTACATAAATTAATTTTTTTTCACCTCACTAGCTCGGAAAGGCTTTCTTTCTCATTAGAAATCTGCGCGCAAAAGCGATTTTCCACGCTAGCGTGGAAAAGGTTTTTGAAATTCGGACTTGACGATGGACTGTAGTGCACCTAACTTTTTCTTTCGACTAAAAAAAATAGTGACGCGTTCCGAATCGCGATTCGTCATAAGTACACACGCCAGCACATCAAGCTACACATTGACGTATCTTGTTCCTTTGCACTGGAGGCGATTTTCGAACAAAAATGTGTGATATGATGCGCCGTTGTCCGTACATTAAGTATATTAATCCGTTGGTATAATTTATTCTTATTATTATTGACTTTAAATTGACAACGATAACACTAATTTCGTTAACCACATAAAATTATAATACAAAAAAGAAAACGTATGTGGTGTAAATTCAGAACGCACCCAAAACTAAGTTTATATAATTTTTAGTCACTTCAATTTCAATACTTTGGATTGAATTGAACTGCAATAAATTAAAAAAGAAACAAAACACGAGCGAGTCTGAGTCTAGCGGTAATGAAAAACTGATTTGCTACAGTTCAACTGTTTTTCTTTCATTTACCATTTTCCTCACTATAGTGAGGTGAAAAGTTGTGCGTTTCGCTCGGCAGCAAAGTTGTTTTGCGTCTCGTGGCTAGAAACCCTCGCTACGCTCAGGATTCAATTTTTCTTTTTATTCTTAATCTTAGTACCCTTCGCTTGCTCAAGTTTGAATACAAGTACTCGCGCCAAACAACAACTTTACAGCCTTGCATAACAAATAACTATTATTTAAGTATTATTACCTTTTGAGTTTCTTACTAATTTGTTACCTGTTTTAGATAGCTCTATAGCCAATGCTCAATAAAAATAGTGGATTGTATAACAAGTAAATAAAAATTTTACACGTGACGAGTATATAACGAGCCGCAGGCGAGAGTGGATACTTAAGTCGAGGATAAAACGGGTTTTATGAACGAGGTGTACACTCTGCTTTTCACTTCAATTGCGAGAAAATTAAACAGCAAAATTACAAATAAACGACTATTTAATTAAAATTAAATGTTATTATAATTGAAAATTACAACAATTACACTTATTTAATGTGATGGTTATTTTATTTTATGCACTTTATTAGGCTGCATAAAATCCTATTTTATGCAGCCTACACCCAGCATAATTACGAACTGAAAAATGAGAAGTGAAAAATATATAAAACGACGGAAATCTTTCAAATGCCTTCAAAATTTGCATAAGTCACACCAAAGACTTTGTGAAAAATGTCGGAGAAAATCTATCTCGGTTTATTTTATACATAATATAGACCACTTTCTAAACAATTTTACATTACATTAGTTATTATTTTCGTATTTGAAATTACTCTCACGTATAGAACTGTGTTAATAATGTTCTCCTCACCTTTTTCCGATATTAAATTTCTGTTTATTAATTTCTGTTTATCTTTGTTCGTCGCACTACATTTTTATGTTGATAAAATTACCGCGAACTGGTAAAATGTTTTAAACTGAGCTGTGATCTTGTGGCTATGTTCATCACTGCGATGTACATGGATACATTGTCATAGCTATAGCTTGCGGCGCGAGCTGTGCGGCTAAAATTCAATGTCACGGTGCTCGCCATATTAACTGTTGTGATAAGAATTCGTGTTGGCGGTTTTATCACTCGATTTGACTGCTGATTGTGGGCATACCTAATAACTTTTTTCGCTGTGGCATGCTACGGGTGCATAGCTATTTAATCAAGAGCTAATTTCTTTACTGGTTGTCTTACTTTATAAGATATGATATCCTCTATTCGACTACGTTCTACTACAAATTCAATCAGGGGAACTAGTTCAACTAAGTTTTTTTAAACATGAATGTTATGCGACGGATTTCACGTTATTAGTTCAAATTCCTGATTATTGAAATATTAGCCTCTTTTCGTATTTCTACTACCTACCCCATCTAGAGATGACACAAATATTGGAAGATTTCTGCTCCGCAATCTCCGTGCTGCAAGCGTTACGTTGAAAAGTCTATGCAAAAGTACGAATACCGCTGTCATCCAGCATATGGGCTCCAGATACGTAGTAAGACTTAGAAAGTAATGTAGATTTTAAAAGTATCTAAGATAAATCATAAAGATTATTTTTTTGTATTAATGTCATCCACCCAGTAACGCTCCACCTGCGGACATGTAGCGCTATTCGCTAGCGATGGGACGTCGGGGGTAATATCGATACCTCGCGACAGTGGTGTTGATCTGGATCCGTTTAGCCATTTCTTGGGGTCATCTACTTTGAAGTTGGCATTCGTCTGCTTTTGCACAAGCTTAGAAATATAATAAAATATACAGTTTTCAAAACAATCCCCGCTATTGCCATCAACCATTACTGTATTTAGAACCTCAAAAAATAACTTTATTTCAAAATTTCACAAAAGAGAGCCTCCATTTTTAACTTATCAGCATTTATTCAGTTTTTACTGGGAATGTTAGTAGGATTACAATGGCGCTTGGAGGCGGGTCTTGATATTTTCAGCTGGGCGGAGTCGAGGAGAAAAATGCGCCGCCTTGTTGAAACCACGCCCACCGGCATCGCTCTCTCGCTTTTCCATTTTATATTTTATTGCCCTGTACGAGTTAATGTCACATACCTACATAGCCTTACATTACTCACACACTCGAACCTTACTAAAGCCAGACGTATTAGTCAAACGGACCATAAAGCTTCTGATGCAATTTGATTACCGATTATTGTAAAACACTAGGATGGATACCATGAACATTTTATTATGATATATATATATATATATAATATATATATATCTATATATATACCCATTTTACTTCATAAAATACTAAAATCTTTGTCTTTAGATAGATAGCTACACTGGGTAACTTACTGTTAATTCTGCTTTTACCGCCTGTCGTCTTGGTAATGAAAAACAGCTGATTCTTCTTTTTGCTGCATGGTATGGCGGAGAGCAACCCACTATGTATTGTTCTTTTAAATAAATAAAATCACGCGCACACTCATAGACCTGCACTAAGGAAACCCTGTATCGTGGGTGTCAAGGACATACACATAAACTACCCCAAATTACACCCAAACTTACGAGAGAAATAAAATTAAATGTAGGCCATACAAATATTTCTCCCGGCCCGGGAATAGAAACCGGGACCTCTGCGTGACAGACCAGCATGATAACCATTCGTCCAAGGAGGCAGTTCTAGTTAAAATGTTTTTTTAACCGTGTTCTAAAACGGAGGAGGTTCTGAACTCGACTATGTTTTGTGTGTATGTTACCGATTACTCGGGCAATTGTGAACCGATTTTGATGATTCTTTTTTTGTTGGAAAGAGAGTACCTCAGTATTAGTCCAATTTAAAGTTGAAGAAAATATTCCACTTCCAAGGGCGGCAAACTATGGGTGAATCTGGTTTTGCGCACATTCCGGTAACCGATTTCAATAAAACTTGGCAAATGGATGTAATTCCACGGACTTTTGAGGTCGATTTTTTTATAAAACAAAGTTATATGGTAACTGAGTAATATGAATAAAGCACGCACATAGTTAGGTACCTACTATATGAATACGGTAAATAACACAGTACCGGCACGCTATGATGGTTGTTTTGATTGATTACAATAGTGAGATCAAATCTCAATTCATTAACGAAAAAAATACAATCAAATGCGAGTCGCATCTATAAGTTTTTAGATTTTTAACTAGTATTGCAAGGGGTAGCTGATTAAAAAGTTTTAATAAAACGAAAATAAAAATGTTTACTTAGATAAATCGTCAATTTGAAACTGCTTTGTTTTGCATTGAGCCTTGACACGAGTTTGCCGGAGGTAGAAGTCGTGGGGACAGCGACTTTCGAATTTCGAAAAGCGTGTTGTGTCGTAAAATTATACATCCGTAAATTTTGCACAGTGTACATCAATTAGCTTCTTCAATGTAGTTATGAATTAATACGAAATTTGATGAGCGCACAAACGTCAAAACAGCCATCATAGCGTGCCGATACTATAGTAGCCGGAATAATATGGCTATATGACGGAATAATAAAATCAATTTTTCAAGCAGCTTATATTATTTCTAAAAACACTACCAAAGAGGATATACCACTACCACGGAAGAAAAAAAAAACAATGTAAGTGCCTTAAATCTCGATTACTATCGGAACCACGGAAGGAAAAAAAACAATGGAATTGCATAAGAGCCGCTGTCGCCAAAACACACAAACACGTCGCTTAAATGCTAAACGGCTGCATGTGAAAAGTTCACTTTTTTACAGGAGAGGCGATCAAAGTTTTCGACCTCATTTTTTAACATTTTAATATTGTTTTATTTTTAAATAACCTTGTATTTATACTCAAAAGATGCGTTTTTCAAAGCTCTATAAATTTGTAAACACAGATTTCTTCTAGCTTTTCATCAAATCCGTAAAACAACACATAAGGCCCTTTAGCATAAAAAACAGTACTCAACATCGTGAGAATTGTATAATAATATTTAATAAAAATGCCATTAATTATAGTTAAGAAAGTATTTATTAAGCTTACTAAATTCTTTATAAAAGCGTCATGGGAAGCTTTACAAATTAAAATTGTTTTAAAATTAAAAACATACTTCGGACAGTAAAAAAAAAACGCACTTTAAAATGCCGATAAAACATAAAAATATAATAAATTAAAAGTATGACGCTCTTTAACCTTAACACTGGTCTAATTTAAGGCAGTTTTTAGATCTAAATATGACTAATGTATTAGGAACTATCCAGTTTCAAAGAGATTAACTTCTAAACAACTGAGAAATTACTTACACGTTGAACTTTTCCAATTAAGTACCACGTAAAACAAGAATGGCATTTTGGCTTACTCTTTTTCGCCCTTATTGTATACCTATCTCATAAGTATGTATATGTTTATATGTATAATATACATTGTACATTCAAGGAACATAATAAATATTATACACTTTTATCTATTGCGACAAAACGCTAGTTAAAATTAAAATATAATATATAAAAAAAAATTCTGAATCTTCAGTTAACCCCTCTTCTTTGCCTCTGAAATTTCCACCACTAGGGTATAGTCGTCTTAGTTAGCTGCCTCGTCATAGTACAACACTGATTGAAACGCTTTTTCTTAAGAAGTTTAAAAAATAATCAGTTTTTAAAACTTTTGCCGGTACTTAAAGCATTTATGTCCGACCATTTCACCCTTTCCATTGGTGGACGGTCATGCGCGAGTTATTTTGTAAATAATCTCACCTTCCCATCGACAAATTCAAACAAATATGTTTCTTAATCAGATTGTTTAATAAAGTAAACCATTCAGTATGTTTTTCCTTACTTGAACATTCAAAAATCATTTTTCAATGACACTCCTCTCTCTCGCCTATTTTGTGCAGCTGTGGATCTACTGGTGCGCTATTTTTTTTTACTTTTTGCGCTACTTTGTATTTAGAGTGACCGATGATGAAACTTGTGGTAAATTAAGTAGAAATGTAGGTTTTATAACGAGATGCCGCAAAAAGGCAACCAACAAATTGTATAGGGTGTGCCTCTGCAATTTTCCGCAAAGCTATGTACTGTTCTTGTTCATAAATAGGAGAACATTTTAGTGCTCGTGAGATGTTTCTCTGAATGATGCACACGCTTTCCGAGTGTTATGAACCGGCTGAAAAGCTCTTGGTAAATTTCAAATTAAATTTCGCGTATAAATTCCAAAAAACTCAGAGGTACAGAGTCAAGTGCACGTCAAGCTTCACACTTTGTACTTTGGACCGTTCTTATCGTAAGCGGCATAGTGTTGGATTTAAATCTTAAGAGTCAAGCTTGACATGCTCTTGATCCTGTACGTACCGCAACTACCTCTCACTCACCTAAAATTTCGAGTACGTGGAACGCATTTACGTTTATTTCTTGTATATGCTGTATTCTAGCCTTAAAATTCTGAGGCAAACGTGCACATGGTATGCGTTTACTTTGGTGCTTCCGTTACTCATCTTTGCAGATAGCTGAACACACGACGCTGTCAGAAGTGGAATACGAGCGAATATTTCCCTTTTAAAATTTCCGCGCTCTTCATGATCAGCTCAAAAATTGTAACTTAAATTCGTAGGTAAAGTATTTGTAGGATTCAATACCGTCGTATGATGTTAGTACATTGTGGTTCAAGAGTGATTAAAAATTTCATTTTTCTTAATATATTACACAAAAACCAATCATAAGCCTGTTACCAAAATATATTACGGAAAACATAAAATCCATAAACTGATCGAGGGTATATAAATTGCAACCAACAGAAGATCAATGAAAATTGCATGATATGATAATCAAATATTATATATAAAAATATTTATTCAGTTACAAAATTTTGGCTCTTGACCCTGTACGACCCCAGACTCGAACTCACGGTCTGTGCTTGAAAGGCGGTAGATCAAACCGTTAGGCTACCACGGCTTTTTTTTCCACTAACCTTACCATGTTAATGCGGTGTGTCTGCTACCCATACTGTAGATAAAAGTAATAGTTGAATCCATTGCAAATATTACTGTGGTATAGAACACACCGTAATACTAAGTTTGACTGTATAAATTATATTTATAGTGTTTTTTTTTTAATGAAAAAGAGTTTCTTATTATTATTTCAACCTTAATTCTCAAAAAATTAAAACGTCGACAACCCGCAACTTGAGATAAATTCACTGTACGGCGAATACTACACGTACCAAGATTATGGTCATCGAAGTCTGTGTCGGCATTATTGCCATAATCCTGTTATTTTTTATATGCGACACGGCCACAACAACAAAAATTGCAGTTTAGTTTTTATATAACATAGCAACATCTACATCAATTTATTATGCAAAACAGACACAACCCAAGAATAATATTATAGCATACAAAAATACAAGCATGTTAGCATTTTTTTATTCAAAACAGACGTATCGCAAATTATGACACCTTAGCTGTCTGAAAAACATAGAACTAATCTGAATTTATGGATCGAAACAGACGCAATCTCAAATGAGGCACTTTAGACCATAAAAGTGTCATTTAATCCAGAGGGAGTTTTTGCCATATGGCCCTTTTGCATAACGCGCGCTTGTAATGATTGCTGGGACACATCTCACAAAAGGACTGTTTAGCTCAGAAGTTAGCCACGAAAGTGTAGAATGCCAAACAGACATTTGCGTAATTCCGTTGTTTATAATGTCAAATCGCTAGGTGTCTAAGGGTCGTATTCTAGAACTCTACTCAATGCTCAAGTAAGGATTTAAGTATGGTTTAAAGCACTGGAAATCGTACTCAAGTCCCTGCCATTAGGGTCGTATTTCCAGTGCTTGAAATCATCGAGTCTGCTCAAATCCTGCCTTGAGCATTGAGTAGAGTTCTGGAATACGACCCTTAGGGTCGTATTCTAGAACTCTACTCAATTCTCAAGTCAGGAGTGCAATGGAAACACAAGCACTGGAAATACGACCCGAATGGCAGGCACTTGAGTATGATTTCGAGTGCTTTAAACCATACTCAAATTCCAAATTGAGCATTGAGTAGAGTTCTAGAATACGACCCGTAGTGTAGTATTAAAGTTTGACCGCTCTTTTACACACATTTGCAATAAAAACATTTTTTTAAATTTTTTGTGATGCGGCGGTTTAGCATTTAAGCGAATGATAATCACTATGTATATTGATAATGATTGGTCATAGTTTCTAATTTAAAAAGATGTAACAAATTCCGGTTTTTGATATAATTTAAACTTTACTACGTCGAAAGTGCAATACCTTTATTGCAAGTTACGACGTTTGAATTTTATATTCAAATTTTATTCAACGTGCTGCCATCTTGCGGCTAGTAGCTGGACTACGACGAACTATTAATATCTGCACGAATAGAAAGTAGTATCTTCTCAACAACAGATGTCTTCTTTAACGCACACTTTGAATATTGAACTTTATTTCGATGAATTAAGTTTAAAATTAACAAAACACTCGTGAAGCATTTTTTAGCAAAACCTTTGTTCGCTACTAGCGTGGAAAATTCGAAATGTTTACTTAGTTCTCCGAAAGATAACACTCGACAGTATTGCTCTGGGATAATGTTTACTTTTGTAGCAGACTGTATCAATGGGTTAAAGGGTGGTTGCTAACAACGAGTGAGCAAAGCCATGCAAACGCACTTACAGGTTATTAATTTTATTATAAAACATGTATATGCTATCAAAGCAAAACAGCAAAACCGACCGATCATGAGAAGGCGCCAAAAACAATCACGTTTAAATTTAGAATTTAAATATAAAAGTGAAACTTAGAGACTATAAAATATATACAAAAGAGATTTGTAGCGACTGCTGCGATTCGCTACGCTTTTACTTGTTAGAGTACAAAAATAATTTCTATAAACTAAAAATTTTAAATTTAATAAAGTAACATTTAGCTACCGATGATATGAAATACCACCACGGGTAATATTTTTGGTGCGGCTACTATTTTTGCACTCTAAAACAGCACACTAGGGCATTTTTCTACGATTTTAAAGAATTTGCGCGAAAGAATGATACAACATACCATACAAAGCAAAAATGTTTGAGCTCAAGTAGGTCTAACGAGATCAACTGTTAGCACGCGTTGGACGCTAACTGACTATTACTACTTTATTTAGCTGCGTTACTACAACTGCCTTATGTTTTCGTCACAAACATTGTACACGAGCACGAGACGTAGACTAACCATAGAAATAGATGAAATTTATTCTACATAGATCCTCACCTTTTGAGAAATGACAATAGAGATGAGGTGTTTAATCCAAACTAGTATCGTTAATCCTATAAATGATTAGTAATTTGATAGAAGACTGTTATTAGCTATTGAAAAAGATAAAATGAGATCTATCGAATATATAATAGAAACTTACATTTCTATAGACATGAAGCGAACAGTAGGCTTCGGAATAATAAAAATAAAAAGTCAGTTATATTTGCTTATTATCATACTTGTACTACATAAATTTAAATTAAAGTCCAATTTGTCGAAATAACAAAATTGTTAGAACTAATGATTTATAAAATCTTTGGTTAGGACAAATAACTGTAAAACTGGCTATTACTAACGTAACAACAACACTATTGCAATAGTATTTTAAGCAATCGTAAGCCGAGTGGCCTAAGTAATTGGTACGAGATTTTAAGACCTAATTATGTAATTATTGTATACAATACTTTTTTCACGAGTAAATAAAATAACGAAACAGAATTACTATTGTATTTTCTGCTTCAACTTTAACTTCAACTTTTGTATCTATGGCTCCTGCTTAGATTTTCTGTTAACTATCCATGACAACAAACGCATGTTTTTTAAATATATATTTTTTTCTCATTTCTCTTGGCTTTTCGCGGTAAGTGTTTTAGCCACGTACAGAGTATTTTGACATATGTTTTTAAAACGGGGAAACTTTTAAAATATCATAGAATGTAATTTGGAAACGGGATTTAAAAGTTGGAGAAAAAGTGAAGCAGGGATCAGGCGAGGAATTATTAGACGTAAATAAACAAAATGGTATAAATATGGAATAAATATTATATTATTATTTCAGCAGTGAAATTTTTATATTATTTTCTAAAATAAATTTAGATAAATATATATAGAAGAGTTATTGGACAACAATAAAAGATGGATGGAAAGACACATGGGATTAAATAAAATTCTGGATAAGTGAAGAATGATCAAATTTTGGGCAATTAAAAAAATGTGATTTAAATCGCCAATTTCACCGCAGTCACACACATCGTCAACAACTATATTGAATCTCGCAAGGTGAAATACATACGTGACCTAATCTCATACGAGTCAATATGCTTGTTGCCACTCTGTTCAGTTTTAGTTTAGAAAACCACGGTTTCACTGGTATTGATGGTTGGATATTGCTATAAAATCTACCTTCGAACAGAGAGCTCTCCGTCCATGCTATAGACTAATTATTACTTAGAAATACCTTGGGAAGTGTGACCGGGTCATGGTTATAAATCTTGTAATGAGCCATATCCCCGCAGTATTGGGAGATAAGACGTCATTTTTAGAGACATTTTTGATGTGTTATTATCTTGTACATTTGTTGTATCAGAATTGGTCGAATTGGTAATAACTGGAGGTTTTTTCGCAGCCTGTTCATTTAAGTCATAATGACAATTAGAAGTAGGTTCGTATACTTTTCCATTAACATCTTTTTTAATACTTTCGCTTACAATGTTTACACTTGCAAGATTTGGAACGTTTTCTGTCGAGTAAAAGAATATTGTTATCCGTATCCACCATATTTTCCTCCCCTATACAAATTAAGGCCTACATGAGGTACACAACCTCTCGGGTCGTTAGGAGGTTTCTCCCCCATAACAAAACTTAATAACTTACCTACACAGAAGAACTACACTAACTACTATCTACACAAACTAAATAACTATTTATATACAATATAAAACAAAATAAGCCGTCTGATCACTTATAAACTTATAAATTTAAATTTTTAGTATTTTTTAGTACAACTCGAAAACACGACCGCCAAATTCGAAGTTACCAGCGTATTTTTCTTTAAATAAATTTTAACCCATTTATTAGGGCAGGCAAAGGTTCCGCCGTACGGTCTCTTCATATATTTATACCTTAGAGGATCATTGACTTACAAGTCAATGTAGAGGATGGAAAAAAATCTTAGAGGGTGGAAAAAAATAAAAGAAAGGAGCTGCCCTAAGTACAGAATCAACGTGCATATTACCAAAATTTGAAAGTTACAAATGGCGGATTTCTTTAGTGTTGTACCATAATCTATCGATAAGTCATTATCGACATGCAAATGTATGGCTTGAATTTTTGTTTCTTTAGTTTACTGTAACCAAAGTATGCCTAAACAAACACAAGTCTGATAATTTAATCTCGAGTGGTATATTATTATAAATGTCAACACACATTTTTAAACTAAAAAAAAAAATTATTTTCAACATTACAACTGGTAACTTATTTAGTAAAAGTCACCAAACTGCTGTGCAGTTTGTTGGCGACATGCGCATTCTTGCTTAATTATACCCACTTTACTTGTATTTAACATTACGTAGTACTAATTGTACTTACTAAATAAAATATAAAAATTACTTTAAGAGGTACGCCTTTAACCTACATTTTAGTACATATTTACATAACGTCTTTTAACTAACCGTCAAGTACAAGTCTATTCAGGTTTCTGCGGATTCTAGTATTCCCGTTAATTCCCGGGCTTTCTTAAGCAAATGAATCCATCAAGCAATTTTAACACAGAAATAATGGAAGTAGTTGTAAAAATCAATAAAACAATAAAAACCTCATAGTGAATTGTTTTAATAACAGAATATCGATAATATGTATGCTTACAAGATCAACACTATCTCAAAATAATCGTTAACAACAATCATCAAAATATACAAACAAACAGGCAATCTAAAGTAACAAAAGCAAAATTTGGCAAGATTTATAAATAAACTACTTAAATAAGTCTAATTACATAAAATATTCGGGCTATTGTGTGATTTATAGACAAAAACACATGCCTGTGCAATGTAACATTCGATTGATTTGCAGTTTTTCTAAAGCCGCATCCTTTAATGCTGCAGCGTCGCATTTTTATTAATACCTAATTATTCTCACTGTCAATATTTTTGTCCAATTTAATTATAATACATGTGAATAATTCAATAATACATTTGGAAAAACATTTGTTTTGGCATTTGATGTACTTCCCTTTGACAACGGTATCATGTACCTCATGTACTTGAAATGGCCACGGTTGGCATTTAAAATGACGTTACGAATTTTCGATTCCCGTGTTTGACACAGACCAATGTAATGCTATCTCTTTTGGCTTAAGACGGCACGTAATAGTTAAACAAAGACAATAATATGTTTATGTTTTCGACGTCGAAATGCATCATATACATATAACGTCTGATTTATATATGTCAACGTAACATGTCCTTTAGTTTCCATAGTCTAAGAAAAAAATAGACGAAGGCGAAGCAAACGTTACAAACAAACCAAAGAGGCAGTATAGAACTGGTCAAGGATCGTATAAACTATTTTAACATTGATGATTGGCATCATATATAGGACATGTTATATTGACATCTTAGAGGACGGAAAAAAAATAAAGGAAAGGAGCTGCATAGACTACAGAATGAACGGCAATGTGCATATTTGAACAAAAATTGAACGCTACAAATGGCGGCTTTCTTTAGTGTTGTACCATAATCTATCGATAAGTCATTATCGACATGCAAATGTATAGCTTGGATGTTGAAATTGTTTTTTTTTTGGTTTCTTTAGTTTAATGTAATCAAAGTATGGTTAAAACGTTTGAAAAAATCGGAACAGGAACGGAACTTCAGGAACTGAGAATACCTAGTAAATGAGTCTTGTTGAATCTAAATTAAATATAAAATTATTTACCAATAAACCTAATGATGGAATTGCGTTATCATTTAATGTAGTTACAATCAAATTTCTGTTATAATTTGACTCCTCAAAATGAAACGAATAAATAAAGATGGTCTTTGATCCAATGTTTATATTCAGCAGTCCTATAATTTCCAACCATTCTTTTTTCTTTTTTCATTTGTAGGTAAACTTGAAATAGTAAAATAATAATAATAATAATAATAATAATTTAATATTAATAATAATAATAATTCGGCGTAGGGATGTGACGATCTCATCGCCCACTGGTGGAACGGCACAGTGAATATCATGTCACTTTACCGTTTCAGTAGTGCAAACAGTCAGTGCTTGAGTTCATTGATGTACAGAACCGTGTCAAGGAACTGGTCTCAGCGTTAAATAGGGTAAATAACGGTCTCCCCGGGGTAAGTGAGTGAAAGCCCAGGGTGTAAAATTGCTCATCGTAAATGAGGGAGCACAATAGTTACGATGAGCGAATAGGGCCGCTTCCCGGGGGTAATCGCCGGGGCGCGCCTGGAGCTGGGGCTGGGCGTGGCAGTATGCGGGCCCCCAGCCGCGGCAGACTGGCCCGACCATCCGGCCAGTCTACTTACGATCCATCACCACCAGTTGGCATGGTATCGGCAGGGGCTGGGGCAACTCGGTCCTAGCAATCGGTACCAGCCTCTGGTGGAGTACGGCGCCGCATGGCATGGACGATTGATATGAATAAAAATGCCATGCGGGCCTATTTTAGGGCCTCAGGTTCGGGAACCGGACGGACAGGTTATCGAGCAGTAATGTACCGCGAATTTCTTCGGCTGGAGCCAACTTTGACAGTCACAGAACAAAACCTGGCGGACCGAGTTCGGTACCTACAGCGCTCAGGACTTTTTAGCGCTGCCGAACTCGAGCAATTACGATGCGAGGCTGTTCCTTCACTGGAAGAAGAGCCACCCAGACTGGAGCGCTCTCCTGTTCCCAGCAGGGAAGTTCACATGGTGTCAGCCTAGTGGTTAGCAGCCGGATACGGGTGGTACTGTGAAGTGATTGGGGAACAGTCGCCCTGGATTTGGAAGCGTTGAAGAGTAGCCTGGAGGAGACGATTCTGGAATATCGCCACGTGCCTCTTGAGCGAAGGCCACGGCTGCCTCGAGTGCCTCTCAGTGTCAAGGTTCGGGATGCCGTTGGGGCCATTAACAACATGCTTCCCTCATTTTTAGAGGAAAGCGCAGGCCTTTGGGAGACAGACTCAATTCTCTTCGCTGCCGCAATGACTGTGTGTCAATTTGTCGGCGTCAGGATGCCGCCAACAAGACCCGGCGGTAACCACCAGGTTGGCAGTACTACTCCTAGGACTAGTACTAAGCCAGGCCCGATGAGTCGAATTGAGGGTCGTATAGCATGGGCCAGGATCCTCATCGGCAAACTGACTAGCTTCAGATCAGGCGTCACAAGGTCGAGAGTGGTGCGCTTTGTCCGAGAATCATTTCCCGGTGAGAACATTTTTGTAGACTCACCGGAGTTTGCACGAAAACTGACAGGGCGCATCGATGATCTGAAGCAGAAGATAGCTGCTTGGGGCAAGCGGATGCGGCGATGTTTCGAAAGGGTGAAGAGGTATCGGCAGAATCGTCTCTTCATGAGTGACCAAAAAAAGGTTTTATAGGACACTGGAGCGTCCTGATGTGGTCTTGACGGGTGAGCGTCCGGACAAAGCAGAAGTGGTCGCCTATGGCGAAGGCTTTGGTCGCAGCCCGTCGATCACGAAGAGGGCCCGTGGTTCGAAGCGGTCGAGGGAGCATTAGCAACCATAGCGCCTATGAATCCCATCAGCATATCCGAGATGTAGCGGTAGCGGTCCGTAAGGTTCCGAACTGGAAAAGTCCGGGACCGGACGGACTGCATCATTATTGGCTGAAGGGGTTCTGGTGCTGCCACGCTACTCTCGCTCGTCAGTTCCAAAGTGCCCTTGAGAGTGGGACGCTCCCAAACTTCTTAACTACTGGGGTCACTCATTTAGCTCCAAAGAGCGATGCTACCGTCTTTGTACAATATACAAGACTTTAACATCTGTTTTGAGCTCCAAGATAAGTCAGCACATTGTTGATAATAGTGTGATGTCTGAGGCTCAAAACGGATGTAGGGGCAGTTCGACACTTCCTCGGGCAATGCATGGGATGTTGGAGAACGATCCTGAATCTGGACGGTCGGCGGATGACGGATGCGGATGACCGAATAGAAATAAGACGAGGTATTTTCCAGGGCGATTGTCTAAGTCCACTGTGGTTTTGCTTGGCCCTGAACCCTCTGAGTACTCTATTGGAGAGGTCGGGCACAGGCTTTCAGTTTCGGAGAGGTGGGCCGCGAATGCCTCACATTCTCTACATGGATGATCTCAAACTATACGGCCCCACAGCTGACAGATTGACGGAGCTGCTGACAATCACCAACGATTTCAGCAGTTCGGTTAGGATGGAGCTTGGGATCGATAAGTGCGCGGTGGTCCATGTTGAGAGGGGACGTGTCATGCATTCTGATGGCATTAATGTTGGCACCAATCACTGCGGGTACTCTCCGAAACTGAAACATACCGGTATTTGGGCATGTCACAGACCGTCGGTGTGAAGGAAGCAGACGTGAAACAGGGTGTGTGCGAGGTTTTTTATCGGCGCCTGAAAAATGTGCTAAACAGCTATTTATCAGGTGTTAATAAGATCCGAGCTTATAACTCCTGGGTCATGCCTGTTCTGATGTACACATTTGGCGTGCTCAAATGGACTCAGATGGAATTAGACGCTCTGGATAGACGAGTCCGCACGACGATGACCTCTCACCGAATGCATCATCCGAGATCGTCAGTTATGAGATTGTATGTCCCGTGGAAGTGTGGAGGTAGAGGCCTATTAAGTGTCAAAACCATGCACAACCGCGAGATATGCAGTCTCAGAAACTACTTTTTGACGATGACGGATGACGTAATTCGTGGAGAGGTTGTCACATGTGATAAAGGGCTAACTCCCTTATCGTTGGCCCAAGAGGAATGTCGAGACCCGGTGGTGCTTAGCACCACTGACCGCGAGTACGTATGGAAAGAGAAGGAGCTCCATGAGAGGTTCTTCAAGGTACTCCACGAGCCTTTTATGGACCGTAAAGCCTCCCTACATTGGCTGCGTTTCGGGGACCTCTTTGGGGAAACCGAAGGTTTTGTCTGTGCAATACAGGGTCAGGTTATCAAGACGCGGAACTATCGGAGATATAGCCTAAAGGACGGCACAGTCGACATTTGTAGGGCATGTGGCCGTCCCGGAGAGTCACTTAGGCATATTGTTTCCGGTTGTTCCGCTCTTGCTAACACTGAGTACTTGCACAGACACAACCAGGCCGCCAAAATATTACACCAAGAGCGCGCTCTCAAGTACGGACCAGTGCAACAGAGGTTGCCATACGAAACGCCGGTAGTATCTCGACCTGGCGCACGAGATCACCGACATGTGGGATGTGGCGTCCACTTAAATAATCCCAATTGTTTTGTCCGCAAATGGGTTAATTCCAGTCAGCCCTTCTAACGGCTTGAGGCGGTTGGATTTCTGTGGCGTGTCGCTTCCAGCACAAATGCAGAAGGCGGTCCTGCTCGATACGGCACGTATTGTTCGCCGATTCTTGGACCTGAGTCCCTGACCCCGGTCGACTGTGCCATTGCTGGGAAATACCGCCTCTACCATTTAAAAATTCAAAATTAATCTTTTAGGCCTTGGGAGAGGCGAGAGTTTAAAATAAATACAACAATAATAATAATAATAATAATAATAAAATAATAAAAACCTCGTTCTGAATTGTTTTAATAACAGAATATCGATAATATGTACGCTTACAAGAACAACACTATCACAAAACAATCATTAACAAAAATCATCAAAATATACAAATAAATAGGCAGGCAATCTGAAGTAATTAAAGCAAAATTAGGCAAGATTTATGAATAAACTACTTAAATAAGTCTAATTACATGAGATATTTGGGTCATTGTGTGATCTATAGACTGAAAAATAACCATGCCTGTGCAATGTTACACTCGGTTGATTTTCGCTATTGCTAATGCCACATCGCTTAATGCTGCAGCGACGCATTTTTATTAATACGTAACGGTTTTTCACTGTCAATATTTTTGTCCATTTTATTACTATCCATGCAAATAGTTCAATAAAACATTTGGAACATTTGTTTTCACATTTGATGTACTTCCCTTTGACAACCGTATCATGTACTGCGAAATGAACACAGTTGGCATTTAAGATGACTTTACATATTTTCGATTCTCGTGTTTGGCACAGACCAATGTAATGCTATCTATTTTGGCTTACGACGACACGCAGTAGTTAGACAAAGACAATGATATGTTTATGTTTTCAATGCTGAAATGCATCATATACATATAACGTCTGATTTATATGTGACAATAAAATTTAGATTCAGAACTTTTTTTTCATTCTCTAAATTCAGAACACAACAAGGAGCGCCCCTAAGCTAAGGATTATTTACATTTAAGGTTATTATTACAGAAGTAGAAAAATACCTTATTCGTAGCTGATACGCTGACTATGGGTACACTATCGGTTAGCCAAGGAATGAAAGAAATCTTTACTAGTACAATAATTCGACTGTTCTTTAGAAATTATTAATGTCTATGGATTTAAGGAAAAAGGCGAGTTTTTATAGTTACATTTTTTACAAGCATTAATTTTTGGTTTAGATGTATCACGTTTTGAGTTTCTTAATTATTTCTTACCATTTTAAGCTGATGGCTGTATAGCTAACGCTGAATAAATAAAGTTTATTTATTAATGTCTGTTATGTATGTATATTAACCCTTAATCGGATGCGAGCTAATCGGCTAGTAATGATAGGATTTTCAGTTTATTCTGGTTAAATATAATATAAAGAAGAAACCTAATTTATAAGAAATTAAAAAAAAAATAGTAGGGTTGGTTTTTTTAAGGTGGACAATATGCGACCATTGTCTGATAACTGTGATGAAAAGTGGCAACTATGTGGCCGTTGTCTGAATAAGAAAATAAAACTTCCAGCCATTTTAATGGAAATAAATGTAATACGTAATAATAAAATAATTAAGATTGTTACATGTATTTTTCAGCTAAATGAAACTTTTTAAAACATCCTTTGACGCAGAGAGATACACCACAATATGAACATTTTATATTCGACCTCTTCGTTTCTTTCTTGGTCGAGCAAAACTTGCAACGCTTATGTCTCCTGTGCTTCCGGGAAGTGCACGCCAACACTCTGAAGACGAATTTCGTCTTCAGAGTCTTCACACCAAAATTTCCACCTTTCTTATTTTTAAAAATAATTGGCCTCTGTTTTTTGCATGTGAAGTCACTAATAAGTGCTCTTGCAAGTCGCAATCTAAAAAGTCGAATCGATATCCGACCAATTTTCTAGAACTTTTATTAGTGCATTGTTAGACAGTGGTCTATTCGATGACATCTTTCCCTGTAAAAAATTGAAATTGCTCAATTAAGTAAATAACTATCAAAAACTATAGTAAATGACACAAGATGAAAGATAAACAAATACGAAAAGAACGGACAATGGTCATATATTAGCCACGTACTTTCAACACATTTTTTAGACATAAATTATATTGTAAACTACCGTTTCTGTACCTTCAACACTTAAAAATATCATTAAATCCACAAATAAATCATAATTATTTACTTACCGAAATTTTTCAAGTCACAAATCAAATAATTAAAAAAAAAACGCGGTCAGAGTACCGTTTATGAAACTTTTTACCGCCAATTTGAATTTGACGTTCATTAGCGCTCTATTCTTTTATTTTTTTAGGTAGTACTGCCAACATGACAAAATAGAACGTTTTTTCTAGTAAAAAAAGAAAGTTATAATGGATGCGTTCAGATTTTACTACTGTAAATAGTTAAACAATTTGACTTATGTAGGTGGCATGTATTCTACCATTGTTTGAATAAGGGTTAATAGGTTATCCTAAATAAATGCGTATATTTAGTTTACTTTTTGTATTGAGCCAATTTTGAGGTCGCTTTTTGTAATAAAAGATTTTGTTTATTGATCAGTTTAGACTCGGCACGCTGCATAGCTTCCCTTTCGTCACTTTGCGACTCTTGTACGCTAAACTGAACGCGTTAAGAAGTTCAGGTAATGTCAAAAAGAATGTTCGCAATTACACGGTTATAAGTCTTGTAGAATACTGACACCTGCCAAAAGGCGCAAGTTATGAGATTCATATTTTCGTCGTAGACATTATCGATTTCATGAACGCATACCTTTATCATTATATGTAGGTACTTGAAAGTGATACGTTATTGGGTTTCATAAAATGATCTTATGTTTCATATCAATAAAAATCACTTACAAATCTACGTACTTCACTATCCATTTCACATATTATGATGGGTACTGTGATTGTCACAGTACTATTCATTCTAGTTTTATTTTGTTTTGAGCTTTGAGTGATGTTTTTTTGCGGTGTGTTTCATTGCTGTTCATTTTATGGTGTGTTGTCGCCTTTTTGCTTTGGTTGTTGTTAAGTTTTTATTTGCCGTGTTGTTTTCTTTCTTTCCTTTTCGTTTTGTTTACTATATTCGTTCTTAATGATTCCCTCTTCGTTACAAATTATCTCGACAAGATATTTAAATCGTTTTTTTATTCGATTTTACATCACAACGTCTCCGTAATTTGTCTTTTTCGAAGATGGATGATATTTAGTGTTACAGTTTTCGTGATATTTTAAATAATTATGTAGTTGTTGTCGACAGTTTCATCGATAGATTGTGAAACTTGTGAAAGTAGATAAAATTTTGCCAAAAATGTCTGAATTGTGAATGTTGCGACGTTCTAATTATTACAAAATCCATTATTATATACTTTGTTCTTTTGGTATCGAAATCAATTGTTAGTCATACACATTATAATAACGACAGCCGGATTTGATTATGTATATTGAATTCTAATGGAAAACTTTAAAATATGTCTTCTGTTTGTATTTTGAATGTTACATACATTCATTTTCAAAAATTAACAATTCAAATGAACCTGTGTCCAGCAGTTACACGAAAAATAAGCCGATGATGATTCTGAAACAAGTACGGCTATTTATTTCATAAGCGTAAGTAACATTCAGTCGATAGTATAATATTCATCGACTGAATTCACTAGCTGCTTGCGCGGGCAACACTTTTGCGCAATGAACTGTCATTTTACTCCATCTCCAACTTTTCCAAAAAATATATTTCAAAATCATAGATTAGTAAAAGTTGAAATAAAGTTACTTCCATGTTTCTTTTATGTTTTTATTCATAACTTTGAACAATTACATCTTCAACATTTAGGGCACATTTATTCGACTCGAATTTCATAGCGGTCACTCCGCGCGGCCGCCACTCAGGCGCCGTTGCCGAGCGGAGGCCGTGTTGCCAACGTGTGTCTGTCATATTTAGCTTTTTTACGTTCTAACTTACGCCGCCGGTCCCGGACACACGGGCGATACTGGATTGAATTTGATCTACGCAGCGGCAGCAACGCGGACTCCACTCGGCGACCGCGCTGTTCTATTATCAGGAGATTTTAAATGTTGTAGCCTAATAAGTAGAATTCAGATTCGCTATTAATGCACATGAAGGCGTGGTAACTGAGCGGCCGCCACGCGGCGACCGCGCGAAACTTTCGCCTCGTGTAACTGGGCGCTTAGGGTTTGGAGCCGAGCTGTCATAGTACTTTTTGTTTGTATGAATACACCCCGTCCTAATAAATAATTTCTTTTAACACATTCGACCATAGAAATCGCCCAAAGCCACTTTAAATGAATTTAATATATTTAAAATTTAATTTATAGCCATATTGTTTAGATGAAGCATTTACACTCGTTACGAAATGACAATACAATATTTTATTACGTATATAATCATTGACTCTGAAAGTCGATAATGTCCCATCTCTAACAAATCCTTTAAAATCGATTATTTTTAGAGGCGTATTCTGTGTTCGGAGATAATATGAATGTGCGGTTGTAAAAATAAGCTAGTGTTGTCGAATTTGTTTGTGTGAGACCACAGTGACACAACTCGATATTGCATTTGGGTGCACCTGTTTGCTTGTAGTAGTATCCTCTAGACTTGTGCCTGATCGTTACTTAGCGGGAGCGATCCTAGTGAGTTAAATCGGTCAACTGAACTAGGTCTGTCTCCTAGTTCATTTAGTTCATCTAGTTTCTAAGTTAGTTAGTTCGTCTTGTCTTTGCTCGGACATTGAACGAACGCTCCAAACTAGTAATTTTATTCACATGAACTACTACGGACTTCTAGTATTATGAGGTCAATACTACACTGCACTAAATATTTAAAAATACAATTTGTGTGGAATCGGATCTATTAGATTTTCCTTCTTATTTTACAGGTTTAAAAAGACTGTCATTCTAACTAAATATCCTTTTTTTACAAAATAAGAATTTTAGTTAGAATGGTGTGTTTAAAAATCAATATTTAGGTACAACTATTTCATATATTCGTACACGTAGGTTGATATTAAACATACAGATACCTACCAAAAAATATTACTCTTTTGCAAGCTTGTATATATATCCACTCGAACTTGTACTAAAAGTAGTGAAAGATCGCTATTTGTCCCGCTCGCATCGTTCCTACTGTATAAAAGACAGGTGAGCTATCAACGCAGACAGTTCCTAGTTCGTAATGAACTAAAAATAACAATGAACTATTAAAACCGTGCAAGATGAACTAGTTCATGTCGGTCAGTGTAGTTAATATTTTCCTAATAGTTCGTAGTTCATGAACTATACAAGGCTAGTACCCTCCCGCCAAATATAACAATAATACACATATTCAAATTATAATCAATTCCAAAAAAAATCCGGGATTTGTAGAAGGGAATGTCCAAATTATTCTTTACGTTATTACTCGAATTTTAGGTTATGTAACTCCCCCAATTCCGATCGCTCCTCAAAAAATGGCAAAAAGTTTTGTTAAATAATATCCCGTGTTGCTACAAGGAGATCATTAGAGGAATTAATAACTATAGTTATACAATTTTTATGATACACTGGCAAATTTTGTCTATGGTTTACGTTTTGACAAAAACCTTCAAAATGTTATGTTGAAAGAAAGCAACCGCTTTTAATACCAGAGGGTAATTCGTAAACATTTTTGGGATAAAAAATTCCTGAAGAAAAATGTATGAGAACCCTTTTAAATATGTCACTATCAATATTTACTGGAGACCAGTATGTGGAGGTCACGAAGTTGTTGATTCGCAAAGATTCGGTGCATTCTAATGTGAACTGTGTTTTTGTTTGCTTTGCTTTTTAATAATAAATTAACATTGAATTACTCGTATAAATAAATAATTTACCGCCGATTGGCTATACCATTGTGGTGTGTAAAGGCAAAACATCGTTCTTATAAATCACTGAATAAAGAACAATGGATAATACTTTATTTTCTGAGCTATCATATCTAAGAAATCATTGGATAGAAAGGGTACTGGAGGACTATGAACAAGAGCGTAAGTAATATGTGTTCGGTTTGATCTTTTCTTATTTACTCGGGCGTTTATACAGACTGTTAGCTTATTCAGTAAACAACATCTGGAGCCACCATACTTATTGACACGGAGTCGCATTAGGCCGGTCATGAAAAAGCTTTATGTCCATGTACTAAGAGTAAAAACACATACTGCGTTTCGTGTCATATTTTTTGGACTGGCTCAAGCAGTTTTCTCGTTAGTGTGGTTACGTGTAATTCAGGCCGTGCCATTTCACAAATATGTAGACCAGTTCCAATGTTCGGATTACTGGCTTATCTTTAATTGTCTTGGCACCTTTGTGATGGCACTTCTAGAATTCAAACAAAGTAGTGTTATTGGAATAGGTACACATTTTAAGATCGTGATTTTAACGATAGTAATGCCGTGATTATAACATGTGAAGATAACTCTGTATTGGTGCATATTTTCATTTTACGGGAGTATATTATTATGGAGTTAGTGACGGTGTTGACGGTGTGCGCCGATCGCAAAACCATCGACGGTGCGGCCTCGGCGCGGTGCGGCGTCTGATGGATTTTCGATCGGCGCCCCACCGATTGGTAAGTTTAAAATAACACAAAAACATTGTCTAATCAATCTAATCATATATAAGTATTAGTTTTCAATATTTTCTGTATGGGTGTTGCATTATTCATTATGTCATTTTAACTTGGAAAATAAATGAAAAAAAAAAAAAACTTAATTTTATTGTCAATTATTACAGTTGTGTAATATAGGTAGGTATATCTTACAATGGGTGGGTACACCTTCAAAACCAATATTGATCGTTTTATGCGTAATAGAATATTAATTATCTTAATATTTTAATAAGTTTTATTCACATTCTAACATTAATTCAATGTTTAAAATATTTAATTTTTCTTAATGATTTTCTTGTTTTTCTGTCAACTGCAAATGTAGGTAGATTTATTTATACTAGACTATTTGTAATAATTATGCCACAAATTTCGTAATTATCTCCCACTCCTATTCTAGATTATGTAGCATTAAATTTTCATTTCTTTTTTTATTATGATATTAAGTAACTGAAATGAACAAGTTGTGCACCTAGTGGCAAGCGATACGCGTGCCCGTAGCAGTTTTAGTGCCACCCAGAGCTTTAAATCGCAAGGATCTGAGGGGGCCCTGAGACACAAGTTAACAGCCCGATGAGCCTGTAATTGCGCCAGCACCCTTACTTACTTTTCAAAACCGGTACGCTCACGTTACTGCTTGGCAGTCGAAATAGGTAAGGTGGCAGTGCTTTCCTGGAGAAACACTTTCATGAGGTCTACTGCTACTACATATTTATAATATACCCACCGTATTTAAAGCAAATAAATGATAGTTTTTTTTTTCATAAAATAGTGGTGCAAAATGTGATGTTTACTTCGTACATAAACAATTGAAAACTATGCAGGCTAGGGTGTTCTGGATGTTGCGTCTGTTTATTCGCAATAAGCATGTATCGGTATTTTACTGTTCTTTATGGATTTTATAGCAAACCTCGGCTAAAAATAAGATTTGTTAGATTTGTTTGTGGTATCCATGTGATACGCCGTTTAAAAACGAATTAAATAAAAAAAAAAACAAAAAAACTAGAATATTTGTTATCAAGTTTTCATTTTATTTGGAAATCATAATTTTGTTTCATTTTATCCTTTATTTAGTCCGGAACGAAGTTATATATAAGACTAAAGTTGTGGACATCGGTCCAGAAATGTAGCAAGATGAAATGGCAGTGGGCTGGCCACGTCTGTCGCAGAACCGATGAGCGATGGAGTAGACAGGTTCTCGAGTGGAGACCACGTCTCGACAAACGTAACGTAGGACGTCCCCCTGCAAGAAGGACCGACTATCTGAAGAAGGTCGCGGGTAGTGGTTGGATGCGGAAAACGGGTGATCAGGCACTATGGCGTACGCTTTGGGAAGCTTATGTCCAGTAGTGAACTGCAATAGGCTGATTGATATCCTTTATAGTGTGGCATGAGTAATAATTGTCTTCATATATAAGAACGCTTTTGCTTATCTGGCCTGTTTTGTGCCATTCGGCAGAATACCGAATACTGAATCACTATTCATACACATATCAAACGAAAACTCCCTACTTATTATGTAGTTTACTTATGACTAAATAAACGCTAACAAAATCAACGAAGTAAGTTTTTGAAAGTTAACCAAACTGAAGTGAAATAAACGATTACTTTCATCATAATTAGTTATAAATTTAAATTTTACTGTACCAAATTTTTTTGTTTTAATCTACATTATTTGTCATAAAGTACTATATTTCGTGCTAATTTCACTGAATTCGCAGGTGACGAGCTCGGTCCGTCAGGCATCAAACTACTGCAGAAAGAAAGCCGCAGCGCGGTTTGGAACATGTGCAAACTGCTCGGCGTAGACATGAACGGCGTGCCTGGCCGCACCTGCCGGATGCTCGAGCGGTACCTTCACAAATACATTACCATCTACTGCAGTCACATTGATGGTTAGTACAGCTTGCTTAGTAGGCACTTAGGCAGTATATCAAGGCGTAGCATTTACATTAGTCCATTCACTCCTGGCAACCCAAATATGCCTTCACTTGACTTTTGCCCAGTTCCTTGAATTTTTCTGCTAGCTACATCGTCGACCTCATCACTTTCCATCAGGTGAGATGGAGGTTAAACGCATACTTATTTTTTATAATAAAAAAAATTAACACTCATCGAAAAGTTCGCCTAGTGCCGTCAGTCAATGCAATGCATAATGGTGAAATTACAGGCACATGGGCCTTGTCAACTTATGTCTCAGGGCGACGGGCGCAGTTGCAGAGCCCCTCAGATCTTTGAAATTTAAAGCTCTGAGTGGCACTGCGACTGTTATTGACAGGCGTGTGCTTACCATCAAGAGCATGACTTGTTCGTCCCGTCTAGGGCACACTAGAACTTTCCGGAACTGGCCACTACATAAACAATAATGAAAAAGTAATTACAACATTTGAAAATGGAACTCTTTGGCTGTAGAATACAGTTTGTTTCATCTGACTGTCACTTGTTTTTACATTGTGGCGTCATTTTAGAAATTGGTTGATGTAGACACATCACCATGGATTTAACTGGTGAACATTTTCGTAGTATGATTTTCTACGACTTTAAGTGTAATCTAACAGCTCAGCGGAACTTCCCTCGGCTTTAAACTGCTTTTAACGATGAAGCACCATGCAAGACGACTATTTATAGCTGGTTTGCAGAATTCAAACGCGGTCGGGTGAATCTCAGTGACGAATTTCGTGATGGTCGCCCGTCCACTGCTGTGAACAACAGAAACATGGATACTGTGCGTCGTATGATCAAAACAAACACGCATGTGACATACCATGAGATTCGTGCATCTTTAGGCATAGCCTTGAGTCAAATACAATCAATACTACATAAACATTTGGGTGTGGGATTGGTACACGACTATTTGTTTGCCGGAAGTTATTGACAAACTCCGTAAAAATAGCCGTAAATGCCATATCATCGTGCACGACGATAATGCCAGTTCTCACACGGCCAGACAGACAAATAAATTTTTGAAGGTGAACAACGTTAACCTTATGAGCCATCCCGCGTACAGTCCCGACCTGGCACCTTGTGACTTATTTATTTCCAAAAATTAAAAACCAGTGCATGAAAAGTGCATTAAAGTTAACGGAGAATATTTTGAGAAACAATAAATTCATTTCTGACCATTTATAGTTATTTTTTCTTATTATATATTTATATGTATATAATATAATATAATGTGATGTGATGTGACGTGACGTGACGTGACGTGACGTGACGTGATATAATATAATAATATACAAAATGATTAAACTACCGAATCCCACACTAAGTAAAATCTTGTATTTTGGAAAAATATGACTTCAAATGCTGTTACTACTATTACTTTCACCCTTTTGATAATAAAAAAGTTATGTAACTGAATGTACATAAATGTTAAATTTGATTATCATATCATACAATTTTCATTGATCCTTTGTTGGTTGCAATCTATATACTCTCGATCAGTTTGTGGATTTTATGTTTTCCGTAACATATTTTAGTTACAGGTTTATGATTGGTTTTTGTGCAATGACTTAGGAAAAATTAAATTTTTAATCACTCTTGAACCACAATGAACATCATACGACGGTATTGAAACCTACAAATACTTTACCTACGAATTTAAGTACTTACAATTTTTGAGCAGATGACGAAGAGCGCGGAAATTTTAAAAGGGAATTATTCGCTCGTATTCCACTACTGACAGCGTCGTGTGCTCAGCTATCTGCAAAGATGAGTAGCGGAAGCACCAAAGTGAACGCAAACCATGTGCGCGCTTGCCTCAGAACTTTAAAGCTAGAATATAGCATACAAGAAATAAACGCAAATGCGTTCCACGTTTTCAAAATTTTAGGTGAGTGCTAGTTGCGGTACGTATAGAGTCAAGAGCACGTTAAGCTTGACACTAAAAATTTAAATCCAACTTTATGCCGCTTGAGATAAGAACGGTCCAAAGTTCAAAGTGTCAAGCTTGACGTGCTCTTGACTGTACTTACACATATTTTTTATGCTATGTAATTGTTTTGCACACTACATAGGTAGAACAAAACTAGTGTTAAGTAACCAATTGCTAGAAAAAATATAATAATTTAATAAACGAGAAATGTGTCCTTCTCCTAGCTGATTTAAAAAAAATTTAGTATTAGTGCAGTTGGCTTAAGCCAAATGTTGAGAATGTTCTTTCGAAAATTGTTTTTCTGTAGCTACAACGTAGGTAGTTGCCTTAACTGTCTGACGTCTGTCTATCATGTACGGTGACCCTACTCTCGAAGCACGAAATCCGTAGTTACGGCCGTTTTCCCACTATGGATGACCTACAGATTTGAGTTTCGATTGGGGCTCGACCACATAACAATAAATACAGTAGACAGTAGAAGTGCTTAGTGGACATGACACGTGTTCCAACAGTACGTGGAGTTCCACATTTTCGCTTTGTACTTTATGATCGTGTCAAAACTTCGAAACTCGTCGACAAATGTTTTTTTTTGCTACTTTGGAGGCAAAAATTGTAGTCGCACTTGTAATATTATCCATGGTGGTGTTTCATATCATCGTTAAGTCTTATTTTATTATCGTAATAATTTTAATGTTACAAGAAGAGGAAGAAACGAAAACCTTATACCGCTGCAATATGGTCGTTCCTTTTTTGGAGAATTAAGTAAAAATCCCGGAGTTTCCACGCTACACGTAGTCGACAATCGTTTGTCGTCGTTTAGCTGGTGACCGCTAGATGGCTGCACTTTCAATGATTTTCAAGAAATTTCAATATAAATATCAAAACGTAAGTTAACACATTTAAAGTAACATAATTTGTTATTTCTTTTTAAATTAGATACTACGACCGATCATTGTCAAGATTTCATACATTGTAAAATTATGAATGTGAGTTTAGGTGACAGCGCGAGCGGTTGTGGTAGTAATTGAGGCTTTAGGCACTTCCATTGTTTATTTTCTTCCGTGGCTAGACCTAATAAGAATATAGATATGACAACGCGATTTGACATTTTTGAACGGGCCTATTTTCACGGACTTTGAAAGTAGTTCCGTAAGATTTCGTGTTTCCAGAGGAGGGCCACAGGTACGTAACTTTTTCTACAGTACTATTATGGTATCTCGAATATTATTTATGTAAAGGATTTCGTGTGCCGCTCTGGACGGGCGTGGAAGAAGGCCAAATGTTCGCGCTAGAAATCGGAATGCCCAGGAACATGCTGGAAAGCGTAGCTGTCATAGTGAACTCTGCGGAGTTTGCCCGCGACAGAATCGAGCAATGTGTTCGCGGTATTGCTAATGACTCCCCTGGATCGTGTGAAGGTTAGGTACCAACGAACTTATTACAATTTAGGTATTGCAGGGCAAACACTGCTTCAGTAAAATAAAATAAAATAAAATAAAATAAAATGAAAATTACAATAGGATGCGAATTGGTTCAAAGTCACAGTGTAATGTTCAGGGAGTCAATGTTACCTTTCTCATGAATTCCCAAAAAGCACGCAAGCTGCTTATGTTACCTCTGTACAACCTAAAAGTTGTATATTAGCTGTTTAAGATATGTACTACAGTACTTAAGTTCTTCAGTAGCGTATTCAAAAGCAAGTAAACAGACGCAAGTTGTACAATAGCCGTACAACGGCAAATGTAATCCTAAAAGAGATAAAAAGGCTAGTCAGAGAGCTATTGTATGGGCAATTGATGTAAAGCAGAGTTATTAATTAGTTTTTATGACACCGTGAGGTCTTGTGGAGGGCTTTTGAAGTTAGAAATGTTTGAATGGAGTTATTAGCTCCCTTTAAAGGGCTTTTGGTGGTATATCGTATATTTCTAAAGCTTTTATAATACCTTAAGGTCTTATAGAGGGCTTTTGAAGTTAGAAATGTTTGAATGGAGTTATTAGCTTCCTTTAAAACGCTTCAGGTGGTATATCGTATATTTCTAAAGCGTTTATAACACCTTGAGGTAGAGGGTTCATTCATTCATTCATTCATTCATTCATTCTTGAGGTAGAGGGTCTGGAACTGTTAAATAGATTTTACTACAGCCTTTGGAACGCTATATCCACAGCAGAGAAATATATTTCTAAAGTAGCGCTTATGTTTTTCTATTTGAGAATTCTACAGCAACTTTACTTCTAATAATTCACAATAGCGCGTCAATACCACAATTGTACAACCGAAAGTTCTACAACGGTGAATACTAGCAGCTAAATCGGTAGAACGGTGTTAGTAAACTCTGAAGGCTGTTGTAACAGAGACGCCATTATAGTTTTTAATAAAACCAATTTTTTAGGTTATTTATATATTTTTGAATATCTTAAATATGTACAAAAACCCAATCCACTCCACTCTTTCTCACCCATGACACTAAAAAAACTTCCAACAAAGCTAAAATGTCTTATTTAAACTAAATTCAAAGTTCACACAAAAGACTGCACATATAGAAGGCGCGTAAAAATTTTAGCTAAAATATATGTACGTATTTACAATAAACTGGTACTCGTACTTTTATTTTGCAAGTATTGAACGGAAAATTTATTTTATCAAACTGTTGTCGTTTTTTATTTGCAATCGTATCCTCCATCACTTTCCAGTTAGCAAGGTCACGATCTTTATGAGCTATAAAGTGTGTTTTGTTAATTTCCCCAAAATACCGTTGCTGTATATCTAGTACAGCGCCGTAAACTCTAATTCGTAGATACAGTCACGTCTAAATAGGATGCTAGCATTATAGTCGCGCTATAAGAACTTATTTAGATACTTTTTCTTACTCCTTTTTATTACTTAGGCACACATTAACCGGTTGCATATCAATTTTGTATTACTTAGACGCCCATTTACCGCGCACATTAACCGCGCGCATCTTCTTTCTCTCTCCATTGTATCTTTGACCTAACACACATTTACGACCATTGACTTATAGCAAATAAATCGGTGCCCATTTTGGAGGTACAGTGGCGCTGTAGCTGCTTATACGTCTACTGTAGAACTTATTAATGCAGCCTATGCCGTTATTAAGAACTTCTAACTGGCTAATGTACGGCTTGTTATTAGAGCTTGTGTGCTAGTTGGGTTATACCTTATTTATTGCTTTCTTAGATTTTCGCAATTGTTACATATAAGAAATGAAACTATTTTTTCGGATGTAAGTCGCGTATATTTATTTTTTGGGACAAAAATGTCCCATGAGCAGCCGTGACTATGTGACCTGTAAAGGGCCCGGAACGTTGGTTCATTTGAAAGAACAAATACGCGTAATCTATTTCCGAAAAATTAGTTTCATTTGTAATCCTAATACTGTAATTAGTGTCATCGACACCCACGTCGGTGGGAAGTAAACGCTACGCTACGCGTTCACTCAAATATTTGTTCTCAACAGTTTTTTTACGCGAAGTTTTTTTTATATAATACCAAGTGACGGGACAAGCAAGTCATGTGCCTAGTGGTAAGCTACACGCCTGTCCGTAGCAGTGCCACTCAGAGCTTCAGCTGCCTGTCACCTTGAGATATAAGTTGACAAGTCCCATGTGCGTGTAATGTCACCACCACGTTTACCATATAAAACCGGAACGGAGTAATGTCACTTTACAGCTTGGCGCCAGAAATAGGTAAAGAGGCAGTACCTACCAGGAGCTCTACTGCTACTAGTATAATCTGTATTAATACTGAAGTGATAAACAACAGGACGACCGATGCAATCACTACACTTAGTGGTGGGCGCAGTGGTGGCGAGCGCTCGTTACATGGCATTCAGCGAAGCAGACCCTGCGCCACGGCTGGCCAACTTGACGAGTGCACCGCCTTCTTTCATCAGCTGCATTGCTGACGTCATTCTCAAAGAAATACTCGTAGACTCGTCTTCCTCCGAGGATGTCAGTCAACCCAAAAAAAGGAAGATAACGCATATTAACACTTAGACTACGCTTATCAAATAATTTGTTAGAAAACTTGATGATTATATCCTAGAACAAATACTTTATGTAGTAAATCTTCAAATTTGTTTAGTGTTTGTTGAATTTTCAAAAATCGAAGGTTCTCGGATAGACGTGGACGTGCAAGACAATCAATCGTCTCCCAATTATTGTAATGATATAAAGGGAAAATTGTTACAATTGATACAAAGATAGAACAAATTTAAAGAAAAATTCCTTAGATCCGGCTGGATTTTGGCTGTTTTGCCATAGTGCTACCTGTTTTCTCACAGGTTCGTAATTTTCTTTTATTTCTCAATTCGTAGGGTCAGCTTTAACTACCTCTGTGGCCGAACGGTTACCATCCCGGAATGCCACGCAGCGGTTCCGGGTTCGATTCTTGGGCCGGGGGAAATATTTGTATGGCCTACTTTTATTTCTCTCGTAAATTTGGTTGTAATTTGTTGTCTTTGTGTGTGTCCATGGCACCCGCGATGCAGGGTTTCGCAAGTACGGGGCTGTGAGTGTGTACGTTATTATTATTAATATTGTTAGCTGACTCGTTCCGTAACTCGGTTAAGAGAGCGATAGCTCGCGTTAGGCTAAAATGTCGTGCAAAAAATATGGTTCGAGTCCAGCAATATCGAAGGAATTTTTCTTTGAGTTTGTTCGATCTTCACACCTCATGGAAGAATGGCATAAGTGGAATTAGGTCAAACATGTTTATTGCTCCATTAGATAGCGAAAAATAAGACCCACATCCTCTACAATTGGAGAGGATATGGATTATATTTTTCTGTATCTAATGGAGCAATAAACATGTTTGACGTAATTCCACTTATGCCATTCTTTCATGAGGGGTGCACACTTTGATGCTATTTTGTATCAGATATAATAACAAACTAGTGGAGCACATTCACAATAAATATATAAATAAATATTCATTAAAGTTCTCAATTTTTTTAAGATATGTAGGATGCATCGAGTACCTATATAACCAGAAATAAAGACGAAGTAAGGGCCATACATTCCTGGTAACTCATCAGTGATACATCGCTTATAAATATCAACTCTCGTTTGCACTGAAATATAGACAGCCGCCAACAACTGACCCTTGTTTACGTCTCCGTATACTCCAAAAATATTTTGTATTTATTGTAATAAAGATAATAACTTTAACAATGGCGTGCTGCTCCATTCGCTGCTGTGGGGAAAAACAGCAAAACATCTAATTACAGAACAAATAGAATCAAGTTTCATCGGTAATGAAATATTAAATATGTAATTTTGCAATATTCGTCTATTATAGCAAAGCTCAAGTTAACTGGTCGATTTGAATTGAAACAATTGACGACACCCGTCAATTATTTCTAATTCGCGCTAGCCAATCGGAGCGCAGTTATCACAGTAATGACATGGCAGAATAGTTTTCAAACAAATTAAATGACATTTCGTCTCTATTTCTGGTTACTTGGTAGGTACGTGTAATGGTAACCAAAATAATTTCACTGTTGTAAACTTACGATGTTCATCTCATTGTTCCTAGTGCAATACCCTTCCTAATTTCATGTTACTATGGAAGGGACAACCAGTGCGTCTGTTTATATCAACTTGACGTCTCTGTGACCTGTTACCCACTTATAATTAAATATAATTTAAAATTAATACATAAATCTGTTACGTCAAATGTACCTATTCGAAGCTTTTATCTGCACCTCTATGTGCACCTTTGATATTCGAAATTGGTGCAGTGAAACGTCATTATTAATTATATTGTCTTAATTTTAAAATATACCATTTTATATCTTCAATGTGAGAATATATAGGTATGAGCGGTATACAAAAGTGATACCATTATGGAAACGGCGATGATCCATAGAGTAGGTACCTATTATTTGTTGTTAGTACAATTCGACCTAATCTGTAACATGTCATTTAATATAATAATAATTAATGACGCTGTGTGTGTGAAGTGCCTGATTGTACCATCAAATCATGTTGGATATTAGGTCTGGCTTCCCGCTGCGTGCTCTTTGATTAGCCAAGCGCGAAATATGGATGCACCGACGGTACAGATATTATGTGCTCAAATATTGAATAATACCCCAACCAAACATCAATATCATACATTTGATACTGAATTTTTAATTAAAAACCTTGAAAGGAAATAAGAATGTGTTTTCAATTTGATGTGTTCACAATTAATGAATTAAAAGCGATACAGACGCCACGCTATTGCAGCGCTTCTACCATAGTCTAATTTGAAGTCGCAGTATGAAAGTTTGCCGGGTTTTAACAAGCATTTCTGATTTGATTACTATAGCTACTATCTACAACAAAAAGTTGTGTTGACGTGACGTGTTTCATGTTGTTGAAAATTCAAATCCCCGCGTAGATAATCACTGCTTTGTCTTTTTATTTTTTAACAATTGCTAAGTACCTAAGTAGTTTGTTTTGCCTTTTTTCGACTTAATGCCTATGCTTATTCTATCCTTCCATATAGGTGGATGCATAGAGCATTTTCCCATTTATTATCTCTTCTGATCATAAGCGGTGATCGTTAGATAAGGTTTCAAGTTTTTTGGTTGCATTATTATAATGACAGCAAAGCTTAACTTTGCTAAAGCATTTACTGTAGTCCTGCTCCTAAAAGGGACAAGAGTGGAGGAACTAATTTAATTAAACAGCAGTCTGCGACCACAACCGAGCCGCCACTGTAATCCGCGAAATGTTAACAAGTTATAAAAATTATGAATTAACGTCAGTGAAACGAGGGTCCGACAGGGAAGCGACGCCAGCGCGGGCGGGGGCGAACAATAGATGCTACTTTAGGGTGCCCAATAAAAACTTGACAAATGGCGTTTCATAATCGCAGCACATTCCAAGCCTCGTCACAGGGAGTCCGTTTTTGTCCTCCCCGACGGAAATATGTCTGTTGTCCTGAAATTACTTCATGCTCTGACATACTCATCTATCATGGAAGTTTCAACAGACAGAAGAACATAATTTTAAATGTTCTCTTCGCTGTAAGTCGATTGGGTGAAAGATGGTACCAATACAAATATTTTAGTATTTGATACTCTAAAGAAACATCTATTACAATAATCAAACTTGTATACAATAACAATATAATTTCTTAATACCCTTGTACGAAAATTATGTGAAGTATGCTTTTTATTAAGAAACCATAATGCAAAAAAAAATATGTTTCATTACAAAGTAAAATTTTTCGTTATGCACAGTTGTAGCATGATAGTTTATTATAACATAAAGCTAGGAGGTCATAAAGTGAGTAGCGGGGTTACTCCTTATTGCTTGGGTAAAGAATGCCCAATAATAAGGGCGGCCAAATATTGTGGTGTCACCGCACCCGCTCGACCTCCCCGCACCCTTACAATGTTATTAAAAATAATTTCTCATTTTTATTGCTCCGCTTAGGTGAAGTGGTTGCTATCCTAAATTAACAATATTATTATATTACACCTTGAGACGCTACACTTGCGTAGTTTTAAAATAATGGCCTCAAGCAAAAATACTATTAAACATGTGTACTTAGAAAGTAATGTAAAACCATATTTTTATTTTAACAGTAATAGGTAACAATAATAAATTAATGGAATTTTCAACAAAAAATTCTAAATCTTTGTTGAAACTTTTCGAATATGTCTATATATTTGTTGTTATGTGATAAATTGGCTTATTCTATATATCACATTGTTTATTACAATAAACTAATTTAAATCGTATGATATTTTAGGGAATTTCATACTGGTTTGTGGTTTACTTTAAACCATATTAATAGAGCGGCGAGGACTTTTAATTGGGAAAATTAGAACTAAAAATCATACAATAATAAACTTGCCGAAGAAACAATCGAATTATAAATATATTTATTTATTACAACGCTTGTATTTGTAACGTCTCACGTCCGTCCGAGTCAGACATAGGTACATCCTGTTGTACATATGCAACACATATTTTTTCATATTTATCTCTATTGTAAAAGATAGATACAATGAAAAGTCAATCCTGTCGGTCGGTGTGATGGGTGTCAATCTGAAATGGGTGGCTCTGTCCTGATAAACGTAAGCTATCCGCTGTTATAATATTTTTAAGGTTGTTTTTCGATGAAAAGTTAATAGTTCGTAAATGGATTTATGTTCCAAAATTAAAGCCAATCATTCATACACATGTATATTCAACTTTGATAAGTAGTAGAAGTGAGTGGTAAAAGCTGGAAGTCACAAATTTGAAAATATATGGTATAAACTAATTCGATTTTATAAAGTACTAGGATTAGTTTTCCAATTTAAAAACACATAGCAAAAAGCTACTAGCCATAGAGTGGTAGAAAAGAGAAATACGGAAAATGTGTAAAGATCACAAATAAACAAAATAAGTAAGAAAATCTTTGATTAGAGTTTAAAAATGGGTTTCGTAGACCGAGTTTTTCTGTAGGCGGTGGAAAAGCGGGGCGTGTCGTGAGCGCACCCGCCCAGTGCGCCTCAGTACGCCACCAAAGTGCCGTCAGTTGCCGTCGCAAAGCCTTTCGCGACGCATTCGTCGCGCGTGTCTGACACGAGTGAACCACTCTGAAAATTAGCCGTGTTCTATCGGTAAGTAATTTCTCACTTTAAGGGATTTTGCTCCACATAGGATTTAATAATCTATTAAGTAAATGATTATCAACGAATGTTAATTTGAGACATTTTTTGTTTTTGAACAATGTGCATTCCGTTTATTAAATTTTTTAAAAGTAATAAAGTTACTTAACATTGTGTGAAATTACATAAATATAAAAAAAATATACGTTTATATACATACTTACAAGTAGCGTCGGTTATATGGGATTATATTTTTTGTGTTAATATTTGTCTTTTGACTGTATGTAGGTAGGAAAAAGTTGTGTAGTAACCTTATTACATAAGGTTTTTAAACCGATTGTTGAACTTTGATGAATAACGTAACATTAGATTGGTGAAATGTACAAAATATTCTTTATGAGCTTACTGATAAACGTTATACAATGTGTTAGTATTACCTGTGAAATTAATTTAAATTATTCACAAAAATGTGAGGACGGTGATAAAAACGTTAGAAGTAACACGGTTGGGCCAAAAACGTACCAGGAAATTAAACTAAGGTACAGTTATTTTAATACGTACTTTAGTTATAAAAAAAATATGTAATTAACAACTTCTATGCATATTTTTATTTTTTTTTTAATATATTTCAATGTAACTTTTGATATGAGGTAATTATCACTTCTTTAGATTATCACTTTTATTCTGATCATAACCAAGATTCAGAGGTGGGTCACTTCTAAGCATATAGATCAGTTGCTGTGAATTTCGAACACAATATATTTGAAATTCACAAATCAAAACAACTTAAATCGGACCTAATAAGACGTGATGAATTTATGAATACTTGGGGCTCTATTAAATAAAACCAAAATCGTCGGTTATCTTTAACACATAATTTAAGAAATATATATATTAATAATGCTGAGATCAGTTTTTTAGGAATTTATTTTGTAATTACTAATTACAATAACATAAAACTATACATAGAACCGAATTTATGAAGTTTTGTTTTAGATAAAGCATAAGTATTTAATATACTCATACATGATGACGATTGCTATTAAATAATGGCAAACTAAAATTAGTTTTTATCTTGCCTATAATTTTAGGGTATGTTTAATTTTGTAATTTACTGGTTATTATTCACAGTTAATTGCATTCGATCCGGAGCACGATCAATATGGACTCTTTTCAAATGTAAATGGTAATAATTCATTTTATTGCATTGCCACTGCGAATTAAAATAATATATGACTAAAAGGGTTTGTGACATATCATTAGGTGATGTTAGAAGTGTTTGTACTTTATAACGATTCGAATAAAAATGCAGATACCTGAACACTTATTACTAAATTTTGGTGACCGTCTGTTACGTGCTTCGTTTACGAGTATATTATTTACGACGACGTAAAATGGCAGCTGGCAGTGGGCAGGGCACATAGCTTTTAGAACTGACGGCCGTTAGGGCAGAAAGGTTCTCTAATGTAGACCACGAACCGGAAGGCGTTCAATGGACGGATGACCTGGTAAGGGCGGCGGGTAACTGGTGGATGCACGTCGCGTCCGATTCGCTCGTCTGGAAATCTTTGGGGGAGGCCTATGTTTAGCAGTGGACGTCTTCCGGGTGATATGATGAAGATGATGAAAATAAAACGTAGCCCAATAACGTAAGCGAAACGAAACATCGAATGAAGTTTATTCCAAGAGCGAAAATGTAGAAAAAGATTTATAATAGCTGGCGAATTTCAATGGCAAACAGTGTTTGGTATTCGCAGTATCTCACGGTTGACTCTTAACGTTCGACATGCATCGGAGATAGTAGAAATTAGATATCACGCGCGAAGTCGTGTGACATCATGACAGCTAAGGCAACATAGAGGTTACATTTTCTCAGGATATGGAAAAATGTTTGACGTAAATTCTATTTTCGCACATTATTTTGTCAATGGAACGACACAACCATGCACTTCGTTACATTCTGCAATTTCAAACAAACTAAAGGAGACAACAGTAGGTATTGGGCGTTGAAATTCTTGTCGATAATATTTTGAATAGGTCAGTGAATGCACTCGATAAAAAAGGAAACAAGTTTTAATAGAGATTTCACGTAAGAAAATATTATGAACGTAAGACTTTTTTATACTTAATTTAGAAATCAATAAAATTTCACGGCGTACCGAATGTCACCCCAATGTTAGTTTTGTGGGTGAAATTGAAAGTGAACCAAACTTGCTTTTTTAATTTTTTGCGTAATTCAAATAAAAGCTTGTACTAACACCAAATTTAAAATTAATTCTATCAAGAGGTACAATTTACTGCTTCTGGGTTAGACGCCGGTGCGACACGAGTGAATAGAAACAATGACTACTGCCTCTGCATCACTCGCCGCTTATGCGCGTACATCGCGTCCAATTATGATATAATTGAATAATTGAATAAATGATTAATTATTGTACATGAAACATGGCATAGTGTCTAAGGTGGTGATGATACTTCCACCCCTAAATTAGGTAGTGTGTCTGTATCTCAGCGGTTACAGTTTTTTTAATTAAAATTATAAATGAAAAGAAAGCAATAAACAAACTAGTTGAAAAAAAAAGAAACAAAATACTGAATAAATGTAATAAAAGAATGAATTTTAACATAAAAAGAAAAGTAACACATTATAAGAAAAAAAAATATGCTATAAAAGAAAAACTTTAAAGCACATGAAACCTGTTGCGTACGTAAAAGTAAAATAATAGATAAAACCTAGCATTGATGTTTTTGTTCTTAACAAAAATTTTAAGCTAAGAATCTTCTCAGTATAATCATAAGTTTAAGTGTAATTTTTCCAACCAGTTTTGTTTGGATAACAAGTCGCAAAAAGAGGAGCATACACGCGTCAATCTTAATGCCATATACATACCTACTATATTGTTAAGAAACAAGATGGTGTTTCTTATTTTCAGCAAATAGTCAATTGTGCTGTCAGTTATCACTAGAAAGTGTTGTTTTGTTCAGTAGCATATTATTTAATTTTATATTTGAATTAATTGTAAATAGACATTACAAAAGCAACTAAAACTATTCAAAAGTTTTCTGATACGCGCAAGAGGCAAACGGAACCGATTACATCAATTACATTACAACAGATTGGAAGATTTCAAACAAAGGCTCTATAGAGTCGCTTTAATGTTTATCTTATTTTTAATGTGATTTTTTAATTAATGTTAGGAGGACGACAAATTAATCAAATGTTGCTGTATTCTTTTTATGCAATGAGATAACCAGTCTGAAGTCTGAAAATTACATTTGCGCTAAATTCACCGGAAAGATCACCGAGTACTACTGCAGCTAATATTTTTTAATTTCTTATTTGTGGTTTTCGGTTCTGTTCATTTCTTTGTCGCTTAACGATAATCTCGAAATGTAATTACTATTGATTCACTACCAACTGCCTCCTTTCCAAATTTCGTCAAGGTATTTTCAACTGTTTTATTGTGAAAGGTCTGAACTGACCATAGTTTTTTTCACATTTATAATATCACTATTAATAATGTGATATTATCACATATATAATTTATAATATCACTATTAATAATGTGATATTATCGATAATGTGACTTCCTCGTAGATGCTGTTGGCATTTATTATTATTTCTTGCAACTCAATCAATTTGTACAAAATTCTACGTTCATTAAATATACAAAGGGTGTGTAATGTATCATATAAATATTATTAACATAACGCTTAATAGGCATAAATTTATTTAATATTACAATTCACTTCATACCTGTAACGAATGTTTAATATAAACTCACATTCTATAACTTAATTTTTGATAACAATCATTTCTTCTATATTTAAGAGCAATTTAGTGAACTTAACACCAATTCAACTAAATTTCATTTCATCTAACGACTCCAATCTTAATTTAAAAAGTAATTCTTAATATAGTATATGATTATGGTATATATATAAAGCTAAATAAATGTTGATTGTAAGTATTTGTACAAAAATCTTTTATTTCAATTTGGAAAAACGATATACCTAATATATATATTATAATCATTATACTATAATTCGACCTGAAAATATACTCGGAAACGCTGAAACCAAATTCTCTGCTGGCACTCTCCGGCCGCTGCCGCGACACGTTCGCTCGGCTCGCGCTGCGTTTTCATGTTCTAATGTAACTTATACTAAAGGAGGGGCGCACATAAATTTGACCTATACACCTTATACTTTAAAAAAATCAAATATCTAATGAAAATGAGTAATTTGAAGATTCGTTACAGCAGACACGGACTGCCTCCCTTCGCAGTCCGACTTTTAAATTACACCCTAGTATCGAACAGATAAGTACCACGGCAAGTCGGGTTTAACCTTATTATTTATAAAAAGTGATATTATACTACGTAAAAATTATCTGAATTGACAATTGAAATGATTGTTATATGATAAGAGCTTTATATAAAATGTTCTTATAACATGTGAATATTATATCACACGAAACTTATATGAAATTAAGTTAATATTATATTAAATATACTCCGTTTAAATTAAAAGTAAAAATTAAATGAACGATATTATATCGTTTCAAGTTATTTTATTCGAATTTCACACAAGTGAGGCGCGCCGTACCGCAGAGGCGCAAGTACCTACATAATTACATTACAATTAAAATTGAAATATTTTTAGTTTATATCTCTAATCACAGCTTTCGTAGTTTTTGTATTAGATCCCTAGTGCGTTTGTTGGTAGGTCAACGGATAAGAATGACTTTAGTTTTTGACATTAAAACTTCTTTAAATTGTGTTGGAAATGTACGGGATCAATGATCTTATACATATAGATATAAGTACGGGATATATTAAAGAGATACGAACGAAAAATGGAGATCAACGCAATGATATTATACTTGTAAACTTACTGGATCAACGTCTACGTTAAACGACCGTAGGCATTTGTCTTATTTACGTCATTTTGTCGTATTCACGATAAGAATATCAAATTTTACTAAAAAAGAAATCTAGTTGGGCTGTTCCATGCGCATGACCATTGCTTATATCAATGATCTTATATTAAACTTTAAAATTTACGTGGACACATTTTTTTGTGGAGAAATTGATATGTTTGTTGTACCCAAATTTTTATAGTTATACATACATTCCACTGTCAGGACACAGGTGTCCTCTAATACCTAATCGTAATATGCAGTCCCAGTGCGTATTTAGGACCAGAGCCGGCGCTAGCACATGTAGCGCCTGGGTGCAATCAATACCCTGGCGCCCTCTAGTAGGTATGCGATGAGAATGGAATAGTTAGTTATATTATCCTCAGTAATCGGAAATCGGATGCAAATAGTGCAATTATAAATGATGATGGCAAGCAATAACTTTTTTACTTGCGCCGTGAACAACGCCGGCTCTTTGAGCCGCCTCAAGCGACTCCCGGCGCCCCCTAAAACTCTGCGCTGGGTTACGCCGCTTATCGTGCGCCATAGGTAACTGTTCGGGGCTCCACGCCTTTTGCAAGTGTTGTGAACTGTCTTAGATTGCTGTCTAATTTTAAAAACGTTTGACACCAAACGTGACACAGATATGTCCTATGATAAATACTCGCAGATTTTTCCACACATTTCTTTGTAATATTGCAATGATTTTCTATAGAAATAGAAGATGAATGGATAAAAAATAGATTTAATTGCATACCTCGTCCGCCATCACGCGGTAGGCAATGATTCTTATCAGGGGCTTATTGAAAAAGGGGCGGCGCGAGAGCGCATTCCTATCGCGCATAAATCACCGACCGACGCGGCGCGTATATTTCTTTCGGCCTCTCCTTTTTTATTGCCCACTTATTAGCCTTTTACAAGCGATTGTGGCTAATTTCACAGAACAAATGTGCGTTTAGTAGCGACGACGACTAATATTTGTATTCTGGTTGTGCCTTTATGGCTAGTGAAAGAATTAGGAAACTTCTAACAAAATGTGAAGTGTCATTACTAAAAGTTTTACTCTGGAGTACAATAAGACGTTAAAATTCCAAAAGAGTTGTGGTTGTAGTGTCACCAACATGCAACACATTGAATGTTTACAGTTGAAATTAACGAACTGCCTCCGTGGCCGAACCTAGGCTGAAACGCAGAAGTCCCGAAGTCGACTCCCAGTCCGGGAGAAATATTTGTATCGCCTGCATTAATGTCACTTGAGAGTTTGGGTGTCATTTGTGGTTATGTTCATATGTGTGTCCATGGCACCCGCGATACAGGGTCGCCCTAGTGTGGAGCTATCTTAGACTATGGAAACTATTTTTTCCATCCTCTAAGGGAGCCTTAGGGGAGCTATGAGTGTTTAAAAAATTATTAATCACAGTTGAAAAGATTGGTATGGAGTTATCGATTTTAAACAATTTTAACGGAATAAAACAAAATCTTTGTAATTTTAGCTGCCCACAGCAAAGAGTATTCTCATCTCTGTCCGAGTGTAATAGTAATTTAATAATAATTTTATCAGAAGTTGCCCTTGTAGTTCCTTTATTCATGCTTTTATATAATGTGAGTGTATAGGTAAGTTGGTTACATTGGATACCCTATTATAAGCTACAAATCTGTTTAGGGCTGTTCACTCAAAATAACATTTTTGATACAGCCATGGACCAGAAATAATTATACAAATAAGTCTAGCAGTCCTAAAAAACCGGCTTAAAGTAGTTCTGGTATTCTATAATTCTAAACAAAAATAGCACCATAGCGTTGGATTATGTTTCTTAGACCAAGGCATTTTTAGCTTTCTTACTTTTATTTTATGAATCCTACATCTTTACTACTTAAGTACGAGTAGAGCTGCGTTAAACAAAAACACCAAATGTATCATTTCATAATGTTTACCCGAGAGTTTCACTAGATGTGGCGTCTATTCTTTTCCAATGTTTACACGTAGTAGCAATAGAATGGGCAGTGGCAATAACGCGGACCAACTGTTGTCGGTAACCTAAGAGAGGTTTCTATTGTAAAGTGTCTACGTGTTAACTGTACATTTTATAACGATATCTTAACACAATTATTAAACCAAAAGGTTTGCATTAAAGTTTTGTACAAAATTACTTTTATTAAGGTAATAAATTTATTTTTCTTATTTTAAGGTAAATTTAAATTGGATTAGCATGCAACAATAATTCATTTAATTAAATCTTATTTATCTCTATTTGAATGTATACAAAACAAATAAATAAAAAAACAAAAGAAGTGCGATGACAAAAATTAAATAATAATAATAATTCATTTATTTGCTTTGGTATAATAGTAGATGTTACAATAGACAGCAGGTACCAGTACAAACACGTTTCGCTTAATATTAAGTAGCATGTAGATGTCTAGTTAGATAATGTCAAATATACTACCGCAATAATAAAAATTGCACAAATATAGACTATTGGTTTTCCATCCTCTAAGCAAATAATGTCAAGTTACAATTTAATTTTGTCAAGATATTCATCAATCAAACAAAATATTCTATAACTGCGTCGAACCTTTATCTTCGCCGCATTTTGTTAAGATTTTTTTTTAATGTATATAAACACTCAGTACTTTAAAATTAATCATTTCTAAAAGTTTTATTACACAATTTTCGTCATTAAAGAATTAGAAAGAATTTTTCGTCGTCGTTTCTTGTCGACGTTTCATTAAATAGAGAATAAAATGCTAGAATAAAATTGCAGACAATGTAACTACGTATGTATTTAACTAAGTGTAAACCGCATCGGTGCGGTATTCCAAGAAACCATAGATATAAAAAAAAGGAGAGATATGTAATGACGCTATGTAAAATCGGGTACCGATGTTGCCACTTTTTAGCTTAAGTGCAATTCAAACTTTACACTCTATTATCTACTACCATAACTTGAAGATTTTGATTAGGTAGGGCTTAAAACGTGAAAACGACTTAATACAATTTTAAAATTTAACAAAATTAAACTTACAGTCACGTGAGTAGGAGTTATATTACAATATTTCAGTATTTTTCATCCTGGTTCAGCCATTCACCATCAGGTGGAGTTTTAGTAAAAATGCTATTAGTATATAATAACTAACTATTACACGTTAGATGGCGCTGAAACTTATTTTCACCCACGCTTGCCGCGGGACCGCGGCATCTGTAGAATGTGATAGTTAAGTATGTAAAATTAGTAGCACATTTCACGGCGCGTTTTACGCCTGTAGTGGTGACGGTTGCTCGCGGTTGCCGCGGCGGGGTACTAGTAAAACCGCGCAGGACGCGATCACCGGCGCGCTTGGCGGTTGTCGTCGCCCGCGCACTTTGGCGGTCGGTTTAGGCGCAATGTGGTGCAGGCGCACGCGGGATAAGTTCTCTATTAACCGCGTGACTTGCGATTAACTCCCACTAACTTCGCGGTCCGTTCCGTAATCGCAACGGTTTCATGTCCGCAACCGCGACGGCTACGTGCCTGCACAAACTTGCGGGGTCGTGAGTATTGAAATAAAACCTCTGTCCCGCAGCACCGGCGGGCGCGGATGGAAACCGCTCCGTGTATTGTTAACCTTATTAACCTTAAACTGACGCTACTCAACGAGGGATGTGGTCCTACCTAATCGATAGTTAGAAACCATGTGGCTGTTTTTAATATTAAAAAAACATTCCATTTTTCATACTATATCTATGGCGATCGTCGCCAGTGTCAGTTTTCCATTATACGTTTCCACTATGAAGGATTTGTGTAATTTTCTATAATTGTTTCTAATTTATTTTGCACGCACATGTAAAATAAAGCCGATTTTATTGTATTTTATTTACTTTTAAAAAAATATTTAAATCTAAACAAAATCAGAAATAGTAATAAGAAAACCAATATTTCAATTTTCCTGCAGCTTCAATCCAACCTTCTCTTATTTTGAAGTCATTGGAAAAACTTAAAAATTAAAAATACTCTACGTTTAATCTACGAGTACAATGGAATTTAAATATCTAAATTATCTAAAACAATAATACACATACATTTTTCTTCAAGCAACAGCAATATACAAATTGACATGAAATTGAAATGGTTGTCCGAAATTTGAGTTGTGTTTAAGTTACTCGAAATAAAATGTTTAGTAATAATAATAATAATAATAAAATAAAGGAAATCAAATTAATGTGAATGCTTTTCGCTTCGATATTTTAGGGACTTTAATTACAAAAATCATAGTAAGAAATTCAAATATTTCGGTAAAAATTTATTGTCGATAAACATCAGTCATCGTAAATGAACATCACTCACTATATTTGAGTTTAGAATTTTCTATGGAGACAAAAAGAAAACATTGAATAATAATAGAAATAGTAACTAAAAATGCAAATAGCCGGTGGAATGTTATGTTTTTATGTTTGTAGGCGTGCCACCTCGATATGATCATTTTGATCATATCGAGGCGACACGAACCGCGCCCCCATACCAAATCTCCCCTTTTTTTCTTTATCTGTGCCAAGAATTCTTGTAAAAGAAGATCACGGAGAAAAGATGTAAAGGACCACGAGGTGATAGATTTAGCTTTTATTATGGTATTACAAAACTGGAAGGTTTCTTACGTTAACATAAAAAAAAACAATCAGAAAATATAAAGGCGTGCAATGGTCAATATAATGCGAACCGTTCAGGAGAAGACAGACTTTACACATATGCAGCCAACTAATAAAATATTAGGTAGGTTGTTACAACTGTGCCTACGTTGTTAAGTAGAGGGCCGTTTCAAGGAAGTTACGCTTTATGGTTTTGGCTCTGTTATATTTTGGGCAGTTAGTGAAAATGGTTCGTCAAGTTCACCGATTTTTCAAAATCGAATACGTCGTTTCGACTTAGATTATCTTTCTAGGGTTAATGTAAAATTGAAAAAATTACTGAAAACGCAGCAGCGGCTACGTGTATTCGTCGCGGCGCGATTTTTTACAATGCATATCTCCAGCCGAGCTGTACGTCGCATATCGTGCACGGCGCACGCCTCGCCCAGTGCGTACAAAGCTTTATCGAATATCGTGATGTTTTTTACTAGTATTGGGTTTTTCAATAGGGACATTTAGGGACACAACACAGAGTAATTAAGATGTCGAACTGAAATTTATTTCAGGTACAGTACACATGTTACATTTAAGAATAGAATTCGATCTCGTTCATATGAGCAACGCGAGCAAGTTTGCAGGGTTCAATTATTTGGAGCCAATTCGTACTCCTCATGGAAGAGTGGCATAAGTGAAATTACGTCAAACATGTTTATTGCTCCATTCGATACAAAAAAATATAACCAAGATATATAATATATATAAAAATACATTGGAGATTAGATACACAAAAAAAATATAACCCACATTCTCTCCAATTGGAGAGGACGTGGGTTATATTTTTCTGTATATTATGGAGCAATAAACATGTTTGACGTATTTCCACTTATGCCAATCTTGCATGAGGGGTGCGAATATTCCACCATTCATCCACATACATCGGCCGAAACATTTATTTTATTTATTTATTTATCTAACAGGAAGATCAACAGCTTAAAACTAACTTAAATGAAAATAGTAACGACTGAGAGCCAATTATAGATTCTCACAAATAGAAATATAATAAAAACCACTTGGATACACTATTTAAGGTATAAAACATAACTTATTTATAAAAAAGACAATTGCAGTTGTAACTCACTTTAAGTTAAAGAATTGCCCACTCAATGCTCTCCTTGCCGAAATCGCACTCGTATTAAAAAGATCCAGATCGAATGAATTACACATAATGTTAAAATAGTTACTTGCACGCCACATAAACTCATTTTGCCTATAATTAGTACGAGCGGGTGGTAGAAACAAAAGTGAACACATTGGTGGCAATTCGCGTTTGATATTGTTCCTGCGATCATGTGACGTTGTTGACTTGTTGACATAAGTCTATGACTTAGCGTAACCGCATATAAAGTAATCCAGGGGCGTTAGACCGCATTAGTGAAGTGACCATTCGACGGTACCATTTCGCGATAATTTTTACGATTATCGAACTACCATTTCAACGGATCGATTGTTTAACCAGCCGTGTGACCGCTGCAAACGTGCTCGTGGTGACTATATGAACGAGATCGAATTCCATTCTTAAATGTAACATGTTTACTGTACCTGGAATATCAATTATTCCCTGATTTATTGAAATACAAAATTGTTATGGCCTTATTGGAAACCCTATAATTTGAATATTATATAATATTCAAATATTTTTTTCTGAAAATACTCCGCTGCTTTATTGCTATGATTGATATAAAGATTTATTTATATTTATTTATTTTACATACATAAGCTAGTAACTATCATTATAGGACTAACCTAATGCAATGGTGTAATTACAATGATCACTTGTTCAACATTATTTACAAACACTAATATTATATTAAAAAATTCTATTGTATCTACTAAAATATTAAAAACCCGGGCGCTTGTTCATCTTTGGTTATCTCTTATCAAATACTTCCATTTAAACGCAAGATGATTTAAATTGCTGACCACCAAAGTAGTGGTTGCCAGAATGTTTATTATCGTAGTAGCGCAAGGCCCACTTGCCGCTATCGTAGCCGCTTCACCGCGTGCGCCTCTGTAGTTGCGGCTACGGCGCATGGACACTCAAAATAAACATTTATACTTCACTGGCTGTAATCCATTTTTTGATTGTTTGTTCAGACCATTTCATTTAAACGATCCATTTCCCTGTAACACAAACCTCTTGGAATTCTTTTCTAAGCTTCACAAATTCAAGATGTAGGTTTTGCATTTTGGTGTCATGGACGGGGCTTATTTGTATTACTCGCTATGTGACTAAAGTATGAAATGAACCGGCTGTGCGATTTAAGATTACGCTTCACTATGATGAATCTTTAATAAGGACTTCTCCTGTTAAGCTCGGGCAACGTTATGGAGGGGTTTCTGCATCACATGGCGCCCCAGTTTCTGCACCCAGCGTTGCAGAGCTTTGGGTGCGGAGCGTTTCGACCCATCGGTGGGGCTTTTCACCCGTTATACCCGGGGAAAGCCTTCGCCAGACATCTTGGTGAACAGTACGCGCTCAGCCAGAGCGTCGGTCAAGCACTTAGGGTAATACCTTTATAAGCTTATTTTAAGAACAATTTAAGCATAGGTTTATTGAAAAACGTATCATGCCTAAAACGAATTCCAAGTTCCAAGTAGAAAAACACTATATATATTGTCACTAATGTTAGGGAAATTATCGTAGTTATTTATATTTAATGTACATTTTAATTATTAATCATACTACTCAGGCAGCGTTCTATTACTTGCTTTGGATTTTCTTTACGATTTCTACCCTGTTTATGTTCCTTTCACGTACAGAGCCTGAGAGAAATAAAGTTTGATGTGCAGAGCGTCCGCGACGACAACAACACACCGCCACTATACCGGCATGGGTACACGACGCGCGATGATACCAGCTCTCCGGGGTCCGCCGCCTCTGCATCCCCGCGACCTTGCAAAGACGATGATCCCCCTGCCGCCGCTACCTGTACCGACTCACACGACTTGTTCTCACGTCAGTGCTTTATTACTTATACGCCACTGTCATATATACCTTAAATATAACACCCTAAGCTATTTCATACTGTTGGGAAACGGCTAAATAACACACCATTCAAGAGAGTATTGGTAAGTGAATGAATTGTTATCATGATGTAATTACAGCGGACGGCGAGCGCAAGTCGTCATGCGGCGTATGTGGCGCCCGACTGGGGCCGGGCGTAGCGCAGGCACACTTCCTGCAAGAGTTGCAACATCTTTACAGCCTGAGCGCGCTACCCAGAGATGCCCCCGCGCCCTCTGCGCATTCGCTGCACCATCAAGATGAAGACGCGCGCTGGGAGGTTGATCAGAAAATCAATTTACCTATGTATTTTTCTATCTTTAGAAATTTGGGTTCCAAATGTCAACTATTATTTGTTTGTAGACGTACCAACGAATTAGAGCAAACCGACAGCGTCGACTGAAACTGCGCACTCGCAAGCGCCACCACACAGTCGAGAGCATGCTCGGCTACGACCTAGAGGAGGAGAGGCGCGAAGAGCGGCCACGCGACGTGCGAAGTTACGACAACGAGGACGAGCCAGTCGACGTAGAGGGCGACTCGCTTGGCTGGCCGGAACCCCCCATAAACGTTGACGGTAAGTAACTAATTACAAAAAAATAATTTCGTTTAGTTTTGTGAAAGTTGGTGGTTTAATCTGTTCTTAATTGCACCAGAAAAAGAGCAACGCAGCGACAGTGACAAGCTGCAACTGAGCTACGCAGAAGATCTAGAAATATCGAGCACCAACGACGCGATGCAATCGCCTGAACGCGTGAGGTATTTTTTCTTTCGGAGGCCCTCGTAAAACGACCACATACCGCTAATAAATTATTGTTTTGTAATTGACAATTTTTATAAAGTCTTTGAAGGGTGTTTAAATTGTTCAGGATTGAGACTCCTAAGCCGCTGTCGCTAGAGTGCGTCAAGGCGTTGGACCCAGCGGAGCGGCCAGCGGAGGTGTCCACGTCGGAGGCATGGGGCGGCGTGTCGGCCGGTACAGCTCCACCACCGCCCGACACGTGGCCTGTGCTTGCCGCTGAAGCCTATTTACACGCCACCCGCCACAAGATAGACGGCGAGAATCTACCATCCTCTACAGACTCACGCAACTAAACAACATTAAACCTAATTTGAACTGTCGCAAACATAATGTACTATCAATTTAATCGTATCTAGGTATTAAGTTTTTAATTACTAATCAAAAGATTTAGGTGATTTTGGTCGCTACTATTGTTAATTGTAAATAAATATTAAATTTGTTTCTTTCTAGTATTTAGCCAATTTACAACTGTAGGGTCGAATATTTGGCGTCCTATCAACTAGGTACCTAATTGTGTTATTTTGTCGGTTTGTTAAAGTGGATGTTAACATTTGTTGTCTATTCGATATAGCCCTATGTAGTGGATAATTGTCTATGTACTTTCTTGAACATTTCTACTATTTTGCATCACTTGTAAAATTTTATCACTTATTATTTATTATTATATGCTTATTATTATTCTTAGGATAGAGTGATTAGTGGTCAAAATTTTTTTTCGGTCAGTTAATGCCGTTGAGATTCATTTCCATCTGTCGCTATTGCAAACGCGGTTGTCGATGACGATAACTCAGTCGAATTTTAATTTTTTGAATCTTACGCGGAGACCTTAGCCTTTATTCTATTCTGAAATCTTTGGGTAAGTATAGGCAATGGACATGTTACTATCTTGCGCAATCCACGTCACCGTTAGCAACTATAGTCAGCAGCTTTTTCCGAAAGCATTAATCGTCTTGTGTTTCAGCTCCGTTTAACTGAAATACTAAATATCTCATACTTTGGTTTTGATATTTTTTATTGCCCTGCTAAATCTTTGTAAGCATTTTCACAGCTGATCCGGTTATTCAACAAATTGTCTTTTCTCTACAATTGGGAATCTCCGTTGTTAGTGAAATTAAAGAGTCGTAACAAATGCAACTTTGGACCATCTCAGCAATTGCGATTTTTTTAATACCTACCTTTTCCGAAATTGCACTTTTTATGTGCATGTGGATGTTGTTGTGTGCAATTTTATCTGACTTCGATTTCCACGGGACGATTGACTGTGTCGCCTGAATCCCGGTGACAGGGCGCGCATTTCACACTTGTAAGGACATCACACACAACTAGGCTATATATGGTGACTAATCGGACCACCCAGCTTACCAAAAATGTTATTCCATAATATTTTTGACCTGTACCAGATATTTTAGGAGCTTTAGACTCGAGGTTGCTGAAGTCCCTACGTAGTTATATAGTTATCCAAATTAGTGATAGTCATACCGTCACTGTACAAAAAATACCTAACCATCGCGACCCAATGTCGTACGAAAGTTGTTGTTATCTCTGTGTGAATGGAAATTAAGTTATTATTAATGTTATTGTACTCATATTTGTATATCAATTGTATCATTAATAAATAAGTATTAGTATTTAGGTATGAAAGCAAACAACTACATACGCACTTGAACCCCTTACATTATGTATGTAATGTCCAACTATGCTTATTAATTGTAAAAAGCATTCAGCTTAGAAAGTTACATAACAAGTAAAATGGAAAATTAAAGATCCACAGCATAATTATCACATTTTTATTATTTTTAAAAACCGTTCGCAAACTCATTGCTGGACGTAGAATTCAAGACCCAAAGTTACAATAATAATTTTAAAACGTAGACGTTACAATATCAGATGCCTCGAAAACAAAGCAGAACGTAAATATAGGGAATTAATAAATTAAGTTCGATATACGATTTTCAGACACCAAAAGCACACAGCTTGTGTATGTGTGTTATTTACTACAGATGTAAGTCCCAAGATTAGACGCTAGATTAAGTAAGGATCAAGTTAAGAAATAACAACTACCACGGAGGGTTGTAGGGATAATTCTGTTGACTTACGTACTTGTGATGATGTGATAGGGCTTAAGGTGGACAATAATTTTAGGCTTCAATTCCTCGATTGTTCGTATGACCTCAGGACAAGCTGAAGCCTGTATCCACAGCACTACGTCCCGAGATAAAAGCAAGAAACACGGAATTTTGTGCGTCAAATTGATTGTTACACTGGACTAGTGCTAATGCTGTGAGTCGGCCAGGTTGAGCTTATACGAAGAGTACCGGTAGCTTCCTTCTGCCGTGGAGGCAGTCGCGCGGAGCGGTGTCTCAGACTCTGGCCCTGGCCTGTAGTCTTGCACCACCTGTCACAACAAAGGACAATATTCATTGCCTGTAACACTACTGTTTGTGCCAAATAGCATGGCAACAGCGATCATTTACCCGACTTAAATTCGGAAAACACAAATCGCAGCGACCAATTGCCGATTCTCCACAAAACTGTCGTAATTTTGGCATCGCGTGATTAACATAATAAAAGTCAATGATATAACTTACAAAATAAATGAAATTGAGGCATATCGACTGTCAACTGGTAATCGGTACTATCTCAATTTTCACAACTTTACAGGTGAAGAAAAAAATTATTTGCGTCATTTACATAGCATCTGGTTTATTAAATAAAAATACGCAGTTTTAAATATTTTTATTACACATGTATGTATGTAGGTACACTACGTATTTTTATTTAATAAACCAGATACTATACAAATTATTTTTTCTTCATCCTGTAAAGTTGCCAAAATTGAGATAGTACCGGTTGCCAGTTCACAGTCGATATTGGTCTGTGAATTTGAATAATAATAATAACGCACACATTCAACATAGCCCCGCACTAGGGAAACTCTGTGTCGCGGATGCCATGGACACACACATAGACAACCACAAATTACACCCAAACTCACAAATTACGACAACAACTTACGGCCACACAAATATTTCTCCCGGCCCGGGAATCGAACCTGAGACCTCAGCGTGGCGGTCAAGTCAATGCAAGTGACGGGATGAACTGTTCGAAGTGATGGCAGTCGAATTCGAAAGTGACTATATTATTAATATATAACAATAGATGTAAATATTCACAAATCAAAGCAAAGCAAATCTTGAGGCACCTTGATGTTAAGGTCCCTAAGGATTTGCTCGATTTTTGACGATATGCAATGACTATACTACTGTTATTTAACAATGTAATGTGAATATTAAGGCGAACATTTGCTCGACTTTTGACGATCGTTGATGGCGTTACATGTGCAGGGACTACACTTTTATTATATAGAACAACATAGGTAATGTGAATGTTCAGGTGCCTACACATTTGCTCGATTTTTGACTATCGTTATTGGCGTTTGATGTGCTGTTTTTTCATGATGAATTAGAGCTGTCCGGTAAGAGACTTGCTCGATTGTATCGATGGTTACTGTTGCCTGTTACCGATCGATAAATAATCAGGTTTAAAATCGAACAAATTTGTAGGCACCTGGATACACTTAATTTAAATTCCACAGTGTCGATCGACAAAAAATACGAAGTCGATTGTCTGTTGCTAACACATTTACTCATTTTGTTAAGAAATCTGTAGGCACCTTTAGTAGTTTCGAATTGAGCAGCTCGTATAATTTTGATAAAATTTCACGTACAGGTAAGTTCATTTAATCATCTTTCATTATAATATGAAATTAGAAAATTATTTCACTTACTTCCATAAACGGGTATAATCTGAACTAACAATTTGGCAAGTTCGTAGCTACTTTTCAAAGTAAACTAAAATATTCGTAAATATGATACCCGTCTAATCTGTTCTTCCCTAGCGGTGAGCTCCCTGGCAAGTTCGGCCTTACGTCGCATCAGCTCCGGATCGTATTTCTCCTTGAGACACTTGTCCACCTGCTCGTACACGCGGTACAGCGTCGCGTATTCTCCGAGGCTCAGCTTCGCCTCTTGAGAGCTACGCGATTTTGTTCCATCGATGTCTAATCCTGTCGCTAGACTGTTAAATTAAAATGGTTTAGAATAGAAAGACGAAGATTTGAAAGTAATAATGATTAAAATTAAATATTTAATTTTATTTAAGTATTGTCACAGTATACTATAAAAAAAAACAACACAATAGAACTTTAAAGTACTTTCATTTATTTTACCGCCATTTTTTATGGATTTGGTACAGGTATATTCGTGCACCATATTTAAACACAGATAAGTTATTACATAAATATTTTGCGTTTGTTATGGTGCACCATTGATATAGAAAAAAAGGGGAGATTTGGTATGGGGGCGTGGTTCGCGTCAACATCGCCACAGTGAGATGGCGATCGTTGTACATACAAGATCTCTCGTAAAACGTGAAAATGCCAAGTTGTAGCGATACACCTTGTAAAAATTGGAGTGAAAACAAAAATTTTAAAACCAGTGAGATGACATTCCACCGACTATTTGCATTTTTAGTTATAATTTCTATTATAATTCAATGTTTTCTTTTTGTCTCCATAGAAATTTGTAGACTCAAATATAGGATGACTGATGTTTATCGACAATAAATTTTTACTGAAATGTTTAAGTTTCTTATATGATTTTTGTTATTAAAGTCTCTAAAATGTCGAGGCGAAAGGCATTCACGTTAAATTGATTTCTTTTATTTTATTATTATTATTATTACTAAACATTTTATTTCGAGTAACTTTAATACAACTCATATTTCGGACAACCGTTTCAATTTCATGTCAATTTGTTCGTTGCTGTTCCTTGAAGAAAAATGTACATGTAATTACATAATTTAGATAGTTAAATTCCATTATACTCGTAGATTAAACGTAGAGTATTTTTAATTTTTTCCAATGAGTTTAAAATAAAAGAAAGAGAGGTTGAATTGAAGCTGCAGGAAAATCAAAAGATTGGTTTACTTATTATTATTTCTGACTTTGTTTAAATTTCCACACATGGCCACATGGTTTCTAATTATCGATTAGGTAATCACACACATTCCTCGTTGAGTGGCGTCAGATTAAAGTTAATAAGGTTAACAATTCACGGAGCGGTTTCCATCCGCGCCCGCCGGTTCTGCTAGACAGCGGTTTTATTTCAATACTCACGACCCCGCAAGTATGTGCGGGCACGTAGCCGCCGCGGTTGCGGGCACGAAACCGTTGCGATTGTGGAACAGACCGCGAAGTTAGTGGGAGTTAACCGCAAGTCGCGCGGATAATGGAGAAGTTGTGGAACCCCGCGTGCGCCTGTACCACATTACGCGTGAATCGACCGCCAAAGTGCGCAGGCGATGACGGCCGCCAAGCGCCCAGGTGATCGCGCCCTGCGCGGTTCTATTAGTACCCAGCCGCGGCAACCACGAGCAACCGTCACCATTACAGCCGTAAAACGCGCCGTAAAATGTGCTACTAATTCTACATACTTAACTATTACATTCTACAGATACCGCGGTCCCGCGGCATACGTGGATGATAACCGCTCCATGAGTTCTTAGTGTAACGAAAAATGAGTTTCAGCGCGATCTAACGTGTAATAGTTAGCTATTATATACTAGTAGCACTTTTACTAAAACGCCACCTGATGGTGAATGGCTGAACCAGGATGAAAAAATATACTGAAATATTGTAATATAACTCTTACTTAAATGAGTGTAAGATTAATTTTGTTAAATTTTAAGATTGTGTTACGTCATTTTCACGTTTTAAGCCCTACCCAATCAAAATCGTTAAGTTATGGTAGTAGATAATAGAGCATAAAGTTTGAATTGCACACAAGCTAAAAAGTGGCGACATCGGTACCCGATCTTACATATTATCTTACAATTGCTTATTTCCCCTTTTTTCCTATATCTATGTGGTGCACAAATATATTATTCCATATACATTTTGTTCACTCACAAGGACGGATACTGATGTTAAACGCTTATTACCTATACTACCCGACTTCAAGGGACCCAACACTAACTTAGGGCGACTTAGGATGACTCTGTCTGCAGCGTCCTGCAGCTAGGTATGTCTGTGGTAATAACACATAAGGCAGTTAGGAAGTTAAGTCCACGCGCGACATACGCGGAGACCAGTCGTATCGTTTCGTCTCTCTTTATGTTTTGGAGTGCTTTATTCCAGGCTGATCATGGTCGAGTTTCTGAAAATTGACTAGAAAGAAAAAAGTCCCTTTTAGTCGGTTTTAGTTGCAAAAAACTAGATTTAGTCGATCCGCCGTTCAAAAGTATAAGGGTGTTTTACTGTCCACGCTGGAATAAACTTATTCCAGCAGCACCATTTCTCAATCTCGAGAACCACAACACCTAGCTTAAATATGATTACACTAAAAATTCGTGATTTAGTCGGTTCCAGTCGTACAATTTTAGAATTAGTCGCTCCTTTGTTTATATTTATGATATACCCATTAATTTATTATTTTAAGGTGTTAGTCTGTGTTAACGTCGAAGCTCTTTTTAAGAAGAAAATTTGTATAATATACAGAATTTGTTATTTGTTTTTTATTTGAAAGTTTTAATAATGTTTAGTTTTTTATGAAGGAAATTAGCAAAAAATATACAGTTATTTTTCCTTAATGGTATTAGGATTTATCGATCGTCATGATATTTATTACTGTATGTTTGTCGTTGTCACGCTGGAATAAGGCACGCTATGTTTTGCTATCGCCATGTCGTGCAGTATAGAAAATAACAAGTTGTGTTGTGCCTGATAGACTTGTAATGAACAAATACAGACAAACAGAAAAAAGATAACAAAGACTATATTATATAATGAGTATGTAGGGGTCGAGGGCTATAAAATTACGTGAAATTTACAAAAAAATCGGTGACAAAACAACAACAAGTACAAGCTTCGATGGCGCCATTAGGTATAGTAATACATACAACGCTCTCGACGTTCACGTTCAGAATAAGTTAGGGTTTGGTTGGTTGGTTGACAGAAGGTTGGCAGAGTAGTGTATGCAGGGGCGCACTAACTACGAGTACCTACGCACCCTTGAGGAAGGGGCTTGAAATTGGGTAGTCTAATAAGCGTTAAAGAGCTTTGTAAATAGACTGAAGAAAGGCTAAAGCTTTTCTTCAGTCTGTTGACATAGCTCTTTATTAACATAATAATATATATATTTCAAAGTTTAGAGTGGCGGACAGTAATTGTTATGCATACATATTTTGCCGGCCTAGGCCGGCAAACAGTTGCGCATTACATAAATGACACATTTTCTGACTTCTTTTCTTGAAAGTGCCTACCTAATATAAACATTTCCGAGCAAGTTTGAGAAAAGTTCATTATGCTATGTACAATTTCTTTTCATAAATTTCCATTTCGTTCCGCGGCAATACAAATTGAGCCTTTAGCGGTATACAACCGTTGCAAACATTTATATTGTCTGCTGTATATACTTATAGCGAAGAAGACTATTTTCGAATGCATTTATTAGGAATCAAAACTTCTCAAAAGGCGACGTAGACCTTTCATAAAGAAGCTTACTTGTACATAGAAGTATAGTAGCAATGGGCGCGGTTGAGGGAGCGCAGGAACCGAGGTACCACACCCTCACCCTCGCGGTAAAGCTGCAGAAGACGGTTGTACGAGATGTACTTGTACGAGGGCAGCCGCAGCAACCGCCGCCCCAGCCGGATTGCGTTGATCTCTCGATTGTCAAGCTTCGGTTGCTGTGTTGCAAACCATAAATAATACTTAAAACACATGTTTGTAGCTTTATCGTACTGCATGTAAATTTTAACAAAAATGTTTCAAGAGTTTGAGTGGTTACGTGGTTACACGCAGCTACTTGACACGCGCTATATTTCATCGCGCGTGTACTTGACCCTCTACAAGACGTCAAGGTGTTTTAAGAGCTTTATACCTAAAGCGTTTTAAAGGAAGCTAATAACTCCATTTAAAAAACGACTAACTTCAAAAGCCCTCTACAAGACTTCAAAGTGTTATAAAAGGTATTTATAACTCTGCTTTACATCAAATGCCCTTACAATAGCTATATGACTAGTCTTTTTATCCCTCTTAGGATTACATTTACCGTTGTAGGGCTGTTGTACGACTTGCGCCTGTTTAATTACTTTGGAATACCCTACTGAAGAACTTAAGGACTCTAGTACATCCCTTAAACAGCTAATATACAACTATTAGGTTATACAGAAGTAATATAAGCAGCTTGTGTGCTTAGTGGGTAACTAACTGAACTACATAATATATTTCTACTGATATATACATGAGAAATGTTGTCAGCAATACTAGCGCCACCAATTCAGAATCCATGTATAGATGCTCTCAGATAATGGTCACTCGGGGAATAACTATATTTACTTACTTAGGAAATAAATCTTAAAAACCTCACCACGTTCTTTGTTTCATTACTAGGAATATGACCTAGACCTGCAAAAATAATGCATACACTAACAACAGGCCCTGTATTTTCGCATAATAAATTATACCTAAGGCGTACCTAGAAATAATAGCTACTACATATTGATACCGTAAGTGGACGCTTGAAACTCACCCATATGATGTGCTATCGTCAGCGGTATAATACCGGATAATGGCTGCTGGACTTTTAAACCGTTCAAAACCTGAAAACATTATATTAGGCAAACAAAAACAGAATATAGGGTTTATTTCCATTACGGGAATAAATTTTTGCAATATATTATGTCAGCGATCAGAAAGTACCTGTATAGAAAACTGCACTTCCATTAGCATGAAATTGCTCGTTTGGAATAGTAGGTATCTACCGACCATGGTGTTCACAATTGAATTTTATACTTGCCTGTTGTATGTTTACGCCAATGTTATGTGAGGGAGCGCAGCTTTTGGTAATGATAAAAGGAATGTTGTAGTTATTTTTGGAGTTGTTGATGTTGCCGTAGTAGTAGCGCATGGCCGTCTGTTTCATCTGCGACGCCACTGTTGGCATTTCATAGCGCCTGCTAAGGTACTTAACACGTCGCGGATACCGGTGTTCCTGTCATCGTACAACCACATCCTTATAACCGGTAGCTACCTACGTACTCCCGCCACCTTAAACTAACCGGACACACAAAACTAACCTGATAGTTTTGTGTGTCCGTCAAGATGGCAAACGAGATATACAAATCAAACTGTGCTCATTATTTAATATATATAGTTTCTACTATTTAGTTCCTTTATTGACATATTTTCTACTTTTGGCGTAAACGCCAACGGAAATAAGAAATAAAATGGTCAGCCATTTTGATGTCAGGTCAGCTGGACCACTTCACGATTTTCATGATTCTATCAGTATATAATTTACTAGTTTAGTCTTAGGTAGATAAAACTAGAGAAAACTAACTTGAAAATTACCCCCCACCTGCCCAGCAAATCGACCCAGGAAAAAAAATAAGAAGCTGTATTTTTCACGATGACTTTCAAAGTGCTCTTTTCTTGAAAACTATTAAAGTTACGACCTAACTATATATATTTGCTAGCTGTGAACTTATCTAACATATTCAATGCCTCAAATCAGAGTGAAGATAAGAACGAATAATAGCTCTAATTTATTATTCATCACATCATAAACCAAATTCCCAAATTGACATCCTAATATAATTTAATTTAATTTTAACACCTTAATATAATTTCTGCAGGAGTAGCTACAACAAATATGTAAACAAATACTTATTTATAAACATAAATAAAAAGCATCATACGTTATGCACAGGTGTCATAAAAACAAAAGACCTAATTAACGTGGGCCAAAAGCACGTAAGATTCAAATTTAACTTTAGGCCACTTACGTTAAGAAAGGTCCCAAAGCTTTTCTATAGAGGGATTTTAGACAGAAAAACAGTATTTGTTACCTAATTAAATATTTCTAGTTGTAAACTCATTACACTTAACACAATACCTTTTCTTTCTTTACAGCTGCCGCTGTTTGCAATATCTCCTCGTCAGCTTCTAAAACTGAAATTTTTAAAACATATATCTATGCACTGTTTTAAAGTGTAATAAGTTAAGATTATAAATATTTTTGAAATTTTCACATACCAGTCTTAGAACTATTTGCAACGTTCCGCTTGATATCGGCGGAGTGCAAGGTGTTATTCTTACTGAACAGTTCCACGACAGGACGATCTTCTGTTGGAATAAAGTACCTATAGGTTCTCCATAATAATTAATGTGACTCTCTCTACCTTAATGAAAACTAAAAATTTATGTCTTAACAAAACGAGTGTCGTGAGGACCTACTGCATAGCGCATAAATATCTCAAAAATATTACATAACTATTTAATTTGGATCGCTTACTGGCAAATGCTTAATTTGCCCAACTGCTTGCGCAAGTCCAAATGCTAAAAGTTAGTAGATTGGCTTGATGTAGTATTCTAAACAAGTCAAGTTGCAATAATCATGAGATTTTTATCTGGTATTTTATTTTTAATTCCGAGAATTAACTATTGTATACTTCTTGTATTCTCCATTTATTTATTTATTGAAAACACTTGAAAGCTTACAATATTTACATTCCGGAAACGCTTACAAGTCAAGCTGATTAAATTAAATAATTATTTAAAAAAAAAACAATAATAACATTAAGAAAAATTATACATATTATAAAATTAAATTGAAAAACACTGCGCACAGTATGCTACCCACTCTACAGGACACCAGTGCACGAAAGGTAGTCCACGAACAGAAGTATCCAGCGCCAGATTACATACTGTTTGTCAAAGAATATAGGTATCTAAACTCTGATTATGGGTGAATTGGTTGCATTGGTTGGATATTGCTTATGTAAAACAAACCCCGTTCCCAATTGTTTTCATTACCTACCAATATATGCCGTTGCTTGTTGAGATGGCGGCGAAGTGGGTTCACCATCATCATGTTACGCTCATTTCTCATCGTCCGTGACTGCTGCACATCCACCTATCTGTCGCCTAACGAACTAATTCCATACACACTTGCAAAACTGTGTAAGTGATAATCATTAATACTACTTACAATGTACGACACATGCCAACAACAACTTACTGATATAGTAACACGTATTTTTCTTAAAACTAAGCATACTTCCGAAAGTTAATAGTGATTTTTAAGTGCATTTTTATTGTAGGTAGTAAGTTATGCCCCATTCTTCTACGTGTTATACATGAAAAGTGTACACACTTCTAATGTTTCGATTTAAGCAAAGCGTATCCAATCAAGGTTTGGACCTCATTTGGTAGCACGCTACAGCGTCGAGAGTCTGGACAATACCCTGTATAAAACACACGGACGATACCTTACAAATTTTAGACGCCATGCTGATACTTGCTAACAAGTGCGATCCAACCTTAGACTCACTCTCTTTCGTGAGAACTTCTAGTGGCACATGTTTCCTGCGTTTCTCTAACGTCGCTGCTTTCCGCAAAGAGGTCGGCTGTGACTTCTTGTTTATTGATATAGAGCTGTTTGCAACGAACACAATTACAATTTACATTACGTGCTGACAGCTTAAACGACAAATTATCTTAGTAAGAAACGTACAAATTTCCTTGTCGTTTATTGTTGAATAGATCGTTGTCGGATTGGTTAACAGACGCGTTATCTTCGCCGCATGCAACTTCTAAAGATGTAGCTATTAGGCCCTGATCGCGAGCTGCACCTGATGGATGTTGTAGGTCGATAATAGATAAGTACGTACCCCACAAAAAAAATCAAGTTATTTCCTGAAAATTTGATTCTTACTATCACCGTCAGCTCGAGCTCGACGTGCACGTGACCTTGGTATTGCAGGCTTTTCTCCGGTGTGCATTTTATCCTAAACAAAGAGAGACAAATAAAGAAACATTAGCGCCTCGTCGCGTACCACTACATTGCATTGTAAATATATAAATGTTGTACATGTTCCAGGGGATTTAAATTTGTAGTAAGCAAGTTTTATTTACAGATCCAGGTCTATAGCAGGTAACCTACCACAAACACGATTTTTTTTCCCGAATCTCATTATTCCGAACACGGTTTGAATTTTTCATAATGCGATTACTGTTTTGGTGTAAATTTGTAACACTGAAATGTCTTACAGCAGAAGTATCACTTGTCAGAAAAAAAATTATTAGAATAATTATTACATTCTTTTGGCAGAAGTTTGTTTGGTCAATTCATATTTATCCTACTGTCTGTTTTCCATACGGTTGCTGAATAGTCGTTTTGACAAAATTAGTAGTCTTAGATAAAATTAATCAAACATAGAAAATATATCCAAAAGTACGATCCCAGGTAGGAGTCAAACTTGGGTGCATCCCCTTTAGTACTGTAGTCTAGGCTCTACTCTATGAGTAGAATCACTGGCTGAATGTATAGTTTTGTAATTAGAAGGTGTTATAAAAAAGGAAGTAAGAAAAGAATGGAGCATCTTGACATTATTGAATTGAAACCCAACGCAAAAACTATGTGAAAGAATACAATAAAGTATATTTTGAAGATTATTCCACTTTAAATTCAGAAAAGTACCTCTCGCTACGCAATCCGAGCTACCCCCCAGTTACAAATGGTGGAATGCGCCGGCTTACAAATGAAGAAAGTACGAATCCCGAAGTGAAAATTTTTTATATTTTTATTTTGAAAAATCTGCCAATGGAAGAGACATAACATAATTCAAGCCTGCAAATGATAGACGCAAGCTTACTAGTGATGAAAGGATTCCGATGAAGAAAAGTCCATCGTGAAATATTTTTATATGTTGTTACAACACAACTTCCAAGAAAGCGTACATAAGGTCGTAATTTATTTTTTTATATTTAATATTGATTTATAATTGATACCAGTAAAAAGTGCGAGAAGTGAATATGTATTGTGTACCGGCACAAAGATGTAATGGGTTCAACGACGTAGACGAGTTTTTGAATCAATTTGAGGCCTAATAGTGTATTAAACAACTGGTCTGATGTGCATAAGAGATACGTGTTGGCATTGTATTTGGAGGGGCCAGCTCTACAATGGTATAAAACGTATTTTTCTTCATACATGACGTATGATGTGATTCCACAGAAGTTAAGAGAGGAATTTCCCTCACAGATAGATTACGCTCGAGAATTTTATTATAGGCGACAGGGGCCTAATGAATCGCTGATAAGTTTTTTTTTTTTTTTTAATTTATTGACCAAAAACAGGAAAAAAAAATACTTAATAAATAAATACAATCATCGCTCACAAAAGCCCTTCCGGCTTTATCCGCGGCGAAGGAGTTCATACATGTTACAATTAAGTTTGAAACGAACGTTTTTAAAACTCGTATAAATACAGTCTTATCTCATCATGTGTACAAAAAAAAAAGTTATTACTATAGTTTAGATAAGTTAGCAACGAAAGCGAATATTCAAGATGTTCGGTTTATTAGACATTTCTTGAAGTCTTTGACACCCAATTTTTATTTTAAGAATTTATATTTATCTAAAGAGGAGTTGAGAAAAAACAATTATACAAATAGATGATATATTTAATCACACTTATGATGTGAGTCGACAAAATATTGAATTGCCAGTATATTGTCACATGGAGCACTCTCATTGTTGGCAAACACAGGGTGACTCTGCACCGATAATTAGACCCGAGTCTAAGCAGTCGGAATATCAAGTGCCACGAGCACCAGTTGTGCATCAGGATACGCCAAGTCAAGGGTATTCACAGGCACATAGTTGTGGATCTTCGTCGGGATCTCCTCAACGTGGATGTCAGCAAAGCGCAGCTGAACATTTAGAAAATTTGTCTACAATTGATAGTTTTAGTGTAGATAAGGCACCTTTTGTATCTGTTTTTATTAATGATGTAAGTTGCGAGGCGTTGGTGGATACAAGTACTTCGGTTTCAAGTTCGGTTTCAACTTCCAAGTTGTCAAAATTGGAAATGGACAACAAAATTTCTTTTTCTAAGTCCATGACAGATATCGGGTTAAAGAAAGAAAAGTCTTCTTTGAAACCAGTATCAAAAAGTTTAGATAGTTTCTCGGTTTTGCCAGAAATAATAGATAAAGTTGACGTGAGTGAAAAGACGTGTCAATTACGTCAAGATTGTAATTTCAATAAAAATAATTATAAGTATGCTTTCCCGAAGTTAGATACAAAATATAATTCGGAAAGCAACATTTTTAAACCTATTGTAAGTAAAGTGGACAATTTACAAGTTATTAAAACGAGTAGCCTCGATAGATTTGCATAAAGTATGTATAGATAATTTACAATCCAAGCAGAAGCGAATATTTGATAAAAGAGACAGGATTGTTTTGTTATCTAAGAGGTATGTAAGTTAGGATAGTATATCGCTTGAGTAAAGTTAATTGTATGATGAGAAGTTTAGGTATAAATAAGAATAGATTGGGTAGGCAGGATCTACTGCATGCGAGTAGAATGAAAACGTTCTATAGGAGATAATTTAATGTTTTCTTGTTTTCTACTAGGTTAATTAATCTTTTTTATTTATTTTTCATGTGGAACCACGATGAGATTGTGAAGAGTTTTGGGGGAGCTTGTTATTTTCCAGCAATGCAGACTTTGAAGGACGGGAGGATATGATGGAGTACCGATTTGGATTAGAAGGATATAACTTACTTTTCCTTTTTATTTATTTTTTTAGTTTGATAGATATATTGTCCTATGTATGCGCATAGTTCGTGCTCACTCTCCCAGATGAACAAGGACTGTCTGCATTCAGGGAAAATATATTTATTTAATTATTAGCAGTCCTTCATATGGAATACCCCCATCCCATATGTATGTTAGGATATGTTATTAGGGTTATACGTGTGTTTGTTCTTGTTTGTTTAAAGAAAGTGAGAATAGCTGATCGAACGTGGATAGCTGCAGGATGATGACTGAGGCAGCTGGAAGTTCAATATTGATGTAACCCAGTGAACATCCGATGGATGCTCAAGCCTGTGTCGTCGTTGTGGCAGCATGCACGTTGAAGATAATTTAGGGAAACAGTTAGGAAGTAGTGATGTTTAGAATTTTTATTAGGATCATTCAGCCAGTCTAGAGTCGCTGAAATAAAGTGTTAGGGTTTAGTCAGGTTCCCTAATTAGCTAGGATAGCGAGTAATTATATTTTGATTTGTTTGATTAGGATGTGATCATGGTCTGTCCTTTTAGATAGGTTTTTGGCAGACTAAATTTTTTTTTTTTTCTTTATTTATATTCAGGTTACTGAGACCCATAGATACATACCTTACAGACTAACATACATAACAATATAAAATAAAATAACACTAATTTAACACGTATTTAGGTTGTCGGCGACGTGTGGCGCCATCTGGTGTCAGGCAACCGGCCACGGAATCGCCGGTATAGGACACCCTTCGGCCAGAACTCCTCCTTCATGAAGGTCGACAGATGTTCGGTCGGCACTCTCACCACAAACGAATTAAAGTTCACGTAGTGGCGGGACTCCAACCGCTCGACTCTCAGGGTGTATTTGGATTTCAACCTGATGTACTCCACTATCTCCTCAGACTTCGTGGAGTAATGCAGGCGTGACAGGTACAGCAGCGTTGTCGGGATTGCCGGACGCAGCAAAAAGTTGGACCCTGTCGGTGCAGTGCCGCACAGGTTACGGCTGGTGGGCTTCCTCTTCTTCTTCTCCACCTTTGTGAAGCCGTCATCGTCGCACCGGTCCGTCTGCCTCTGTGGTTTTGCAACTTCAGAGACAGGTACACGAGGTTTTTTCATCCCCTTCGTTGATAGCTGCCTGGCTTGTGGTTGTGGAGCAACGGGTCGGTTAACAGCTGCGACAGCGGCGTAATCACGTGGAGGGGTCAACGTGTTTACGCGTGACGTCTCCGCCGGAGCGGACAATCGAGGGGCGGGGCGCGGGGAATCGCGCTCAGCGACAGCGGTCGGTGACGCATCCGTATGGGCCGACTCAAAACTGCCGATAGATGCATTATGTGCCCCGCGACGAGTATTCACGTTACAGGCCTCGGGTGACCTACTTACCGAAGTTGCACTACTCAGTAATACAACTTGGGCACGTAACTCACAGATGGTGTTATCCGAAGCCTCCAATTTACATTGAACTTCGGCCAGACTTGCTTTCAGGGATGTGATGTCCTTAAGCAGCCTAGTGACATCGACATGGTCGAACGTGACAGGGGGCAGCTTGTGCAGCTCCTTTGCCACGAAAGCAGGCACGTCGTCTGGGTCGGTTTCCTTTAACATCGTTATAATGTCCTGGATACTCTTCGTTCCTCCATCCCTCCGGCGAGATGGCATCTGCTCGGCCTTGCCAAGCACACGGAAAAGCAGCGCCTTGCCACTGCAAATCTCATCTTCTTTAAAGTTTGATTTGCAGATCTGCATGATGCTGACCTCGTCCATAGTGTCGATGGCGTGTTGTATGAACGCCAGCAGTTCATTGGCTATGAGTTGTTGGGAACCCATAGTCAATTACGCGCAGCGGTCATTACCGCGCGGATCGCGAATTAATATAATTCTTACTGTGTGAGCACGTCCGAATCAGAGTGTGCATCGCACCGGACTGAAGCCATAGCTTCCTCGGTGGTTACTTGTTGGTAAGATAATAGCTTCCGAGCAGTGTGTGTCTAGCCTATAGTAAAGGCTGATCACTTATGTAAGTTGCCTATCATAGGTAGAGCACCAGCTAGGGATATTCACCTCTTCAGCTGTGAGGAAGAGGGATGTAGTCTAGGCTCTACTCTATGAGTAGAATCACTGGCTGAATGAATAGTTTTGTAAATTAGAAGGTGTTATAAAAAAGGAAGTAAGAAAAGAATGGAGCATCTTGACATTATTGAATTGAAACCCAACGCAAAAACTATGTGATAGAATACAATAAAGTATATTTTGAAGATTATTCCACTTTAAATTCAGAAAAGTACCTCTCGCTACGCAATCCGAGCTACACCCCAGTTACAGTACTTGGATTGCTATATGAAAAAGCAGCACGAACCAAGCGAGGGAAGCGACCGTGTCGCGGCAGCGTACTTTAAATAATTATCGTTCTAGTATCTTTTACCAACCTCAAATTCATTCATAATTAAATCTTATTTACCGATTATTTGTGTCAATCACTTAACTCAAATCTGATGTAAAACAAAACATAAAACAAAAAATTATTTATGGGTAGGTAGTTATAGATTTTTGAGTAAAAACAAAATATTGAATTCGGTACATTAGCCAAATGGAATGTTGGGGAAATGAGAATCGGGAAACGAATAAGTTATTAGAGTGTCAAAATTCACTATTTTGACACTAATAATGTAATCTATTATTGAAAGGTGTAATAAAAAAAATCGTAGCGTATTTTTGAACAAATAAAACAAAATCAATTAAATAATCAATATATACCGAAAGTTTTCGGAGGAACAAAATGCTTGTGATAGGTAACCTTAAAACACGGTTCATTATTTTTATGTTAAGCAAGAAGAAATAAAAATGGACACGAGAAAATTACTTCAGAGCACTCCTGGTGCAGTTTGTGTGGTCGATTGAAATCGCGGACAAGTCCTAACATGCTATGCTGCTCTAAGATGGTGGAGTCGAGATAGCTGCGCATGGGGTTAGGCGGCGGGACCAATCGCCGTAAGCGGGACTCCGGCTGCTGTATCTCTAAAACATAGGCATACGTGATGCGTGCCGATCAAAAAGAAGGTTATCAAGTAAATGCCACGCCGTAGCCGGACTCAGTAGCAGTTTGGCATTACCTGACATCAGAGCATAATCAGTTAATAAAAAAAATGTGTGTTTTAAATTAAAACTCATTGAAAACAAGAAAAGGGTGTAGGTATGAACCAATTGAATGTACTCACTTTTTTTCGGCTGCGCTCGTACGGATATGAACGGAACCTTTTCAGGTTCATTCACGTGTGTCATACTTTAAAACAATAAACTGTTTTAGTAACTCAAACATAAATAATTGCACGAAGTACAGACACAATATTACAATATTCTCTACAGTAGCGCAACGCCTTTGATGTTCGGCGAAACCGCACCGCCCGTGTATGTATACGTAAATATGCAAGGGTTATCAAAAAGTGGAAAAAAATGTGATCATGATTACAACGTGATTTTTATAAATATTGATAAAGTATAAGGAATAAAGTGCACATACGTATTGTTTAGATGTTTTCAAACCAGGTTTATTGCATCGTGGCAAATAAACTAAGTCAATTAATTTATTTATGATTATGTTTCGTACTTGTTGTATTTAATGTCGAATTGAGACTGTGTATAGCAGTGTGCACCACTATACATGCGTACAAGAATATTCGAAGGATTCGCAGAAAGTATTCAAAAATATTGAAAAATACTCACAGGGTGGTTACCTTAGCGCTCGATCCCACAAACTAAGAGTTGCCTCAAATTACTGCAGCAAACTGGCGCGACGCTGCAATGCATTAAAACAAGCAATGCAACGTTAACCTTTTCTTCTAATAGACAAAGTTACATTGCATTAAACAAAAATTGAAAAAGAAGATGCAGCAAGCGGCGTCAAGCTGTTACGGGTGCACATTATAAAGTGCAGTATAATATGGAACATATTCTCCACTAAATAAAGTATACATTCCTTGTAACAAAAGAGTAAAGCCGCGCGGCGCAGCGCTGCACCGCGCACCCAGTCGTCGTTCGCGGCTAGAGCCGCCATGGGCAATAAGCAGGGTAAACAAAAATATAAGAATTGAATAAGAGTGAAATTGTTCAATGAAAAAAAGTGTAATTAGTGCATGTGTGGGTGTGAATAGTGTAAATATGGCTGTAAGTGTACATTACGATTGTGAATATGTTTTAGTGCTATAAAACAAAGTAAAAATATTATAAATGGTAAAATAAACAAACTTAAAAAAAATTCAACCGACTTCAAAAACCACAAACAGTTACTTACATTAGAAAGAGAAAAATAACAAAACAGAGATTTAATCCAAACGACAACAATGCACGTACTTTTTTTTATTTATTTTTGGCTTATATCGTTTTGTACAATTTTAATAACTATCTACATTTATGGTTTATTTATACAATTAGTACGTGACAATTCTTGTCTAAGCATATTACCTATAATTTTAATAAAATATTATTATTGGTATGTGCTACCTGCTGATCGGTTTGAAGTTTTACTTTACCACTGAAAAGATATTGATACTTAAATACTTATACAATATCTAATTAGTTATTTTTGGAGTCGGTGTAAGGCAAGGTAAGTAAACAAAGAAATACTTTAATCAAGATAGTAAAATTAAAAAAAAAAAATTTAAAATTTGTAAAACTAACTAATTAGATATTGTAAATATTTAAGTATCAATATTTTTAGTGGTAAAATACAGCAAATATTAGCACATACCAATAATAACATTTTATTAAAATAAGTTCGGACAAGAATTGTCACGTTGTAATTGTATAAATAAACCATAAATATAGATAGACCGATTAATAAGTTATTATAATACTGTATACTAAACAAAATGGGACAAAAATAAATTAAAAGAATTACGTGAATTGTTGTCTATTGGATTAAATGTTGATTTTGTTATTTTTCGCTTTTTACTTTTTTGACTGTTTGTGAAGTTTGAAGTTGGTTAAAATTTGTTTAAAACAAGGTTTGTTTATTTTACCAACTTTAGTAAATAAATATAGGCAGATAAGTAGTGTAGCGTTTACTTAAGTCTATATTAAACATTAGACGGCAATGAACTTTGTGATTTAGAAACAAATAAATTACTTATCCAACCACCCTTTCTTTACCGTAGTACCATCAGACATTTCCATTGATGGTACAGAGGCAACTTTTTATATCACATTATGAAAAGGCAGGCAGGCATGATTAAGACCATTGTTTTAATCGCGGACCATATGACGAAAAGGCATTACGAGAAATTCTATCTTAATCTTTCCATTCAGGTGTTTGAGTCTGAAAGTCAAAGATTTTTATTCAAATAATCCCAATACAAGTTATTTCGACAAATACTTACAAGCACTTACCATCATCAAGTGCAGAGTCCGCTCATCCCATTATATCATTACGAGAAATGGAAAGACGAAGAACGTCCACAACTATCCGAGAGCTTTTGATTTATAACAGTTCAACAAACACACTGTACATGGTTATAAAATTTGAGGATTTTGCTCGATTTCCATGGGATACTCTCATCAAATTCTGATTTGGTAACAATGGGACCACCTCGAGAGTACACCCTTTCAAACAAAAAAGAACTTTCGAAATCGGTCCACAATTGAAGGAGAAATCGGTGAATACACTGTACATGCCAATAAAATTTGAGGATTTTGCCCGATTTCCATGGGATCCTCTCATCAGATTCTGTCTTAGTGACAATGGGACCACCTCGAGTGTACACCCTTTCAATCATAAAAAGAATTTTCAAAATCGGTCCACACTTGTTGGTAAATTAGAGCAAATTTCCATATGCCACCAAAAAGTTTGTGTGACAGCCATATTAAAAAATGGCGAAAAATACATTTTGATCGCAAATTATTATTAAACCACACATGCCGAATTTCAATCGAATTAGAGCAAAATTTCATCTACCGCCAAAAAACACTTCTATAACAGCCATATTGAAATATTGCGATAAACTAATGTTGATCACAAATTATTATCAAACAACTCCTACATGCCAATTTTCAAAGGGATCAGAATTTTTTTTTTCTACAACCAACAAACGCTTGTATGGCAGCCATATTTGAAAATGGCGATAAACCAATTTCGAGCACAAATTATTGTCTGGGACTTCTAGAAGCCTCCGTATGTCAATTTTCAGCTAAAACAGAGCAAGTCTCTTTCGGCAGCCGTTTTTAATGAAAAAAACATTTATATTGCGGCCATATTAAAAAATGTAGAAAAACTTATGACCCCATATTATGATTAAGGACTCCTAAAGACCCCCGCATGCCAATTGTAAGCCGCATCGAAGCAAGTTTTTCTTCGGCCGCCATTTTGGATTCGCCATATTGATTTTTTTTACACAGGCAGTTGACCCCTATTACCCTCTATGACATGCCTTCGAGTACCTTCTACCTATCTCTAATAGCTTTCGTGATAGAAGGCTTTGAAATTTGTATGGCGGCCATGTTAGTTATTTAAATTTCGAACACTTTTTACTTTCTGCAGAAATTAACCAAGGTGTATCTCATAAAAGTGCACAAAAATCCCCCCCCCCCCACAAGCGGGTCTTCTTTGATTCTTTGTCTTGGAGCCTATCCGCGTACAACGGTATAAATATCTTTTTTCACCATATCGGGAAGTATGCGTTCTAGCGTCTGTGGCAAACAGTTTGAACATTTGCTGTAAACCAATTGTAAATAAAGTTGTATTTATTTCTAATATTGTTTTTTTTTATTTAATCTCAATGGTCAGCTCAATTCAGGACAAAAAATAGTCCAATTAAGAAAACTTAGGTTTTAGTCAAATTTACTCCTTTTGCACATTAATAGCAATAATTTTCTATTTATATTAGATACAATAATTAATTATACCATTTTGAAATCTACTTTAAACACACATTATTTTAGAATTGGCGACTCAGGTTATCATAATTTTTTGAACTTAAACTTTGTGAATAAAAATTTGCACTGAAAAATAAAATAAAACTTTCTTTTAAATTTAAGTGCCGTAGTTAGTCACACTATTTACTGCCTATCTTAGCACAGTTAAAGTAGAATATTATGACACCAAAAAAGAAGGAATTGATTACTTGTAGTCGTGGTGTACAAAAACGTAAAATAAGGTGAAAATAATTAAATTTAAAGAAAAAAATATACATATATCTTAGGTACTATATGGGATATATTTTTCTTTATATATTTTTTTGAACGTTCATAAACTCTACTATAAGGCATTTCAGGCTTATCCATTCTTTACCGGACACCCTGTATATAACATTACACATATATTTTTTACTTTGAGATTTTTTTGTGTTAAATTAATATAAAAAATACGTGTTTTCAATATTTTTTGTGGCGGTAGGCGTTCAAATTTTTTTATTTTGCCTAAGTGGGCGGTGAGCCATATAAGGTTTGGGAACCTATGGTATATGTATACTCTGAGACATAAGTTGACAAGTCTCATATGCCTGTAATTTCACCAGCAGGGTAAGAGTGCCCTTCACACCGAAACACAGGAATGCGTTGTAACCTGGCTTCTGCAGGTTCTATTCTACTAATTTTCATTTGTTCGCTTCAAGTAATGTCGCATACATCAAAATAGTTCCATATTTAATATATTGTTCCAATATTGACACAGGACACTACAAAAGATATGGTGGGATATTATTCCAGCATATTGAATATGTAAACGGAAAATTTGAAACTACCCGTAAGGGCGCATTCAAATTAGATTCTTGTAGAAGCGCTGCAGTGGCGCATCTGTGGCACATAGAATATCTAGTCTTCAAAAGTGGACAGTGGCGCCACTGCACTTTTCCTACAAGCGTCTAATTTGAAGCCACAGTATCATAACCAGTTATTATTATTATATATTTACGTGTTCTAGTTTTGACATACGTACATCAAATAAGTCCAGCATACAAGGAAGAAGAATTCGACGAGCTCCAATCTTTGGAGCCTTTGCATACGGCGCCGTAACCACGCGTCATCTACGCGTATACGCCTTAGACGCGCTGTAGTGAATCGATTCAAACGCGCGCAAACTCGCGTTGCAAGCAATAAGATATATAGAATATCATGTAGGATGTTCCTTTATTTCAAAAATTAAACGAAATTAACAAACAAAACTAAAATTAAAATTGTCTCTTGTCAAAATGTGCTACGCATACGCGCGTTAACAGCGCGTTTACGGCGGGAATACGCGCAGATAACGCGCGTTTACGGCGCGTATACGCGCGTCGTCGGCCCGTACACTATACGCTGTGTGCGTAGGCTCTTAGTTCCTATATTTGCAACGTGGAGATAAGAAGTAACGTGAGCATGTGGAGGTATGAGAAAACAAAATCTGGCGCAGGGATTTTAAATACACTGCCACGAGCATATTTGATACACGTCTGTGTACACTGCAAGAGTTTGTGTGTTCGAGACAAGAGACAAGAGAGGCTGTACGACGTAATACAAAGCTATTATTGGACAATATCAGTGGATCAAATTGACAAATGCGCATATTGACACTGAGAAGAGATCCAATGTTGTAAATTATCGTAAACGCAGTAACACACGGCGACTTTTAGCAGCGATGCAAACGCGATGCAGTCGCTAATCATACACCTATACACACGTGTGCCGCTTTAAGCAGCGGTGCAAACGCGATGCAGTCGCTAATCATGTACCTATAAACACATGTGCGACTTTAAGCAGCGATGCAAACGCGATGCAGTCGCTAAACATGTACCTATACACACGTGTGCGACTTTAAGCAGCGATGCAAACGCGATGCAGTCGCTAATCATGTACCTATATACACGTGTGCGACTTTTAGCAGCGATGCAAACACGATGCAGTCGCTAAACATGTACCTATAAACACATGTGCGACTTTAAGCAGCGATGCAAACGCGATGCAGTCGCTAATCATACACTTATACACACGTGTGTGACTTTAAGCAGCGATGTAAACGCGATGCAGTCGCTAATCATACACCTATACACACGTGTGCGACTTTTAGCAGCGATGCAAACGCGATGCAGCCGCTAATCATGTACCTATACACACGTGTGCGATTTTAAGCAGCGATGCAAACGCGATGCAGTCGCTAATCATACACCTACAAACACGTGTGCGACTTTAAGCAGCGATGCAAACGCGATGCAGTCGCTAATCATACA
>NW_020653200.1:12799115-12812389 GCF_003589595.1 Hyposmocoma kahamanoa | reverse complement strand
ACGTGAGCGACTTTAAGCAGCGATGCAAACGCGATGCAGTCGCTAATTATGTACCTATACACACGTGAGCGACTTTTAGCAGCGATGCAAACGCGATGCCTTCGCTAATTATGTACCTAAACACACGTGTGCGACTTTAAGCAGCGATGCAAACGCGATGCAGTCGCTAATCATACACTTATACACACGTGTGAGACTTTTAGCAGCTATGCAAACGCGATGCAGTCGCTAATCATTTACCTATACACACGTGTGCGACTTTAAGCAGCGATGCAAACGCGATGAAGTCGCTAATCATACACCTATACACACGTGTGTGACTTTAAGCAGCGATGCAAACGCGATGCAGTCGCTAATTATGCACCTATACACACGTGTGCGACTTTAAGTAGCGATGCAAACGCGATGCAGTCGCTAATCATACACCTATACACACGTGTGGGACTTTTAGCAGCGATGTAAACGCCCATAAATCGCAAGTGTAGCGATGCAATCGCGCGTTTCACGAATGCACGTTTGCATCGCTGCTAAAAGTCGCCGTGTAATCACTCTTAGATTCTCGAGCTTTATTGATATAACCACGGAAGAAAAAAATAATGGAAGTGCCTTAAGCCTCGAATTAAGCTTAAGCCTATCAGACAGATGTCGCATAAACACACACATTCTTAATTAGAAACACTACAAAATCTTGATATTGATTGGTCATAGTTTAAAAAAAAGAAATAAAAATTCGGGATTGTTAATATAATTTCAAGTTTACCCTGTGGACATTGGCATTTAATAGAAAGTTCAATACTATCAATATCTATTATTATACGTTAAGTTTTGATAATAGAAACGTGCTGCCAACTAGCGGTTGATTGCTGAACGACGACAAATTGGAGTCATTAATTTAGTTCATCAATGTTGTAGTCGCTCCTTTGTATAGAAGACACATCGAGTACATAACCAGAAATAGAGACGAAATGTCATTTAATTTGTTTGAAATCTATACTGCCCAAATATGACAACTGGTGACAACTGCGCTCCGATAGGCTAGCCCGAATTCGAAATATGCTTTAGAGATGGGCAAGCAAATATAATATTATCGAAATCGATAGTATATAATATGGCATTATAAATAACCATTACCTGTTTTTTACCGGTTCCGAATTGTGTAGTATTGTTAGAATCCATAGTCATTCCGAGTGAGCAAGTACTGAATGTATTTCTTACATATTTGTACGCTTTTGTCGAATAAAATTCAATGTAAGAGCGAAACTCCTCAATTCTGGCGAATATTTCTTTTTAACAATTCTCCCTGTTCTGTGTTTTAGATAATGACGTACGATTTCTTCACTAAGCACACCAATTTTCTTTAAAGTGTCGCCGTCTTTCGCTTTTATAATATTTTTTACCTCTTAATTCTATTATTATAAATTTTAAAGATACCATCCTCTTATTGTAGTAACGTACTTTCTCTTGTAGTGCCTTAATTGTCTTATTTTTATGCTTAACTTGACTTGTCAACTCTAAAACACGTCTGCAAAGAGGTTTTTTGGTCCGAGATTTAAACTGTGCAGGGGTTTCAGGATCGATAGAAAGTATTTTCGTTTAGTTGCCCTAGTAGTCGGTAAAAGTTCATTTTGAGATGATGATGGTATCGGAGTTGCATTTTCCGGAGCGCGTTCAGAACTTATGTTACTCTGAAGGGGCAAAAGTGGAGTCTATATAATATAACTTTAATAAAGTTAAATTAGACGGATCACGTATATCACTTACTACTACAGGCATATGTAGTGTAGGAATTGCGGTATCAAATAAGCAGCGGCGAATGTTCTTTGTATAAAAACAATCTTCTATGAAATGCCGAGAGCAAACGATACTTGAAATGCCGAGAGCAAACGATACTGTAATTGCTTGGAAACCTGTTTTCCCTTTTCATGGAAGCAATCCATTTTTCCTTAAGGCCTGGATCCTTAGGAAATCTTCAAAAACAATACAAAAATACTAAGTTTTTTTCGGTACACACGTACTTTTAAACAACACAACTGACAGTACACAACACTGGGTCCATGGGTCTCCCCAAAACCCATCCAACCCACAGTCTGGACTCCTCGGGGACTTGGCACAATCACCACACTTGCAAGGTGAATAGGTGATCGCAGTATGTTAGTTAAGAAGACATCCATGGAAAGGTATGGGGCGGTATTATACTAGGCCAACACTACACAGCCAAAAGAAGTTAAATATATAAATATAATCTCAAGCAAAAACAATTTTATTGAGCAATAAAAACGAACGACAATCTATTACGTAATAGTCAATGTTTCTTGTGCATAATCTGATATACTCATAAAATCGACTTTATACTCATGGCTCAATACTTAACTACGACGACGTTAGATGTAGGTTTTTTGTTTTACCGATTGTTTAAATAAATCATCGATACATGTGATTTTTTTTCAGTGCAACACTAGCAACGCGTGTCCAATGAATAGAATGAGATGACGTAATGGGAGTTGCATTAAGTGGAAGCAAGACGCATAAATGATTTGAAACGATTCATGGGTGTTGTCAAATGTTTCACTGCAAACCGTCCAGTTTAACTTGAGCTATGCTATAATGGACGAAAATTGAAAAATTACATATTTAATTACCGATGAAATGTGATTCCGTTTGTTTTGTAATTAGATTTTTTGCTGTTTTTCCCACTCACCGAATAGAACAGCACGGTGTTGTTAGAGATATTATCTTTATTACAATAAATACAGAATATTTTTGGAATATACGGAGACCTACACACAGATCAGTCGTTGGCCTGTTTATATTTCAGTGCAAACGAGAGTTGATATCTATAAGAGCTGTATCGCTAATGTGTTACCAGGAATATAATAATACGAGCCCCACTCCTTCGGTGGGGTCGGGTTCGGCCTGCGGCGTGTGGTCGGGTTCAGTTTACGGGGTGTGCTCAAGCTTTTCGATGGCACAATAGTTAGTACTACGGGCGCTTGATAAGGTTTCGATTCCCGATTTGAGCTAATTTAAGAAACGAACATTAAATTTCTAAGTTGGTTTTGGTCTGAGTATTCAGGGTTATCGTCGTTTCGGTATTCATAGTACAGGAAATTGGGCAGTGGTTTGGCATTTTCCCCCCTAAATACTTCTCTTTGGCATAGCTTTCACGAAAATGGAATATAACAGAAAGACGGTCGAGACACAACAACGCTATAATAAGTATCTCATTTCCACTACATCGCTTTTCATTTCCAATACTCGTAATCTATTACGCCTCCGTATATTATCTCCATCGCGATAGTGTGCGTACGCTTCGGGCTTCGCACTCTGCGGACCACGGCCGACGGCCTCGGCACTTATCACTTTGTTTTAGAAAATTGAAATAACTCTTTAATGGCGGCCATATTTAAAAATTGCAAAAATATTTTTGTTACCACTAATTTTTATCAAACAATCTTAGAAATCTTTCGTGCCAATTTTCAGTCGAAGCAAAGCAAGTTTTTTCAACAGCCATTTACATAAGTAATTACGGTTATATCGAAAAACGGCGGAAACATAATTTTTACCCGAAATCTTAGACTACCTATGGAAATTAAAGGACATGTTTCGTTGACTTATATAAATTAGACGTTATATGTATACGATGCATTTCGACATCGAAAACATAAACATGTTATTGTCTTTGTTTAACTATTACGTGCCGTCTTAAGCCAAAAGAGATATCATTACATTGGTCTGTGTCAACCACGGGAATCGAAAATACGTAACGTCATCTTAAATGCCAACCGTGTCCACTTCGCAGTATATGAGGTACCGTTGTCAAAGGGAAGTACATCAAATGTCAAAACAAATGTTTTTCCAAATGTACTATTCAAATATTTGCATGTATTTATATATTATTTATATTATAATTAAATTGGACAAAAATATTGACAATGAGAATAATTAGGTATTAATAAAATTGCGACGCTGCAGTATTAAGGGATGTGGTTTTCGAAAAAGTGCAAATCAATCGAATGTTACATTGCGCAGGCATGCTATTTTTTCGTCTATAAATCACACAATAGCCCAAATATTTCATGTAATTAGACTTATTTAAGTAGTTTATTTATAAATCTTGCCAAATTTTGCTTTTATTACTTTAGATTGCCTGTTTGTTTATATATTTTGATGATTGTTGTTAACGATTATTTTGAGATAATGTATTGATCTCGTTAGCATGCATATTATCGATATTCCGTTATTAAAACAATTCACTACGAGGTTTTTATTGTTTTATTATTATTATTATTTCAAGTTTTCCTACTAATGAAAAAAGGAAGAAAGAATGGTTGGAAATCATAGGACTGCCGAATATAAACGTTGGATCAAAGACCATCTTTAATTGTTCGCTTCATTTTGAAGAACCAAATTTTAACAGAACTTTGAATGTAACTAGATTACATGACAATGCTATTCCATAATTAGGTTTATTGGTAAATAATTTTATGTTCAATTTAGATTAAACAATACTCATTTACTAGTTATTCTCAGTTCCTGAAAACAAAATTATCCACTCGTTTCTGATTTTTCCCAATGACAACTCTAACCATTAAAAATGACAATTTTTTTAAAACCTGCAATACGTTGATATGTCAGTCCAACGTTGCCGGGTAAAGGCCAATACCAACGTATAGACAGCCTATTTGCCTTGCCATGCATCGTTCAGTGTTACTCGCCTAGGTGACCGAGTGAAGGCAAGCGCCAATGTGTATAGAGTTCATTTGGCTTATCACTAATCAAAGGCCGAGCGCCAGTAGTGGTCACACGTTTGTCCGTCCGCATATGAAACGCATACGGATTTTATAACGCTATTCAAAAAAAATTGCAAAACACAAAATAAAGAAGTACATATTATATATCAACAAATTGTCATGTTGTTGTTAATTTTATTTAATGAAGGAGTACTATGAACGGATTTTTCAAAATTCATCCCCTAAGATGGCGAAAACGGATAAAAACGTTTGCATGAAAAATAATATTCCTTGAAATTACAAAGACGCAACTTTGCATAAATATTTTACAATAAAAATTGTAAAAAATAGGCATGACAGTTTTTAAAAAATGCGGCGAAATGGGTAATAAAGTTTGTATGGTAAGTTTTTAACGCGTGGTCGGATTTGCTTCGTACTTGAATATTTTTCACTTGTATAAAAATTGTACGCAGACGAAGTCGTGGGGTAAAGCTAGTACATGATAATTGTTGATTTCCGATGATTGATTTTTACAACTACTTCCATGTGTTAAAATTGCTTGATAGATTTCATTTGCTTAAGAAAGCCCGGGAATTAACGGGAATACTAGAATCCGCAGAAACCTGAATAGACTTGTATTTGACAGTTAGTTAAAAGACGTGACGTAAATATGTACTAAAATGTAGGTTAAAGGCGAACCTCTTAAAGTAATTTTTATATTTTATTTAGTAAGTACAATTAATACTATGTAATGTTATATACCAGTAAAGTAGGTACAGGTAGGGCAATGTTGAGTGTGTGCGTTAAAAAAAAAGTAAGAGTGCGCATGTCGCCAACAAACTGCACAACAGCAATTTTAACTGGTAACTTATTTAGTAATAGTACCAATACTATTACTAAATAAGTTACCAGTTAAAATTGCTTGATAGATTGATTTGTTTAAGAAAGCCAGTAACGTGAATACTAGAATCCGTAGAAACCTGACTAGACTTGTACTTGACAGTTAGTTAAAAGACGATATGTACCAAATAAATATGTACCAAAATGTAGGTTAAAGGCGTACCTCTTAAAGTAATTTTTATATTTTATTTAGTATATACAATTAATACTATGTACCTGTAAAGTAGGTATAATTAAGTAAGAATGCGCATGTCGCCAATTAACTGCACAGCAGTTTGGTGACTTTTACTAAATAAGTTACCAGTTGTAATCTTGAAAATAAATTTTAAAAAAAGTTTAAAAATGTGTGTTGACATTTATAATAATATACCACTCGAGATTAAATTATTAGACCTGTGTTTGTTTAGGCATACTTTGGTTACAGTAAACTAAAGAAACCAAAAAAATAACAGTTTCAACTTTCAAGTCATATATTTGCATGTCGATAATGACTTATCGATAGATTATCGATACAACATTAAAGAAATCCGCCATTTGTAACTTTCAAATTTTGGTTTTATGCACGTTGATTCTGTAGTTAGGGCAGCTCCTTTCTTTTATTTTTTTTTCCATCCTGTAACCCCGACATTATGATTGAAGCCATGCCATTTTCAGTTGAATTAGAAAAAAATTATCTGCCGCTAAAAAAGTTTGTATGGCAGCCACATTGAAAAAATGCAAAAAATAAATTTGGACCGTAAATTATTATCAAACACCTATAGAGACCCCTACATACCGATTTTCAGTTGAATTAGAGGTGATTTTTATAAACTTGTATGGCGGCCATATTGAAAAATAGCGAAAAACTAATGTTGATCACAAATTATTATCAAGCACTCCTAGAGACCCCCACATGCCAATTTTCAAAGGGATCAGAGTATTTTCTTTCTACCGCCAAGAAACGCTTGTATGGCGGCCATATTTGAAAATGGCGAACAACCAATTTCGAGTACAAATTATTATCCGGCACTTCTAGAGGCCTCCACCTGCCAATTTTCAGCCGAAACAAAGCAAGTCTCTTCGGCAGCTATTTTCAAAGAAAATAAACGCTTATATGTCAGCCATGTTAAAAAATGGCGAAAAAACTTTTGACCCCTAATTATGATTAAGAACTCCTAAAGACCCCCACATATCAATTTTCAGCCGGATCGAAGCAAGTTTTTATTCGGCCGCCATTTTGAATTCGCCATCTTGAATTTTTTTTTACACAGTTGACCACTGTTACCTGTGTCGCAACTATCTCTAGTAGTTTCCGGTATAGAAGACCTTGAAATTTGTATGGCGGCCATCTTGTTTATTTGAATTTCGAATATTTTTACATTCGGCGGAAATTGCCCAGGGTGTACCTACCTCTTAAAAGTGCACAAATATTCCCTCCATATATTATAGTTTTTGCAGGCCGTTGATCACAATTTCATATTTTCCAAATTCAGGTCATCTCATATTATTTGATTGTTTACTTTGGAACCTTTCCGCGTACAACGGTATAAATATCTTTTTTCCACCGTATCGGGAGATATGCGTTCTATTTCTATCCGTGAGTCTAAACTTGTAGCCGTAATGGCTCTTATTTCGTCTCTATTTCTGGTTATATACTCGATGAGAAGACACAACCGATTTATTATTTTAAGGTTATAGCGGTGTTGTATTCATGCACTCACTCATGTACAAATTTAGCGTAATATACGGAATTTGTTATTGATTTTTTTTTAAATACATGGTATTTGAAGGTTTTAATAATATTTACTTTTTAATACTAGGAAATTAGCAAAAAATATTTTTTTTTTATTTTTTTTTTTTCAAAAGTTATTTTTCCATAATGGCAATGGCATGACCATCGATAGGCTAAATCCTAATTAGCCTATCGATTGTCATAATATTTATTAGTATGTATTGTACGTCGTGTTGGGCTCCTGGCCCTGGCTTATAGGAGACGAACGAAGCGCGTGTCGTACAGTCGCGTAAGACTATTGTTCAGAATAATTAAATAATGAATGTATGACTTCATTGAATAAAAAAAAAGACTATTAAAATTTATAGAGCAAGTTATTTTCAACTACAAATTGGTATTACGGTTAATTTTAACTCTAAAAATTCAGTACATATATATAAAATGTTTATTTATTACACTCTATCAATTCAAAATTATTTTAATCACAGCGAACATGATATCTTGAGTGATTTCATAACAAACATTTGAAACGGTGGCCTGCCTTGGATATTTATTTTTCATTATGTGTACGATTTTTATTCGAAATGTACCTATCAATGAACATAATTGAACATCCAATATCTTGTACAAAGGAGCGACTAATTCTAAAATTTCGCCACTAGAACCGACTAATTCACGACTTTTTCTGGGTCTGATTGACCTATGCCAGGAGATGTGGTTCTTGAGATTCAAAAATGGTGTCGCCGGAATAAGCTTATTCCAGCTTGGACAGTAAAACACCTTAATAACTTCAAAACTGCATAACGACTAAATCTAGTTTTGTACGACTAACCGACTAAATCTCGACATTTTTTAGTGTAATCAGATCTAAGCTAGGTATTGTGGTTCTCGACATTGAGAAATGATGCCGATGGAATAAGCTTATTCTAGCGTGGACAGTCAAATACCCTTATAAGTTTTGAATGGGAGACCAGCTAAATCTAATTTGTTGCGACTAGAACCGACTGAATAACGACTTTGTATCTGGTTAGTCAAATTTCAAAAGACGAGCTTAGCGTGCTCATATTGATTCAAATCGTAATCGATCGATCGAATCGGCAGTCTCGAAACGGACGGGTTTCTGAGCGAGAAGATGAACATGATTCCTACTATATCTTTCTAATTTGTGAGTAAATCAACTATTGTTCCGATGTGTGTATGTGCAAATGAAATGTCCGATCGGCCAGTTGTGAATCGCAATTATGCGCCTCGACTCGGAAAAGACGCAGTTTCCGATCGGGAGAGGCAATCAAAATCAAGCTGCAAATAGATCTTTCGAGACTTATAGTTGGCACGCGTCCGACGCTAACCATTTCTACTGTATTTATTGTTCTGTGGATATAACCTTTAAATGCAGTGGGTTATGTACCTATTGATATTTTTATTCCGTATCGAGGATTGGTATCTTGTATTATAGAAGTATTATTTTGAAATGGAAATGAATGCTGAACCTTTCTGAATTTGAGGCACTCTTGTTCAAACAAAAAGTCATAAACATATATTTTTTAAAATACATTAAATAGTAGATATACTATTTATTTATTTTTTAAAACATCGAGCGAACCCTTCAATTTCTATAAGCACGTGCGAACCGTATACGGCGCGCATACAAACAAATAGCGCGGCTACGTTTGAATGGAGTTACCCTACCTTTACTTATAGTATGGTTACCTACACTATGAATTGCCAGTGGCGCATGGCGGCACAACCTGCCAACGACAGGATGAGCATGTTCTGCGCCGCGCGGCTTTAGCGATGCCACACGTTGAGTTGTGAAGCTGCATTGTAACAACTTAATATAAATCAAGAGCGATATATGCTACACCGCGTTGTAAAGGTGCGCCACCGTGAGCATCTTAGTACGTTGAAATCATATCATTGCGACGATACAACGCCCCTGTGACATCGCTCTAACTCTTTTGGTACAAGAAATGAATACTTTATATAGTAGATAATATATTATATATATTCTTTAATATATTGCATTTTTAAGAGCGCCGGACGCAGCGCGCCATTGCCCGCCGCACCCGATGGCGCCGCTTATTACATCTTCTCTTTAAATTTAATTTAAGATTCAGAAAAGTAACCTTATATTGTTGAAGATAATTATATGTTTATGTTCCATTGCTTATTTTAATACATCGCAGCGTCGCGTAGTCCAACTGCGGCAATTTGAGGCGACTCTAAACGTGATGAGGGCCACCGCGCCAGCCTCCCCATGAATACCCCAACTTTGTTCTGCACAAGTACGTTCGTTGCGCAACTGTTGGGTTGTAGTATAGGTATGAATAATATTACCTGCGTTTTTTTAATTTTCTTTTTCTTTTTAAACTTCTTACTAAATCAATTTTTTCTTGTAAATCATTGCAACGTGCTTCCGCTACCGTGAATTGGTCATCAACTTCTGGTATTGAAGCTATAATAAGTACAAAAGTTATTTCTCATTCAAGGAATTTAAAATCAAATAGTCTACGCCTATGCGTATCATCAACAGAAATATTCCAAGAAACCATAGGACGCACCCCTAATGTCCAGTTTTCGTTCGGATCGCGAGCCCTCTATTTGAGGTCCAACAATGCTACTCGAACTTCGATGACGCTTATCTGCAACAATCATCCTCACGAGATACACTAAAACATTGGGATCAACATTCTTTCTAATAATTATATTATATTGCCACCGAAATGAGACGGCCACCGGCATCGACTAGATACCATTCAAAAGACGAAATCAGGAACATTTGCCCTCTCTACTTTGGCGGCCTGCTGCATTGTAGGTGAAAATCTGTGACGGCGTACAAGTCCTATATTATTCTATACTACTGAAAAATATAACGTTCAAATTATATTTATATAATTGTATACATTGTCATAATGACAACGAGGAAGAGCTTACCTTTAGATAACTTTATACCGTCGCCCATTGTACTTTAAATTTTTCGTTTACACGACTTGAAAGTTTCGTGTTAATTTAAAACTGACGACTGATTAATAAATATAAAAAGGGTTGTTTAGTAAAAGCACTAAAAAATCATTACGTCAAAGTTGTCAAAATAATTCCAAGTCTCTAGAACATTAGAACATCACCATTCGTACTGAAAATCTATAAACCTATGCATTTGAAAACAAATATAGACCAAAGAGAATTTAAGCACTATACGGTACTCAATCTACTTTACTGAAACGACTTTAGATATTATCATTAACATAATCTACAAAAAAAATTTTTTCAATCAAAGATCACTATGTTAGTAAAAAAGAAACGAGTGAGAGGCTTCAAAGTAGTAATGCGTCTCTTTCTAAAGGGTGTTTATTCATGTTTCAGCCAGCCATATTGTTTTTAACTTTTTAATTTTTACAGAAAATGTGGCCGCTTATAGATGACCAAAACAACTAATATTATTTCATAATACTAATTAGTATTCTTATTTGATAAGCTACCTTATAATAGAAGGTTTTATTGTTGATTTTTTTTTGTATTATTACAGTAAAAGCATATTACCTTTAAGCTAATTTTATTTAACCAAAACTTAAAAAGGTAATAGACTAGACACTTAAAATAAACCTTAATATAACCCAATAAGGTGTTTTGTAATATTGGTCCAAGTGCGCGATCCAGTTTATGAAATGTAGGTATAAATCCAATGATATTATTGTATCCATAGATTTAGTATAAAGGTACCCAATTGTATCCGTGTCAAAGATATTACGAAATAGACATTACGAATCTTTGATATCAACTGTCAATTTTCTACAAAATCTGCGACAAATATTACCACCACGCGTTTCCACCTATAATAGTTTAAAGTTTTATAAATTCAGACTTGTAGCTCGAAACAATTTCGCAATTTCTCTATAAAAAATCTTATCCAATCCCATGTCCCTCTTCCCAATTCCACTCATCTTTTAGTATTGTCCAATAACTTCTATATACACTTATCTATCTAGATATATTTTCGAAAATAAAAGTAATATAGAATATAGCGGTTGTAATAATAATATAATATTTATACTGTTCGTACGTTTTTTCATACTTTCTCCATCGTCCTAATCCCGTGTCTAAATTTGATAGCAAAGAAGTATAAGAAAAAAAGTTGACTTTTGTCCATCCTAAAAGAGTACACCCTGAGATGAAATTGAAGTCCAAACATTGACTTTAAGTCAATGAGTCCAAAAATGTAAACAAATGTGTTTACCATTACAAAAAAAAGTTTTTGAGAATAGTGGAAACGTGAAAAGGTCTACAAAATATTGCATGATGTTTTATATTGTTATGTAGGAGGAAGCGGGGCAGTTTGATACAGGGGGCACATTCATACATTATCTCCGTGCCCTCAAACATAATATTAGTTGTGATAATACTAAAACGTGCCTTTGTAAGTGTGAGTAATAGATATGCGATGATGCAGTTCACCAGTTAGCCGTCGTCGTTTGACAGGTTACAGTGTTTTCACAGCCGTTGACTAAAAAAATAAGCGACACAAATACGAGTGCCGCTGCAGTTTCGTTCACTTTACAGGGTTTTATGTACTAAGTACATGGTAAATTAGTGTTTCCAATAACTAGAATTGCACGTGACTTTGAGAGAATATATTAAAAAAAAAATTAAATATTTTTTTCTAAACTAGCCCGTGGGGTACATTTATACACTAGTGAGTGGGGCAGTTTGGTACGTATCAAAGAGCTCCTATTAGTAATTTTGTACGAAAAATGTAAAACTGTTTCAACAACTTATTCTAAAGAGGTGAACTAGTGACACTTTGCGCTATAGCGATGCAAGCGATGTATCAAAGTACCCCACAGGTGGGGCAGAAATTGACAATTCCCATTTTTTGGTACAATCAAAATTTTTCAATTATTCGATGCTATTTATGATAGAAAATATTGAATTAGTAATGTTTATTAATAGTATCATCAATTAGGCAGAAAAAAATATATTCATTATAATTGCATTTAGTAGCCCAAAATTAAAGTTAAAAAAAAGTGTGCGAATCTGCCCCGCTTCCCCTACAGGGTCAAGAGCACGTGAAGCTTGACGCTTAACACGTAAATCAAATTCTATGCAGCTTACGGTAAGAACGGTCCAAAGTACAAAGTGTCAAGCTTGATGTACTCTTGGCTGTACAAACAGAATATTATCCAATCATTTTAGTTTAAAACAATCTTAATAAATAATATAAACTCAAAGAACTTATTCTTGTGGAAAGATTTTTATCCCATTGGCAATGTTTCCGGTATACACAACCTTTGGCTGCCCCTTTTATTTATCGGTATACAAACACTATAATTTGTTGCTACATTTATATTATTTTATTGTAAATAATATTTTTTATGAAGAATGATAAAATAAAAATAATAGATTGATAAAATATTAAATAGTGTTCATTATAATTAAAAATAATAAGCCAGTTTTTTATCAATAGGCATGGTTAATGTCAGGTCGGCGGCGGTTTGCCTGCCCACCAAACTGAGCTGCGTCGTCGTAATTTTGTTCATACGATTTCTGGCGCTCGTTGTTATCGAACGTGCTCCTTGCTTTATAATATGCGTCGTGTTGTTGTACGCTTTACACTCCCTTATAAGTTTTTTAACAATAGTTAAAAAAAAGATTGCCTTTTGGTTGACACGTGAAAAAATATTATTGTACCCTATGTACACACACACACACACACACACACACACACACACACACACACACATACACACACACTCGCACACACACACTCAGTCACAGTCACACACTCGCACTCTCTCACTCACCTACACACACACACACACACACACGCGCGCGCGCGCCCACACACACACACACACACACACACACACTCTCATACATACACGCTCACACACTCACACACACACACACACACACACACACACACACACACACACACA
>NW_020653200.1:12779115-12796615 GCF_003589595.1 Hyposmocoma kahamanoa | reverse complement strand
CACACACACACGCGCGCACGCACGCACGCACGCACACACACACACACAGACACAGACATGTATCTTGAAATTAATTAGACCGTTCTACACATGAAACTTTTTACCTCTTGGTAATAAATATTACACAAATTTTGCAAAGTGTTCATTTCTGTATGTAAATGTTAGTGTATTTTTTATCACACTCATCATCATAATATATAAATAGTGCTCTGTTTGAACACAGCTATTTTACTCTCATAGAAATGAAAAAAGTAATACAGACTATTAAATTTAAATTAATTAAAGAAAATTTACTACATATTATAGTACTTCATCATTAGGTTAATAATTAAATATGATGCTTTGTAAGTAAATAAGAATAAATATAAAGAATGCATGGACAGCTGTTGAACAAGATAGACATTAAATTATATTTCATTGCTATTGCAAACACTTATGATAACGTTTTACACTGTGCATAGCAAATATTGTGCATGCGTCTTGTCACTGATCTCAGCTAAAATTGTAAAGGCATTTCAATAGTCCGATCGATAATTGGAATCAACTATCTAGCCCATAGCCAACAGATTAATGCAACTCTCATCTCTTAAAAGGATATTAAATATAATTGCATACTATACATATAGTAGTAATAGGTACAAATGACTTAATAATTGTTATAAATTAAAATTATTTCTATAAAAGTCAAATGACATGGTATAAAATCGCCTTGAAGATATATTCATAATATAAAATGGAAAACTGTGCAGGCCTGAACTTGTTATAATAAGTTGTCGTAGCGTAAGACCCTCTTTATCGCAACTGTAATATTCATGTTATTTTAGTTATGGCATATCAATAAATTTCGTAATAACAAGTTGACTATTACAGTATGTGTGGTGCAATGCCTCTCACGCGCAGCAATGATGTCAAAGTGGGCCGGATGGTGGTGGCGGCAGCGGAGGGTTGACCACGAGCCGCGACACCCTCTCTTGTGCTGCCATTACAGTAGCACACATTTCCTTCTCTTTACCGGCTCCGGAGGCTCCAGAGCAGCCAGAATTGCCTCGTCAAATACATTTTTTAATCCTTTCTGTAATGGTTCAAATATTTCAACTAAGTAATTGCAATGTAATATAAATCTTATCAAGAACTGGGATCTTCAAAAGATACAGAATATGCACATTTCAAAATAGTATGTTGCACCTCCACTTTCAATAAAAAAATATGAGTTTCTACACTGATGATGTCTTCAATCTGGGCAGTAAAAACAAATTAAAAAATACATGAAATTACCTGTGTAAGAGCAGAGCACTCAACATACTTGACAGCCTTCAGTTCCTTTGCAAGTTTCTCACCCTGTTCCAACGAAACTGGTTTTTGTTTTATTTTAGCCAGTTTTTCCAATGTAGCAGGATCATCTCTCAAGTCTATCTGTGTTCCAACCAGCAAAAATGGAGTCTTTTGTTGATGATGTGTTATTTCTGGGACCCACTGAAAAAAGTTGTTAACTCAGTGTCGCTCTTTCACAGAAAAAAAAAGTTTGTAATGAATAAGTGAATTAATAACTTACTTTTTCCTTGACATTTTCAAAAGAACTGGGACTCACTACGCTGAAGCAAACAAGAAAAACATCTGTTTGCGGGTAACTCAGTGGTCTGAGTCTGTCGTAATCTTCTTGACCTGATATACAAACAAGAACAATGATACAAACAATACCCACATTTCACTTCTACATTTATATGGATTATTTCATAATTTATAGACATGCTGAAGGCTTACTAAAGGTCAAATAGATATCTCCTATAAACACTCAGCCAACTAAATTTTTATTTTGTTTTTCGTTTATCTTTGTTCACAAAATAAGTTTGATTTTTTGTTTCAAATTTTGTTTTGTGTTTCTTTATTTTTTTTTTCACAAAATTGGGGGAGCTTAATATTAGTGAACAGCCATATATATTTACTAATATTATTATTAGGCTGTTTGAAAAAATAACAGAAAATGAGCAAAAAATAAAGGCATAGTGTTCATTGGCAGTATCAAAATATGAAGTAATTTTAAGATATAAAGTTTATCTAGATAGAGACATTAGTTTTGTTTATTCAAAACCATTCTAAAATAAAGCAGGGCAAATAAAAGTAAAAAGCGTTAATTCGGCAATAAATATATTGACCCATTTTTGTTTTAACATATTTACCTGCAGTGTCAAAGAGTCCTAAGGTGTAAGGCTCTCCACCAATCATTACAGTAACTGCATAGTTATCGAAGACAGTGGGCACATACTCTGAGGGAAATTTGTTTGTGGTGTAACTGATAAGCAAACAGGTTTTACCAACAGCACCATCTCCCACAACCACACATTTGATTGTTTGCATCTTGATTCAGTTGCTATGATAATTTTCTTAATATTACGTAGAAAAGTCACAAAAATCTATAGGCTTATTTTGGGTGGCCTGAAAGGACGATCTGCACATAGCAGTTCACAGCTACCAGGAATTACCTGAAACAAGACAAAAGATAACCTTCAATTTCAATGTTTATTGACCATTCATTGTCACAAAACTACTTGTTACAAAAACACAACCACCATTGAAAGTAACCAATAGATATATTTGAAACTGATGGATGCATCATTGGTAATTACTACCTCTAACATTTAAAACACTGAACTTAGCTTAATTTTTTGTTAAAATGTTTGACAATGACCCATATTATTATTGCTGTGGAAATTACATCACAGCTTACAATTACTAATACTTTTCTATTATTACATGCATTACATAAATCAACTACTCACAAAATAGGTGCCTCAATGTCGAGTTGCAGACACCAGCCCATTACACCAAGTACATAAGTCAATCTTTACTAATTTCACACATAGCAATTAGTCTAATCTTAGATGAATATGATTAAAGAATTTATTACAATTTGTTTCTTGAAAAGAAACATTAATATTGAAACAAATGTGGACTTGATGTGCCCACTCTCAAACCCAGAAAGCATGATCTAAGCACTAACTGTACATAAGAGATTTCTAACAAGGTGGATAAGTACAATTATGAGTTAATGTATTTAACATATGTATACATATAACGTTAATATATTTATCAAGGAAACCTGACTCTTAATAAATTCATGACCTTTTCAAGGAACAATCATTTATAACATTTTCTTCCTGTTATTTCAACAAACTCCCACAAGTTTACATTGAAAATGCCTGAGTCATATCCAGTTAGGGTGAAAACTGTATAACGACTCATGCATAATAAAAAAGCAGTAGTGTCATACAACATGAAAATGAATTTGACAACAAGGTCAATACTTTTCCTATATTATATTATGATCAATCACATGTGTTCTGTATATTATTAAAAAAAAAATTATTATTAGATTCTTATTCCTCAAAACTATATTTAAAGAATGTACAAATAATGAATATTATGGGAAGTAAGAGATCTGTATTTAAAATGTGTAAGAAATTCGCAAGTGCCATAGTATTATAATGTAATTCCTAAAACAGTAAGCCATAATGACAATTTTGATGTTAACATTGAGATGGAGACAAATATTCAACCCATTACTGCACAATGTAGTCTCACCAATGCAATAACCTATCTAAACTGCTCTAATCACTCGCTTAGCAAATTTTGTTATGCTATAGTATATTATATCTTTCAACTGAAATTGAAAAAGGACAATGACCCCGATGAGGGTCACACCAGGAAGCCATCCACAAATTACAACATTTGCGTACTTCATGCACTGTGATAAATCAGCGTAAACTATTTACAAAGCGCTTAGCCACTGAAAGCAGCAACATTCACACTGCCTATGACTCTTTTAGTAACCGATACGCTAAATAAGTACATAGTGTCATAAGTATCTACTGAGCACACGCGAAACTAATAGCAACAGACGTTTATTTGTGGTACGTAACTCTAGGTGAACGATATGCTACACGAAAATGAAATTGCATTACATAAATTGCACTTTTAACGCACAATACTATAACCGATAAAGACATTTATTCCAATTTTTTTTACATAATCACGTCACAATACACTTTGACGTCCATCTTGTGGCGTAGGAAACGGAACAGAGGTTACATTCTGCAGTGGGTTTATGTATATAGTCAATAATTTATTATTTAGTCACTCACCTTTTGAAACAAAGAAAAATCGTTTAATTTTCTATTTCTAACAAGTTTGGAGTTTAGTTAGGAAGTCACAAATTGCACGCAGTGGGCTGGGTCATCGATGGTGAAGGACGCCATTGATTTTTTTTTTAATATTGCATTTTAGTGATGACCTATTCACAGTTAAATAGATACGTCTTTTGACTGCATCACAAAATTCTTTTAAGTGATTTACTCATTGGATTGGTGCCTTCTCGGTCCTTAGAGCGCGCCATTGAGTCTTTAGTTCTTTCAGTTCCTAAATTCGGTGGGATCTGGGAATTGGGAAGGAATAGGAACTGTTAAGGTTAACCGAGTTTTAAATAGGAATTTTATTTCAAAATACAACAACGTGTCATGGTTATTATATTTGAGTTTGTTGTCTATCTTATTATACATAGTGTTTTTTCAAATGGGACAACATAGGGAAACCCGAAACCTGTATTGGACGAAAAAATTGGGATAGCCAAAGTTGGTTAAGTTTCATAAAATATTTTACATGCAAAATTAATAAAATTCAATTTCTTATAAGTATGCTTTCATTGCATGGGAAGAAAAAATCAAGACAAGAAGTCGGTCTAATTTCATAAAATGTTTGGATGTGTGATAATAACTTGCACTCAAAAAATTTCTTTTTCGTCATTTTTCAATATGGCTACCATACAAGCGTTTTTGGCAGCTGAAAAAAATGTTCTAATCCGTCTAAAAATCGGAAGGTCTTCAACCATAATTCGGAGTAAAAAATAGATTGTAGTGCACGACGTATACAGCAAAATATCCGTATAGTTATTACTATATAAAAGCAAAGAATTTGAAATTGGTAATATATATAATAAAGAAATTGTTATTAAATAACTGTATTAAGTTATTTAATAATAATTTAACTTCGTATAACCGTTAACCAATTCTTCGTTTTTTATGCGATTTGTGTCTTAGCGGCAAATACAACATAATATGTATAATGGATGATGGCTACAAGTATCAATTTTTGTAATCAAGTAATAATTTTTGTATCTATCATTATTAATAATGATAGATACAAAAATTATTGATATTTATAGAAGTTAAATAATTTGCTATTTCTATTGTTAAATTCGACGTTTCTTCTATGTATTGAAAATAACATTAATAAGTAACGAATGGTTACTGTCGGCTGGTCGAGTTCCGGGTACGGCGCATCCTACAACCGACCATGCGCTGCAGGCCAAGGAAGATAGGCTCGTTTTATATGTTCTTAATATATGTATAACATGTATTCCTGCACATAGCGGTTAAATTTGATAAGAAAATGAAAGTAAATATGAAAAAGTTTAATGGATGGACACTTGTAAGTTTATATTTGAGTCTTAAACAAACTGGCAAAGTTCCATCATGCATCTCACTCTAACTACTACTACTAAAAATAATGGTAGCCCATTATTTGTCTTATTCACAACGTCTTGTAAACTGAAAGAACTAAAAAGACAGTTAAACTATAACATCGCCTCGGGTCTCTGGCTCCGCATCTACTGAACTAAAAGACAGGTAAACTATTAAGATCGTGCAGGAGTAACGAATTCTTTTCGGTCAGTGTCAGGAAGTTTATTCCGCTATTACCAGTTCATGAACTACTCAAGTCTATACAGTAAACAGCGATCATTATGTTGCTACATTGATAAAAAAGTATGTAAAGTTACCTCAATTACGCTAGTATAAAGATATCATTGCAACAATTGTCTTTTTTTCACCACTATTCTGGGATTACGAACTTCCTCTGATATCGAAATAGACTAAGGCTCAATTAGTTGGAATTAGTAGTGGATATAAGGTATGGAAAGCTTAAGCTTGTTTAATAAAACTAGGCAAACACAAATAAATAAATTTATAAGTACTTAGAGTTTTTCGTTTATTGATAGATTTCAAACATAACAACAAACAGGTTATAGTTGTCATAGTAACCCTTTTTTTAACATCTCTCAACAGAAACCTATTTGTTCTGAAATCCTCTTAATCCTGAGTCTGGCAAGTGGTTTAGTGAAAATATCAGCCAGCTGATCTTCATAAGTCACTTTGTCGACGTTTAGATCACCTCTCTTCACCAGCTCTCTAACAAAAAAAATGTCGCACCCGGATATGTTGATTACGACGGTGAATTCAGATTTTTCTGCTAGCCTTATAACAGCTTCGTTATCAACTTTTAACACGGAATCTTCTTAAAATTAACAAGAAGGATTTTGTTTATACGTGACATCCATATAGTTTCGCTAGCCGCTGCAATTTCAGCCTCTGTAGTCGAAATTGAGACACTTGTCTGTCTGCCTCAACCATGAGATTGAGACACTTGTCTGTCTTTGCCTCAACCAGCACCCCGCTTGTGGATCTTCCAGTGCTGATACCTTTCGCATGATCAGCGTCGCTGTAACATTCCAAAATGCCTTGTTTGTAATTTTTCTTATACTTGATACCTAGATTTGGGGTGTACTGCAAATACCGCATTATGTGCTGCAGTCGCACACAGTCTGCTTCTTCTGGTTTTTGCAGACTCCGTGATACTACACTAATAGCATATGCACTGTCAGGTCTTGTGCATACCATTAAGTATGCCAAGGCTCCAACGATTGATCTCTAATTATTTTTCATATAACTCAATCTCTAATCCACTCCACTATGTGTTGCTTGACGTACTGTCTTTTACAATCGGCGTCGAGACCGGTTTACAAGTATCCACCTCAAATTTCCGCAAGATCTTCTATACATAAGAAGTTTGGAATACTTTGATTCCATCTCCTCTACTCTCTATCTCTATTCCTAAGAAATAAGAGACAGGCTTTGTAGTTATTTTGAACTGACCATTGAGTTCCATAATTAACTCGTCTAGCAGAATTTGACTTGATCCAGCGGTCAGGCCATCATCCACGTACAAAGCCACCATCACTTTTCCGAACGCTGTTTTTTCTGAAAATACGTGGATCTGCTTCACTTGTCTTAAAACCAATTTCGTTGAAGAAGTCTATAATGCAACGGTTCCAGCATCGTGGTGCTTGCTTTAACCCATAAAGACTCTTCTGCAAAAGACAAACTCGACCCGAGCCGTCATCATAGCCTTCCGGTTGTTTCATAAAAATTTCTTCATCCAGAGACCCATATAAGAAGGTAGTTGTGACATCAAACTGGAGTATCGCCATTGCTTCGCTAGCTGCGACAGACAGCACAGAGCGAAAGGTTTCCATCCTAATAACCGCGCTAAACGTCTGTTCGTAGCCAATGTCCTTTTTCTAATAAAAACCTATCATTACCAGTCCTGCCTTATATTTATTTACAGAGCCGTCAGCGTTCATTTTAACTCGAAATACCCACTTGCAGGGTATGACTTTTCTTCCATTTGGTAGGTTGACATACTTATACGTGTCATTTTCTTTTAATGAATTAATTTCGCTGTACATGGCTTCCTCCCATAGCTCCTACTCCGGGCTTCTAATTGAATCTTTATGCGACGTTGGCTCGTTGTATCTCATTACAGTGTTCATGATAAAGTCTTTGTATCGATCTGGGGCACGTATTGAAGAATGATCACTACGTATCATCTGATCCGGGAACACGTTTTCATAAACGATGTGATCTTGACTTATAATACCTTCGTCTACGGCATTATCTTCATCAATGATATCACCTTCATCATCGTTATCTTCATCAATGGTATCATCTTCGTTAACAATATCATTCTCCCCCGATTCAATAGATTTTTCTGGCAAAGTGTTTAGAGCATCGTGATATTCCTCATAGCCTTCCAAATTTTGTTCTTCGATGTTTATTTTCATTACTTAAGGGTACATTCATTAAAGTTCTTAAAACTTTTTCATCAAATATAACGTCTTTAAAACTTACCAATGAATTTTTATTTGGGTTCCAAAGTCTATACCCATCACCATTGTTGTAGTCAATTAAACTGCAACGTCTAGCTTTCTTTTGCATTTTCTTTCTCCTCTACTTTGGTACTTGCGCAAAAAGCAAAAAGCAAAGTGAACCAATTATCCTCAAGTGTTTATCTGAGGCTTCTTATTAAGCCAAAATATGAACTTTTAGTATGAACGAAGGCGATTTGTGTTCCACTGTAGTTGCCCCTGTCCTATTCAGACTACAAACAGCAGTGTTTACCACCTCAGGCTACAAATTCTGAGGTATCTCTTCGTGCGCGTGCATCATTGCTCTAGCAGATTCGACTATAGTGCGGTTTTCCCTTTTGCTACACCCATTCCGTTCTGGCGTGTACGGTGTAATAAGCATTAGCTTTATTCCACTTTGTTCAAGTTATTACCACTTAAAAGCTCCTTGACAACGTGTCCAACATGTTCAGCCTCAGACGGCATTTGTTTCAGCTTTTTATATACATCGGATTTATTTATCAAGAAATACAATACACACATATATGTATCGTGTAAATTCATCCTTGAATAATACGAGGTATCAATATCCAGAAATACTTGCAGGAAAGGGACCACAAACGTCAGAGTGTATATGTTCACCAGGCTTGGTAGCTTTTTTCGCGAACACCAAATGGTTGTCTAGGTGCTTTTCCAAAAACACACCCTTCGCGTAGTTCTCCATTATCTGACGTCTTTGTTCCTAGTTCTCTCTATCAATCTTTTCACGTGCTGTTTATTTTGATGGCCTAACCTTTTATGGTATCAATCACTTCCTTAGATTGAAATAGCAGGGTGTACGACTTTGCAATCTATCTTATACAGGCTATCATACCTTTGCCTTTTCCCTGTTAAAACAAGACTATCATTAACCTTCGTTGAACATTTTGTCACCCTCGACTCAAATAGGCTTGTGGGATTTCTATCCAGTGAACTAAGCATTGAGAAAAGGTTTTTGCTAATCTGGGGAACGTGTACCAAACATCTCTCAAGAAAAGGTTTTCAATCTTATATTTAACATTGGCTTTCACATGAACTGTGCCTTTCCCAACAACATTTATCATGTTTCTGTCTGCCTTAGCTGTGTGTGTGTTGTGAAACTGTGTGTTTCACCAAAGTATTCAAAATCTTGTAATAGATCTTCTCGCATAGTGACGTGACGTGTAGCACCCTTGTTCACATACCAGTCATCACAATTAGTGCCAGAATTCACTATTAGTAACATCATATTAGAACTACCAGGTTTGTTTTCCTTCTCCTTATCACCGCTTGGGCAATCCTTTTTGAGATGACCAATTTCCTTACAAATAAAACATTTATACTTTTCCTTTGTCCCTTGGTCTTTTTGGTCATTCCGGTTAGCAACCTTTTTATTTTCCTCCACATAAAGCCCAATTTCACTTGACGCAACATCAACAACATTAGCGTTGAGAGCTTTTTCGTGTGCACACTAAGGTGCACACAACTGATCCGTAATATTGTCTACTGTTCTATCACTCTTTGACATGAACAGCCAGTTCCACTTAAATGAAAAATAAGCATCCGACAGCGTGTCCAGGATTTTACAGATTGCAAGTATTTCCGGTAGTTCCACCTTCTTTTCTTTCAGTAACTCTTCCTTTAGACTGTGCCACAGATTCCGTAATTTGGATATATGAGTCGACATGTCATCTGACGGATCTCTCTTAGGTTTAAAGAATTGTAAACATAGATCGTAGATTCGGCCCTCATTACGTCTTTCATATAATCAATGGAGTTCGTCCCAAACTTCTTTTGGTGTAGACAATCTTATTACTTTACCAAGCGTCTCATATGTCACGTTGTTCGTTATCAAGAGTAAGGCTGTGCTCTCTAACTTCAGAAAATCTCGAAGTGTCTTACTGTACAAATCTTTTGGTGCATCACCGCTTCCATCTGCGGATCTTACCGGCTTTTGTATATTACCAACCATAATATCCATAAGCCTTAGCAAGGGCTTAACAAGGCTGTCATCCGGTACGTCAAGTTTCTTTAATTGAATTTTAATTTAATTTTCCATTTCACTCATTACCTTGCGGTTAGGCCCATAATCAGTTGGAGTTGGTGGTGGATAGAAGGTGTGGAAAGCTTAACCTTGTTTAAATTGACCTAGACAAACACAAATAAATAGATTTGTAAAGTATTTAGAGTTTTACTTTTATTAAGAGATTTCAAACATAAAAAACAGGTTCTAGTTGTCATAGTAACACTTAGGAAATGAAGGTATTTTTCCGGATTTAAATCGCTTATATTTGTTTTCTAAATCCGGAAAAATAGTTTCATTTCCTATGTGTAACAATCGCGAAAACCTAAGAACTCCATTGTAACCATTTTTTTAACACAATTTAAATTGCGGCGGAACGGAATGGAACGGAATGTGTAACGTACAAACTAGATATGAGCCCAAATCTTACGCGGAATTCTCGCGCATGCTAAATTTTCAATTTTTTTTTTATACATGACAGGCAAATGACTCCACTCCACCTGATGTTAAGTGGAAAGTGGTATCCAAACGCGAAGGAACCTAGTGCAGCGATGAAACCCTCACTGCACTAGCCACCTCCACCCTGCCTGCCTACAATATGCTATTTACGGCGTTCCGCCGCAATATAAACTGAACCATATGTAGTTGTGGCGAATGAACAATCTAGTAACCCGGGTTGATCATGATTCATGACAAAATTAAATGGTGGTCGCATACATAGGGCGCACTATAAGTTTCCGGAACTGGCCACTTACATAAACAATATTTAAAAAGTAATCACAACATTTGAAAATGGAACTCTTTGGCTGTAGAATACAGTTTGTTTCATCTGACTATGACTTGTTTTTACATTGTGGCGTCATTTTAGAAATTTAGAAATTGTCTATTTCACCATGTTTTATCTCGTGAAAATTTTCATAGATTAATTTTCTACAATTTTAAGTGTAATTGAACAGCTCAGCGGAGCTTCTCTCGGCTTCGCTGTTAAATAACTGCTTTTGGCGATGAAGCACCATGCAGGACGGCTATTTATAGCTGGTTTGCAGAATTCAAACGCGGTCGTGTTAATTTCAGTGACGAATTTTGTGAAGGTCGCCCGTCCACTGCTGCGAACAACAAAAACATTCGATGCAGTGCGCCGTGTGATCAAAACAGACAGGCATGTGACATACCATGAGATTTGGGCATCTTTAGGCATAGGCATGAGTCAAATACAATTAATACTACACAAACGTTTAGGTGTGGAAAAGCTGTGCTCTCGGTGGATCCCACACAATTTGACTTAGGCTCAAAAAACGGATTGCGTGTCTTGGTGCAGTGCCATGCTTACCAGATTCAACTAAGAGGCGTCAAATTTGGTATAGGACATAACAACACCACAACACATTGTGGGACATAAGTTATAGTTACGATCCCAAAACAAAGCATCAATCGAGCGTATGAGTCCTTCGAGATGAGCCGAACCAACCAAAGTGGCGCGCGTGCTAAGTGCCTCTAAGCGGATGATTGCTTCTTTTTTTGAATAAAACTGGACACGTGGCTACAGTTGCTTTGGAGAATCGTTGTACCTTGAATAGTGATTGGTACACGACCATTTGTTTGCCGGAAGTTATTGACAAGCTCCGTTAAAATGACCGTAACGCCGTATTATCTTGCACCACGATAATGCCAGTTCTCACACGGCCAGACAGACTTCAAACAGCTTCTTGAAACATTTTATGTTTGTGCTAATAAGCCTGTAGTTTTGTAGCTTCTTTTTTTGTAGTTCTTTCGTTCGTGACTGATTACCATGGTATAATAACACAAGTACTGTAATTCCATATAAACGTAGATGCGCGCCTTGTATCTGTGCAAGCCCGTCACACGACGTTTAGGTACGTACGCACACATTTGCATAATCTCGCGGTGAGCTCGCTAAAGAATTCAAAATTTAATAAAAAATTCAGTGTTCAAAAAATGACATCTAGTAGTAGAAATATTTATTGTTGCGTTCGTGGTTGTTTAAAGAAGAGCGCCTTAAATTCAGAATTGTTTAGAATTTGAATCATAATAATTATACTCCCATAATCGAAATTCGATCCGCGATGCTGGTGTACACAAATCAATAACTACTGCATTTAACAAAGGTTACATACAACAATATATCATGAGAATACTATGAAGAGCACCTTCATTTTCTTGAAATGATTTCTTTCTTGTTTATAGTTTATGTATGCGACTGCCAAAGTACACTAGTCACAGATATCGTTGGATACAACTGATGGCACTCTATTAATTAACAATGGGAAAGAACGCTTCGATTGTTCTCTTTTATCACAATATTGTAGTTCACATCATTAGCTTTGCAAGAAGAATAAGATTATTTTGTATTCCCACATCGTATAAAAAATTAAAAACATAATATTTTTGTATCACTTAAAATTGATCTGTGGCGTTATTAACAGATTCAAAATAACTTGTTCATTTCACATATACAACAGATCTTAACTCATTTCAAAGAATAAGTGGCCAGTTGTCAGTTCGGTATCAGTTCAGTTGAAAAAAATAAACAAAGGAACGTGTTCGTGAAATTCAAAATTTTAATTTGATTTCACAAATTTCACATACACCACGACGAGCGGTGAAAACAATATTTAAACTTAAAATGTTGCTATTAGGCGAAACGTTCCCTAATTTTACAGCCGATTCGACTGCTGGAGAAATAAACTTCCACGAGTGGCTTGGAGACTCGTAAGTTTTTTACAAAAACTTTTATCTTTCATTTATGTTAACTTATTATCGCAAACAAGCAATATTTTCGCTAATAAAGTTAATGATAATAATACTGACTGTTGTATTCTTTTGCAGCTGGGGAATTCTGTTCTCCCACCCGTCGGACTTCACTCCAGTATGCACTACAGAGTTAGCTAGGGTGATAAAACTTATGCCGGAGTTTGCTAAACGCAATACCAAGGTCATTGGACTTTCCTGCGATTCTATAGCGTCTCATGTTGAATGGTGCAAAGACATCATAACCTATGCTGGTATGTCTGCCTTTGTAAATGCTCTGTAGGCACTGTAGTGAACCCTCATCATCATGACTAGTGTGGGACAGTCCCATATCTTTCTACATAAGTTCTGTTTATAGTGCCCCTCCCTATCAACCTCTTGGTTATATTAGAAAGGCACTATGACCTGCGCGAGTGAACCAGCGCAGGGACCATCACAGTCAGTTCCTAACCCCGGATCAGCCCATTTGCACAGTCTTCACGATGCCGAATGAACGGCGTCTCTGCAGTTTCTAAATTCCTATGCAGCTGGACGGATTGGAAGATGTCTAGCTAATCCTCTATTAGCTCTCCGGGCTAGTGCCAGAGAAGCCAAGCAACAGTGTCCTTCGACAATGTCCAGACTTAGCTATTGACTTAAAGGGAAACTCATGTGCACTGTGTATCTCCTTGCGTCAGGCCCTCAACTAGACCGCTACCAAGATGCGCTAGCTGCGCATGGGATGAACACCCTGGCCACTCTCTACCAGGGTCGACAGACTTGTTCGTCCCTGCAGCTAACCATAAACACCAGCGAGCCTGTAGATAGATTGACACCAGTGTGGGACAATGTAGACTAATCTTTAGGTTTCAAGATTGCTTAAGCAAAAGGGAGAATTTTATGTAGTGAAGCATTAAAATGCTTCATAGTACTATTCCAATTTGCAGGGAATGTTTTTGCACTTTTATGTGGTATTAGTTGTGTTAATAGTTATACAAATGTAAATGAAAAAATGTGGCAAGACTGCCATTCAGATTATTTTAAGCCACTTTATTTCGAAAACTTAAAATACTACACACACTCTAGGGTTTAGTAACTAGTATCAAAATTTAGGTAACACAAATAAAATGTGTTGGTTTATTTTAAATAATGCAACAATGTATTCGTCAACTTTATCAAAATTTGCTTGAGAAGATGAATGCTTATGTATTGGGGCAAGTGCATCAGTGCACACTAAAAATGTGTCCACCACTATATTTTTCTATGTTTTAGAGCAAAACATATTTAACATACTGCATAACTCCACCCTTGCTATTTTTTGCAATAGTTATTTTTTTCTAGTAAGAAACTAGTGATAAACTAATTTGGATTGTTATCCAATACATACAAGGCTGTGTGTTCTTTCCTTTCTTTGTCTGTGTCACTCATAGCAAATTTTAAGGCAATTAAGATCACTAAAGAGCTCACACGCAGATTTGCTTCTGTTAATAGGAATAGGAATTGTAGTTAGGAAACTACTTAACTATTGGAACAATCAATGGAAAGTTATTGAATAATGGTAATAAAGGTGTGAGGTTCGTGACACAAGTCATGTGAGTAACTGCTCCAGTTAACATCCGTGAGTTACATTGTAAACCAATACAGTTTCATCAGTAGGGTAATTGTTATTTCACATCTGTATACTTCCATTTTAATCTTTCTGCAATGTGCTTTTTGTCGATTTCAACAAATGAGATATAAGGTGGTATGAGTAAAGGTGCATGTAGTTATACAAACATTCAACACAAAATGCTTGATAAAAGTGTAGAACAACATTGTTATTTGCAAAGAGCAACCCCTAAAGTTTCTTGCTCATTCTTCTCTGGGGTATCTGCCTTACAAATAAGCAGTATAGTTTAACCATTGTGACGTTTTCTAGTGTAATAATACTTACCTATGAAATAAAGATTATTTTGAATTTTGAATTGTTTGGCACTTGCTGTTGGGAAACTTTTTACCACTGATTTTGAATTTTGTAATTTCCAGGTATCAATGAAGATGAAAAGTTCCCATATCCCATTATAGAAGACAACCAAAGGAAAATTGCTACCAAGCTTGGCATGCTGGACAATGATGAATTGGACACAGCTGGCATGCCGTTAACTGCTCGTGCTGTATTTATTGTTGACCCCAATAAGAAGTATAGGCTTTCCATTCTTTATCCAGCTACAACAGGGAGAAATTTTGAGTAAGAATATTGGATGTTTTCATAAGTACACCACACACAATTTTATTGGGACACCAATAGACTAATGTTGACCAAACTACAATTTTGAATTCCTGAATTATCCATTATAATGTCATAATATGATTTCCATCATAATATGTAAAAATCTGTGGAATTTAAAAGGAATCTGGTAGCCACATACTGACATAATTTTTTTAACAGGGATAGATAATACCTTTAGGTAGTGCTTACTGTCATATTTTTTTGATAATGCTTATCAATTGCACACAACGTTTTTTTTGGAAGAGATTCTGTAATTAATTTGAAAACATTGGCATACAACACTATACTAAAGAATATTTGATTGGCTTAAAACACTATACAGGGCGTCTCAGGACTTAGTACCTTACCTTGAGTATCAAATATTCTTTAGTATGTATACATGTCGTCTCATGGTATTGCCATATGGAGGGAAAGTACCTTAAATACCATAGATAGAAAATTTTACTGAAAGAAGATTCAAAGATTTTGAAATAATCTTCTGTCTGAACCGGGAATCGAATCCGCAAATCCTTATTCATAGGGATTGTTTTCTTCTAAATAACATAGCATCTTAAATAAAAGGAAGAGCATGAAATTTAACATTTAATTTGAAATTTTTTTGTTGTTTAATTTAAAAAAATAATCAGTATAGTAAAATTACAGGTGTTATTTTAACAATTGGCGGGTTCGATTCTCGGTTCAGAAGGGCGATTATATTCACTTCACTTTTTATTTTTATGGCTCCATCATTATGAGAAATGATGATTTTGCCAATGTCACGGTTGAAAGAAAAAAAAACAAAACAAAATATAAAAATCTCTGAATGTAGTTCGAATTGTTTTTAAATTCAAAATGAACTCAACGTTTAGTAAAATTTTCTATCTATGGTATTTAAGGTACTTTCCCTCCATGTGGCAATACCGTGAGACGCCCTGTATACATACTAAAGAATATTTGATACTCAATACACAATAATATTCTATTTCTCTAAGTAAAATAGGTTTACAATTTAGTTTTATTCTCATGTTGGACTTTAGAATGGTTTATTTAAAACACATTTAGATAAGCGTTACTCTTATCAGCTGGTTTAGAAATGTTTGCTTGTAACATTTAGATAAGCTTATCTTCTTATTTATCTTACAACAGTCTTATCTTATTTGTTTTACAACAGTTACAGTGAAATTTTCTTTGATAAAGAAATATTTTACTTCGTTTCTTATGTTCAATTCAAAACCGCTAATAATCATAATGTGCAGTTAATAAACATTTACAACAAATAGAGGTGCCTTTTCTAACTACCGGCCTTCCTTCACAATCGGTACATTTTCACTATAGCGTCTGTTTTACGAAACATATTAACACAATATTCAAGGCCTCCGAACGGAGATGGGCAAGCGCCCGGGTCTTACTCGGCAAAAACTACACACATCAAAAGTGTCTAGGGATCAAGTACGTTTAAGAATATTGCTGCAATTAGGGTTAATTATATTAACTTTTTTGTATCGCTATTGATACTTTTTAGTGAGTTTTAACATTTAAATAAGGAATATTGTTTAAAATTCGATAATAAGAAGAAAATCGATTGTCAATGTGGTTTTGTATAAAAATGAGTTATAGCGTTTTGACAAAATCATTACAATATCTGCATCGGAACCGAAACAATTTACATTATTATGGAGAGACGACATCATTTAACCCGAGAAATGATGATGCGAGCCGTCGGAATGTTGGAAGCTGGTTCCCGGCAACGTGCTGTGGCTTTCACTCTTAACACTACACAGAGCGTCATAAGTCGCCTCTGGACGCGCTATCGCATAACGGGCAGCGTGGCCGAACGACATGGAGGACGATCTCACATCACGACTCGCAGACAGGACCGGATATCCAAAATACTGCTCGACGGAATCGTACCATGACCGCCATGATGTTGGTTACGAGGCTCCACAGCTCCTCAGGCTTGCTAATAAGCGATCAAACAATCCGAAATCGTTTACGTGAAGTGGGTCTGCGATCCCGAAGGCCGCTCAGAGTTCCGCCTATTGCACCCTGCAATCGCAGGACCCGTTTACGATGGGCTCGCGAACACAAACTGGGAGGAAGAAGACTGGCGCTATGTGTGCTTTTCGGATGAATCCCGCTTCGGTATGAGACCGGATACAAGATGTACTCGAGTTTGGAGAAAATCTAGACGTCATGAACGTTTGAGATATTGTCAGGAAGTTCATCCATATGGTGGGGGAACAATAATGATATGGGCCGGTATTTGGATCGGCGGAAGAACCGATCTCATTTGGATCAGGGGTAACCTCAATGCTCAAGTTTACGCAGAGAGGATTGTTTCAGATGTTATCATCCCTTTGCGAGGCCAGTTGGGTGATTCATTTCAACTAATGCATGACAACGCACGTCCACACATGGCTAGAGTCGTAACACGCATTCTTGCCGAAGC
>NW_020653200.1:12770314-12779015 GCF_003589595.1 Hyposmocoma kahamanoa | reverse complement strand
AAATCGCTGTAATTGTGTGATTCGTGTTAATGGTGGAAATACAGATTATTAATTTTCTTATCTTTACAATAAAAATGAGCAAAATCATCATTTTCGCCATTTTTTTGTCATTTAATTGACGCCGTTAATTTGAGTTTTTTCCCACAATTTGCAAAAACATCAATTTTAGTTTATTTTAATTAAATATAGGGGTAAGCGGTTAAATAAAACATAAGCATTAAAGTAAGAATTCGTCCTGGAAGACTGGATTTGGTAAATATTGCTTAAATAATTTTTATTTCAAAAATATTCACTTGATCCCTAGACACTTTTGATGTGTGTATTTACAACTAAAGGCTCTGACTGTACTGCTATTGTATTGTTAGGTGATATTAGTTGTGGTGATGTACATAAATAGCTTTTGCATGAAATTTCATTGTTGAATTGTACATTTTCAGTGAGATACTCCGCGTCATTGATTCTATGCAACTAACTGATACGGCCAAAGTAGCAACCCCCGCTGACTGGAAGGTAAGTTTCCAAATGCGCGCGCGGGCGTGCGTGCGTGCGTGCGTGCGTGCGTGCGTGCGTGCGTGCGTGCGTGCGTGCGTGCGTGGTGCGTGCGTGCGTGCGTGCGTGCGTGCGTGCGTGCGTGCGTGCGTGCGTGTAAGAAAAAATGTCCCCACCTATAATAATAATAATAATAATAATAATAACGCACACACTCATCATAGCCCCGCACTAGGGAAACCCTGTGTCGCGGGTGCCATGGACACATACATAGACAAACACAAATTACACCCAAACTCACGAGAGAAATAAATGTAGGCCATACAAATGTTTCTCCCAGCCCGGGAATCGAACCTGTCCTCTGCGTGGCAGTCCGGCATGGTAACCGTTCGGCCACGGAAGCAGTTAAAATGGTATATAACCTATAGAGCGTTAAAATGCTATACAAAGCATCAATCGCGCAACAGTCTCCGTTTGTTCGATTGACAGCGCGGTTGTCAATCATGCAGTACTATATAATAATAACTTGTAAAAATTACTGCAGTAAAGTGTAAAAACAGGATAGATAGATAGATATGCTAGTAAATGCTCTTGAGTCATCCATGGACACAAACAGCTCGTTTACTGAAGTGAGAAAACGTAAACGTGTTTCTCGCGTTGTTTGTGCAACTTGTAATAAAAAAAGAAGGCGGAGTGGATCAAATAAATTAAATGCCAATACTGATTGTCAATGTTATTGAAAGAATCTGATGCAATTTCTTATACAAAACATATTACATGGTCTAATCCCAGTCCGCAAATAACTAACAGAGTTGATATGACATCTCAGCATAATGCAGGTACTTCCAATAAAATTATTGATAATGAGACGAATCGACCGATGCGTATTGGCCGTTCTATCAGGCGTCTGATGTAACTCCTTTTGTAGTCCATGTTCAAAAACAAACTATCTGATAACAGTGACACCACTTTACCACCCAATAATATTTGGGCGATTTTTAAAGAGAAGAGCAGTTAAAGGCATAGTAAATTATAGTCTAAAGCGAATAGGCCGAAATCGTATTTCTTTGAATTTCGTTAATTACACCGATGCAATAACTTTATAATGAACGAAAGTCTCATTGGTCTCATTGCAGAGAAGTACTAAGCCTTTATACCAACCTTTAATGTCAACTGAATGGGAGTGGTAAGAGGAGTCCTGCTTGATTGGACTGATGAAGAAATAATTTGTAATATTTCTGTGCCTTTAGGTTTTTGTCCGATAAAAAAACTAGAAGAATTAGACGAAAACTTACCAATAATAATAATGCAAGGGAATTTGTAAACACAGGTACCATTGTTATAATGTTTGACGGGCAAGTACTGCCAACCCGAGTATACATGTGCTATACAGCTCTACCTGTTGATCTGTATATCTATCCTACGGTGCAGTGCTATAATTGTTGCAGGTTCGGTCATGTAAAAAACAATGCCGTTCCACACCAAAGTGTTATAAATGTGGACAAGGACATTCAGGTGACAGTTGTGTCATTGAGGAGGAAGACTACTGGTGTTGCTCATGTAATGGTCATCACCGAGCAATAAATAAAAAATGTCTTGAGTATAATAGACAAAAAGGTATAAAGGAAACCATGAGCAAGAACTGTATATCTTATATGGAAGCTGTTAAGTTGCATCCGCCTATATCTAAGATGTCGTAAGCCGATGCCTTACTTCAGCCATCTTCTCCCTCTCTCAATGTCACATCATCCAATAGGCTTCATTCTGGCGCTGCGTCCACTAATAATGTATCTCAATATCAGTCGTATAGGAAAACAGTGTTCAAGAAACCTTGGACACCACCTACTTCCTCTAAAGGTTACGATCGCAAAGCCCACAATGAAATTGTAAGAGGCCCATCTCTACCAGCATCTAGATTAATTATAAATAAAAATAATAATAATAAAAAAGATATTAGTAACCAGATATTATTAATGCATTAACAAAGTTGTTAGCTCAATCCAATATAGTATCACCGTCCAACGTTGCATCAGTCATACATGCATTATATCAGTTACCTTGCATTAAGCACAATGAATCACAAAGCTACAGTAATTCAGTGGAATTGTCGCAGTATTAAAAACAAGAAACATGAATTAATTACTCTAATTAATAGATATGAACCTTTTATTGTATGTCTCCAAGAGACATGGCTGGACTGGTTTAAGGTCTGACGGGTCTGATGGGTGTGGCGGTGTCGCCTTATTCATCAAAGATTGTTTTACAGTTAGCACTATTCCTCTCCCTTATTTAAATAATGATATCTTTGCTCTAGCTGCAATAGTAAATAATATTTATTACATTTCTATATACCTCTGCCCGTTCCAATAATGATATATTTAACGATCTTAATCGACTGTTAAACTCCCTACCAAAACCATTTGTATGTTTAGGAGATTTTAACACTCACCATATGACTTGGGGCTCTTCTATTTCAAATTACTATGGGGAACAATTATTAGAATTATTGGATAGCCATAATTTATGCATTTTAAATACTGGTTCACCTACTCGCATTACAGGTCTTAGGGAAAGCTTAAGTGCCCCTGATTTAGCTATATGTACACCTGATCTTGCTTCTGATTTGTTGTGGTTCCCCAGTGATTCTACTTATGGCAGTGACCATTATCCACATTGCCTGAAACATAAGATTATTAATGCGGACTGGGACTTATTTAAAAATAATGTTGAACAGCTGATACAAGTCTTGCCTGTAATATCATACACCAACGTGTCAACCTGTTCTGTGTTCTGTTAGGCTGGCCAAACTTCTATTTGAAGCAGCTGACAAAACCTTTCTGCTGAAGTCTGGTGGCTCTTGTAAGATTCCTTCCCCACCATGGTGGGATGATGAGTGCACCAAAGCAACAAAAGAGCGGAAAGAGGCCGTAAAGCAATATAGTGGTTTTATGACCGATAACAACTTTACTAAGTATATTTTATTTGAAGGATGGCAAAGATTTTGCACCTCATTAGAATCCCAGTGTAAATTCCTCCATTGTTTGGCAGAATATCAGAAGATTTAGATCTGGTTTTCATTCCACTCAAAAACATAGTCTTTCTATTATTCTTGCAGAACAGATCATGGATCGCTTGGCCCCTCCCTCAGTTTCAGAACAGTTCATCCCCCCACCACTTCCATTTCTGCCATTAACAGATAGTAACAATAACAATGACATAAATGTTAACTCTTCCTTCACCATGAGCGAGTTAAAGGGCGTTCTGTCAACTGTTACAGATTCAGCGCCAGGTGAGGATGGGATTCCATATTCTTTTCTTTCTAATTCAAATAGTGTTTGTATAGAATACTATCTTTCTTTAATTAATACAGCAATGTTCGCTAGCGAAGTTCCTCAGTCTTGGAGAACACAGTCCTTAATTCTTTTATTGAAACCAAATAAATAAGCTTCAGTTCCGTCATAATACAGACCAAAAGCTTTAGCTTCTGTTCTAGCTAAAATTTGTGAACATTTAGTTAAAAGTCGCCTTGAATGGTTCTTAGAACACAATTGTTTATTAATTAACGGCCAAGTCGGGTTTAGAAAAGGCAAAAGTACTTTTGACAGTTTGTCAACCATTACCACAGACATCAGATTGGCTTTCTCTAGGAACGACTCCTTAATAGCTACATTTCTTGACATCACCGCGGCATATGATAACGTAAATATAAAAAATTCGTAAAAGTAAACTAGAGCAGCTAAATGTTCCAACCCTTTTAATAAATTTTATTTATAATTTATCAGTGATAACTATAACGTTGTACATTTAGGACAAAACGAAACTATAAATAGAACATTTTAGAAAGGTTTGCCTCAAGCCTCGGTACTGAGTCCAATTTTATATAACATTCATACTTTTGATTTAAAATGCTCTATTAAACAATGTGATGTCCTTCAGTACGCGGACGATTTACTTTTATATACATTTGGACTGATAGCCATTCTTCAACATTTTGTTGAAGAAATAAGTGAGCATCTATTTGGGGAAATAAAATGTTTAAAAAATTGGCTAGATAGAAACGGGTTACATTTATCACCAACCAAAAGCAATGTCATTTTGTTTTCTAGAAAACGTTCTCCACCATTAGTTAATATATCTTATGGTGATTCGCCTCTCCCACTGAAAGACCATACTAAATTCCTGGGGGTAATTCTAGACCCTAAACTTCCACGCATTCGTCATTCTCAAAATGTCACAATGAGGTGTGAACAGCTTTTAAATATTTTAAGATGTCTAACCGGTGCTTAGTGGGGAGCCCATCCAGTCCTAGATTATGGAACCTTCCTCCTACATCCAGGTAATGCTGCTGCCTTAGGAAAGTTGAACAATGTCCAGTCCAAAGCCTTATGATCACAGGCGCGAGGAGATCTAGCCCAATTAATTGCTTACAGGTTGAATGTTGTGAACCACCCTTGTCTCTGAGAAGACAGTACCGTAGCGAAAGATTTTTTTTCCGTTGTCTCCAACTAGAAAAAACGCATGACACGTTACTTTCAACAATACAACAATTAGACTCTAAAATTAACACTTCTACATATTGGACCATAAGAATATTCCTTGTTTACTTGAAAGTTACCGAAAATTTAAAAACATCAACGCTCCTACTAACTAAAGCTATCGTCTTCCTTTATATGAATGTAGTTACAGTTCTCTTCACATAAACTTCAAGTTGAATACAACATAGGAATTGAAAAGAATGATCTTAATCAGAATGTTGAATTTAACTCTATTGTTAATAGTAAATGGGCTGATTGGGAATATATATTTACAGAGGCATCCAAACATTCTGATAATAGTTGCGTAGGTGTTGGCGTTTACCATTTTCAATATAAAGTGGTTCAGAAGGTCAAGTTCCCCCGGAATCGACCGTTCGTACGGGAGAATGCTATGGCCTTTTTAAAGCTGTTGAATATATTCTTCTCGTCAAGCTTGAAGACTGTTGTATGTATTTTGTGACTCAATGAGTTCATTACAGGCCCTGTCTCTTTCCATTTAAATGTCATAAACAATCTCCAATAATTTTTCACATCTGAGAGCTCCTTCATAAATGTTTCATTGAAGGATATGAAGTAGTATTTGCCTGGATACCTAGTCATGTGGGTATACGGGGAAATGAAAAAGCAAACCAACTTGCTAACTCAGCTATTCAAGATGGTGACATATTTCCTTACAACAATTATTGTCACGATTTGGCTACTCTCCCGAAATTATACCTTAATGAAGCATGGAATGAGTTCTGGGTCAATAGTATTTCCAAAGGGAAGTTTTAGCGATTGGTACAAGAGTACATTCCTGATAAAGCTTGGTTTACTAAGTTACTGTTTGATAAACGTAGCACCTCTGTTATTAGCAGACTTCGATTTGGCCATGTTAATACTCCTGCGCAGTTATATAAATTTAATATTATTACAGATCCTCTATGCTCTTGTAGAGAGTATGGAGATCTTAATCATATATTTTTTTGTTGTCCACAGTATGATCACTCTGAATTTTTAATCAACTCTTGCATATCCCTGTACCATTTCCTACATCCATTATTTGTTTATTACATAACATTAATCCTGAAATATATAAAACGTTAACCCTATTTATTAATAAAAATTATATCAATCTTTGATAGCAGTAAGTTTATGTCTTATTATAGTTTATAAAACCACATCCTTTTTCCTATTCCAAATTTCGGTTCGTTCTGTTTTTCCTATATCCTTGTTTCCCTAACTTTGACAGTAGCTAAATGCTCTACGCAAAGCAAAAAAAAATATTTAGAACAAAGTTGGTTTTAATCTTATTTTTAAAATGATATTATGAACGTTAGCTTTTAACTAACAAAATATTGTTCTAATAGTTTTACGGCTTGGGATTACCTATCAGAATTCAGAAAATACATTTGCCCGAAATAACGTTAGCTCGAATTTTCATAATGTCAAATGTATTTTTTTAGGAATATTACAAATCAATTTCGTCTTTGTGAAAAGCATCAAAATTACTTGAAAATGTAACGGTTTTATTATAAATCGGTTATTGAATTACGGATATTTAAGTTTACGTTGAGTTGGAATATCGGTACATTGCTTATAGTAACGTTTATTTTCACAATTGTAATATTTGTATGTATGTATCTGCCCAACTTTTTATTATTCTTTAAGTGAATTTGTAAACATAATAGAATTTATAAAAATTAATTAATATTTACAATAAAGGCAGCTCCATTACTCTTTACTCTTGTGTTCAAGTAGTTTTCATTCGAAGCTAGATATGGAAGTTTCCAGTAGAAGCTGAATATGGTGCTTTAGGGCCCTTAAATTGCTGCAAGCAAAATTAGGCAGTACTGCAATGACGTTACAATTTAAATTAATGTTTTAGTTTTTTTATATGTTCGTATCGGTTAACTTCGGACAATATTTTTCGTGGTTTTTGTATTAGACCCGATGTCCATTTGTTGGTAGGTCAATGAATTGTCATTTAAAAAAATGCACGATATTAAGATCGAGCTCGAAAATCACTATTCTCGCTTTTGTTTAATAAAGAGAAATGTGATATTGATATCCCGTGTTGTTCTTCCACATCTTGTATTCAACAACATCAGAGTAATCATCGTAATGGCATTTCTAAGTAATTCCGAATATTACGAATTGATGCTGTGTGTCGGAGCAATGGACGGCAGCTTAGACCAAGTCCGCGAGCTTTGCTGTGGGTAGGTAGAGGTGGCCTAATACCATGCCTCCGCGTTCGCCTGATTTAACACCGTTGGGTTATTTTGTATGGGCTTTCATCAAAAGTTACGTGTACGCAATTGACTGCAAGAGCGAACATCAGATGATTGAGCATTACACTCGCTTTTAGGACCGTAACCACAGAAATGCTGAACAGACTAAGTGTCGTATTCTAGAACTCTACTCAATGCTCAAGTCAGGATTACACTGGAAACACAAGCACTGTATATATATATATGTATAGGTATATAAATATAGGCTTAGAATAATAACGCATAGAAACCTAGCCCGCACACGCTAAGTGAGGCAAGTTAGAGGGTTCCAAACGCGTCCCAGGAGCGCGCGGGCTGTTAGTGCTCAAGGTCATATTGCACCGCGAACAGCTCCAAAATTTTTTGCTAAAAATGACGAAATGTGCGGTAAATGGGTGTAAAAATACAACAGACAAACAAAATAGACACTAACATCGCATTCCACAAGTAAGTAATGCGTTTCAACTCATATTTTTATGTAAATATTCACTAAAACAGAAAAATAATTTCGCGGCAACAAGATACGAAAGTGTTGCAAAGTAACGAATTTTTTTTCTCCCCATTTTGCTATTCTGTATCAAAATAATTATATTACGTAAATTTTAGTGGTGCCTGTAATTTCGATTTATTTGCGCATTTTGAACTAATATTTACTCGAATAAACATTAAATGTTTTCGTTAACTCCTGTAAGTGATTGGGACACTTAATTATTTTATAATACTTTTAACGGCTCTGCGTTCATGCTTTATTGAATAATTATTTATATTAATTTTATTTGAATTGGAGCACATATTGCAACAAATTTACAGCATATATTTGTTTCTACTATAGTGTTGGCACCACCAGTACAACTTTGATAGCTTATTATATGTCTTTCTTTTCGTAACTCAAGCGAAATATTTTATATTAAAATATTTTATTTTCTTAAAAGGGGAGCATTCTTAAGCGATTTTTTAATCTATTTTAACAGTTATTTTCTTTAATGTTTGCTTATGGCATTTTCGGTTTTAGGTTTCGAATATGGCACTTATTTCTAAATCCAAGATGGCGGGCGCGATTTTTCGAATAATGGCAAGTTGGGTATCGTTTTCGAGATGTTTGGGAATGTTCAATACAAATATGGGACTCATTTCTAAATCCAAGATGGCAAACACGACAGTTCATATAAAAGCAATATTCGTAATGAGCACCCCCAAATACCTCGAAAACGATACCCAACTTGCCATTATTTGAAAAATCGTGCCCGCCATCTTGGATTTACAAATAGTGCCATATTCGCATTGAGCATCCCCAAATACCTCGAAAATGATACCCACATAGCATTTTTTTGAAAAAATCGTGCCCGCCATCTTGGATTAACAAATGAGTGCCATATTCGTAATGAGCACCCCCAAGTACCTCGAAAATGATACCCATATTGCATTTAT
>NW_020653200.1:12723899-12770304 GCF_003589595.1 Hyposmocoma kahamanoa | reverse complement strand
TAGAAATGAGTGCCATATTCGTAATGAGCATCCCCAAATACCTCGAAGAGGATACCCATATAGCATATTTTGAAAAATCGTGTCCGCCATCTTGGATTTACAAATAAGTGCTATATTCGTTTTTCATCGACAAAACCGAGCATATCTGTAGGCACCTGATCGATAATGTCGGGCAAATCTGTAGGCACCTTTAACTTAATGATGAGTTAAGCAAGATACAATTACCCACTTTTGAGGGAAATGTTATTCCATGGCATCATTATTTGTATATTTGTGTGCGTGCCGACGAGCGTAGTTACAAGTTGCTTACGCCTACATGAATTTGCTTTTTGCCTCACTTGTGACAGTTCGTTTGAAATGAAACTATCATTCTATGCGTTATTATTCTAAGAATATAGGTATATTTTTTTTTTATAAAAAGTAGCATTAAAATAATTTTAAAGTATGATAATAACAATAATATCGTTTCTTGCAAAACACGTTGTTACATTATGTATTATAGTAGTTGGTAAAGTATCAAACATGTACCCTGTAAGGACGCAGCAATGTCAATTTTTTACATAATTTTTAATCATAATATTATTACAATGAAAATAAATAAATCTAAGCAAATATATTCAGAAAGTCAAATGATTTAATTTTAATATGATTGTCAAATTTAAATTTAAAGTAATTTAAAAATAAATCAATTTATTTATTAATAAATAATTAATTGTCAAATTATCTTAGTATTGCATAATAATAATAATAATAATAATTGCGTTTATTTACTCCGTGATATTATTATTCTGCATTTATTTTATTAAATGACTATCATATCATATTTTTATAATACAGATAACATATTAACTTTCATTTTTTTTAACATTATGAATAATTTTCTTCGTCACTAAAAAACTCTTGCAATGAGTAGTAGCATATTTGGGACAGATGTTTACGAAGTTGGTTTTTAGACATTTTTAGGCTGTTTATTAATTTTAAAAAGTCAGGGAGTGCGTTATAAATTTTAATTGACAAAAACAATTGAAAAAAAATACAGTCGAATTGTGAACTTCCTCCTTTTTTGAAGTCGGTTAAAAAAACTCTACTTGATTTAGTTTTTTCAAATCTGGGTTAGCGCAAAGCGGCCACCATTATCAAAAATATATAAAATGTGCTCCGTGACAATCTGCAATTATGCCATTACAAACTGCCTTTGAAATTTTGTAAAATGAATTTTTTTTTGTAAAATTTTATTAACTTGCAAAGTTACTATTTGGACAAGTGGACCGATCGGGAAAGTAGACGAAATGGGAGATGAACGAATCGGGTAAAACAAGTGGACCGATCGGGAAAATAGACGAAACGAGATGGACGAATCGGGTAAAACAAGTGGACCGATCGGGAAAGTAGACGAATAGTGAAAGAGGACCGATCGGGAAAGTAGACGAAATGGGAAATAGACGAATCGGGAAAGTCGACCATTTGAACAAGTGGACCGATCGGGAAAGTAGACGAATAATGAAAGTGGACCGATCGGGAAAGTAGACCTATTGTACCGATTCTTATTAAAGTATGTAGGTGTCTAACACTTGTATCTCATAATAGCAGCGTTGTTATATAAACTAAGACAATCACAAAATCATTATCAATGAGACATTATTGAATTAGGCCGATGATACTCTTTAGTGAGACAGTGAAATTATGATTTTTCAAGTGTAAGTACAAACTTTTTTGTTACGAAACCATAATCAAAGGGATAATAGAGTAAAATTGTGACAATGGCATTGACAAATTAATACAAAATAAACAAAGTAAGTGTCCGTACATTGAATCTTATAATTCTACTAATTTTAAGTACGAAGTAAATAAAATAACTAGTGCTATGTAAATAACGATTAAAAATTATTCCAAACACGTGTCACAGTTCATGCTGTTAAACATAGATTACACACGAGACCTACTGAACAGGATACAAATATCCTGGGCAGCGTTTTACAGTGATTCTATGAAATCAGATTAAATATGTTCTTTCAGTATTGTCAACCTCAAAATGTGCTATAATACGTATTGGTGAAATGTGCTTAGAAGTATTGTAATAAATAAAATCTATCACGTCACGTACTTTCAACTTCAAAGCAAGAGGTTGTGTGGGGTTAGTGATATTCGAGCTCGATTTTAATACCGATAATTACGAAATATCGTAATTTTTTAAATTTATTTAATTAGACAAAATATTCAACAAAAATATCGATGCCAATTTACTATTTGATAGTAACTCTCTACGACCTTCAATTTCCACTGCCCCTTTCGGTTCCACACTGTATAGGCTTGCGCTTTTTCTCAGATATAAAATGGTGTTTTGGAAGCGCTCCACTTAAGGGTCAGTATGCTAAAGAGAAAGATAAAAATCTAATTGTGTGTTTGTCGTTCATTAATAAAAAAAAATACTACGGCTACTACTTGGTCTTGGTGTAACAGGCTGTGTCCGCAACTCGACGTCAAGGCGCCTATTTTGCGTGACTGCGGCTACTAATATAATATGAAAGTATAATTAATAAATTTATATTGGTGGGTTGGATAGGAGTGGGAGTTAAATGCACCAGCGCTCCTTAGGACGACCCGCCTCTGCTGTAGACATGTTCCAGAAACCCAAGCAAATTGGGTTGCGTACCCGGGGGAGACGCGGGGTTGTGTGGGACTCTCCTCTCTAAGAAGAGACTACTCACTAAAACTCCGGGGGTGTTCCACCACGCACCTTGTGGCGGGAACGCTGGGACGTTTTCGCATTCTTCCGCGAACCCACCGGTGCCGTCCGTTTGCACTGACCCTCCCAGAGATCATCGGGGCGTTCGTCTCAAGTGCAGCTGGCGCGTCTTAGGTGCAGTCTAGTTGAGGGCCTGAGGCGAGGAGACGCGCGGAGCACGTGAGTTGCTCGTTAAGCCGGTGGCTATGTCCGGACATTGTCGCAGGACAATGCCGGAAGTGAGTGCCTTACAGCTCCGCCACCAATGAGGAAATTTGATAGTCGGCTGTCGACAGCTCAGCGGTGGCAACTGTTAGTTGTGCCGAGCGCGACGGGAAGTGAGCGTGCCTACAGCTCCGGTACCTATCCTATATGGAAAATAGGGAGGGTACTCTACGTGCACCCGGGGCGGCTCACCTAAGGCACTAGCCTTACAGAGAACCGGACGAAGTGCGTGCAAACGTGCTGATCCGGGGTTGGGATCTCACTTGATGGTCCCTATGCAAGTTTGTTTGCACAGGTCATAGTGCCCTTACCGCATAACCAAGAGGTTGATAGCGAGTGGCACTATAAACAAAACTTATGTAGAAAGACATGGAACTGACCCTCCCAGAGTCCAGGTTAGTATACCTGTTCACCCCGTTCTCCTAATCGAAGTGGGCTGCCTGGAATTAGGCTAAGCAACCCATTTACGTTATGTATGAGCGGCAGGATTCCACACCACGAAGCAGGTGGGCCCACCTTCACACACTTCACACCCACATAAGCCCACCTTCTTTGCCGTTTTCCGCCTGGGGATTAGAGGCGAGGGTGGATCGTCCTCTCGACTACTCTCCGCGGCCTCCCATGCCATCCCTTCCTCGCAGAATGAGGCCATCGCCTCCCATGATGCCACGTCTGCGGCCATGGCCTTGACGACGACCGGCAGCGAGAGGTCATTTTCCACTACTGCAGCGAGGGTAGCGCGTTGTCGCGCCCATGCTTGGCACTCTTCTAGCGTATGGTCGGCAGTGCCCTCACAGCAAGAGCAGTGGTGACATACCGGCAGTGGCTCTCTATCGACTATAGGGCACAGATACCTGCCGAAGCTACCATGCCCCGACAGGATCTGCACCAACCGGTAAATAAGCGAATCGTGTCGCATGCTTACCCGTCTCTTGAGGACTGGACGAACAGCCGCCACAGTCCGCTCGCCGGCGCTCGGCTTCTCCAGCCGACATCGCCATTTCGCACGCACTTTCCGTTGGACGGATCCTATCCAGTCAAGAACTCCTCGGGGGTCAGTCTTTCTTCCCGGACTAGTCCGTCTGCGCACTGCCTACACACCTCCGCAATAACCCCAGCAGCAGTACCACACGTTGCGGTATACTCGTGTTGCTCTGACCGCCATGACCCGCTGTACTTTACACAGCTCGGCCCTGTTCGGGCCGGGCAGAGCCCCGACCCACACCGGTGCGCCATTTAGCACCGTCCAGATTCGGTAAGAGACTGACAATGAAATCTGTGCCAATTTACTATTTGGTAGTAACTCTCCATGACCTTGAATGTCCATTGAACCTTACTGTTACACGAGGTTCCGTGTTAAGAATGTAACCTTCAAAAATCTGCAAATCTACAACGTTAATTTAAGAAAAAGTGTGATCTATGAAAATTACCCCGCCGAAATGTTTCACAAACCCGCGGCCTCGCAGCTTGATAAAATAATCTTTGAACAATCACGGTGATAAGTCCGGTATATAAAGTGTTGAAGTCATGTTCTCTAATCTGGTTCTGGTGCACTGCTTTCTCTTTCTGCCTAACACTAGCATTATATAGGTGTACTATTTAATTTTATTTTAGTTATTGTATAGGCGAATCTAATCGATGATTTCTTGTAGATGGGCGGCGAATGCATGGTGCTACCAACCGTACCTGATGACAAATTAACCAGTGTGTTCCCGCAAGGGGTCACTGTAGTGCCTCTGCCCTCCGGTAAGAAGTACCTGCGAAAAACGGCTTGTCCTAAAACCCATTGAAATATATAGTGTATAAAATTTTGTTTCTTAAAACATCGGGGCTTTTGTAATATGGTAAATGTTCTGTGATGTGAAAAATATAAAAGCAATATAGGTACTTCATATTTTTGTATTTCACGCATTCCTGTTATTGTTTTGTAATAAATTTTGCATTTAATAGTCAATTTGTTTCATTCGTTTTAACGTTACCTAATTATATAATGTTAATAGATCTTTAATTTGCGATGTTGTACATAAAACGTTGTTTAAATCTATAGATAAGTAGGAAGATTACTAGGGCAGACACATACGACACATTAATAATCTCAGTACAGAGTACTAAAAAAACCGACCACAAAAATACGTGGAATTACATCTATTTGCTAAATTTTATTGAAATATCCTCTAGTTCACCACTATACTCGAAAGTATATTATAGAGAAAAACTACTTGAATTGGAGAATAGCAAAACCAAACATAAAAATAATTGCTCAAGTAAAATTTAGGCGCTATTTATAAAAATGAATGTTCATCAGCCGCCCTTAGAGGTGGATGATTTTCTTCAAAATGAAATGGTACCACTATGGAGGTACCCTCTTTCCAACAAAAAAAAGAATCCTGAAAATCGGTTCACAAATACCGGAGTTATCGCGTAACCTCCTTTTTTTGAAGTCGGTTAAAAATACATAGTGGTAATTAACGAAGTAGAGTAAAAGAAGATGGCATCCCATTTTTGACAGATTGAGTCCATTAGTATCATTGGTACTAGTTACTAATATAGTATAGTAGTATTCATATCCGCCTGACATCACTAAAACTTGCGTACAGGCTAAAGACAATTGGATCTTGAAAAACAGGTAAGTGTTAAATTTACACAAAAAATATTCTGAAGGTACACAACTAACGTCATCTGCATCTTTTTCACTCGAGCTGGAGCTCAATTCACTTAAATGTACAATGATTTGTGTTTCCAATAGATTTTCAAAATGTACATCTTACAACCAGTCTGAATTAATTTCATTTCTTATTTTCTCTACACCACATTTCTCTGCCATTATTTTAGTCGCAGGCTTCCTCTAAAAGGTTGAGCATTTTATTAGCTGTAAAATGGTGGAGTAGTGTTCAGATTAAAATAAATTTAACAACGAATCTAACCTCCGGTTGATGAATGACCTCAAAAGTCATTAATCCTCTGGTTTGCCACCCTTAGAGGCGGAATATTTTCTTGAAATTTAAATGGGCGCCACATCTAAGGTACCTTCTTTCCAACAAAAAGAATCATCAAAATTGGTTCACAAATGGCGGAGCTATCGCGTAACAGACATACAAAAAAAAAACATGACGAATTGAGAACCTCCTCCTTTTTTTAAGTCGGTTAGAACAGGGGAAACAATAATCTTGTGCAAATTGTTAATTTTGTTAAAATAATACGTTACATTTCTAAATAGTCAACCATTTTACATCTTACATACACTCCCCAAAGACAAAAACAAAAACTTAGAACATAAAATAAATCTCACTTTCTTCAAAATTTTGGAACATAGCCTTTTGAGAAACTAAATCATATTTCCAACATGCCTTCTTGATTTAGTATCTCATAATTGGAAAAACACACTACATTAATATAAAGTACCTTAATATTACGTTTACGTTAATCTATTGAACATTAATACCTAATAATTCTCTAAACTTCAAAAATTTTACTTTACACAGAGCTTTAGTCAATATAATCAGCAACCTGATCTTCTGAAGGAATCTTTTGTACACTAATGAGGCCTTTCTACTCATAATCATAAACAAAATGATAACTAATGTCAATGTGCTTAGAGTTCTCAGGAAATTTACCATTTTTAGCACCTATATTATCTTCGTATATTTTCACACAATCCTCTATTTTCACATCTAAATCGCTTAAAACAACTCTTATAGGATAGGTAGCACCTCTTCAACACAATTGGCAAGGGCATAATACTCAGCATGCCTAGAAGCTCTAGTAACTATCTTCGATTTTTGTGACCTCCACATCAGAACATTACCAAACACTTCAATAACTATTCCGCTCGTGGATTTGCTATCCTGTATATCATCTGCCCAACCAGCATCTACATATGCACTCATTACTTCATCAAAAGTTGTTCCATAAACTAATTTTAGGTTTCTTGTGTGATATAAGTATTTCAGTACTCGTAAAGCATATTTATAATGAGTTTCGTCATAACTGTTTTGAAATCTGCTTAGATAGTTTACTGAGTAAGCTACATCTGGTCTTGTTCCATTTGCCACATACAAAAGTACTCCAATTAAATTTCTATATTGTAATTTTTATTTACTTCTTGTGCAGGCTCCAATTTTAAATTTATTTCTATAGGTGTATGAATTGGTTTTGAATCAGTAATTTTGTACTTCTCAGCTAAACACAATGTATTTATCTTGGCTTAAATACTTTTGGTTTGTAATCAACGTTGACACCTATATACTGTTTTACACATCCTAAATCCTTCATACGAAAACAATCGCTTAACAATTCTTTACCTTTCGTAATACTCGTTTTGTCTTCGCCAAAGATTAACAAATCATCTACGTATAAAATTATATATATTTTCTTGCCATTTAAACGTCCTGTAGTCATACGTAGATCTTTTGAAAGTTATACTACAAAAAAAGTCATGAATACAGTCATACCAATCTCGTGGGCTTTCTCTCAGTCCATAGAGTGCCCTTTTTAATAAACAAACTTTATTTTGTTGAATGTCATAACCGTCTGGTGGATATATGTAAACTTCTGATTTTATGGCTCCATTTAAAAAAGCAGTTTCCACATCCATCTGCTCAATATACCACGCACGTACACAAGCAGTCGATAACAATACTTTTAAAGTGGTCATTCTAGCCACTGGTGAATATATTTCTTCATTTTTTTCATGCATCTATTGAAAATCCTTAGCCACAACTCTTGCTTTATATATACCACTTGATTTAATCGTATAAATCCATTTAACTTCAATAATATTTCTGTCTATTGGTTCATCTACTATCTTCCAAGTTCCATTTCTTTTCAAACTGTTTATCTCTGACTGCATAGCCTTTTGCCATTTAACAGATTCAGAACAAGCTATCGCCTCTTCATACTTTTCAGGGACATTTTCATTACACATATTCACATAAACAACATAGTCTTTATATCTGTCGGGCATCTTTTTGGTTCTTTGGGGTCTTCCATATACAATTAATTCCTGTTCATTTTCGTTTTCATTGTTTCTTTCATTGTCTATCTCTCTTATATTAGTAGTCTCCGTGTCTTGCGCTGGTTTAGTAAAAATTATCATCAACTTCTCTTTTATCTTCATCTTCACTGTTGTATTCGATCAATCTAACTGTTTTATCCATAAATCGTACGTGCCTGCTTGTAACTATTCCATTTTCTACTAAGATTTTGTATCCTGTAGGTATCTGTATAATCAACTAGAATACCTCTTACTGCCTTTGGATTAAATTTTGAATTTGGTCTTTGTTCAGGAATTATTTACACAAATACTTTACTTCCAATTGTCTACTGGTGTTTTTCCAGTAAATATTTCATATGGTGTCTTTTTAATCGCTGTATTCCTTAACAATCTATTTCCTATTTATCCTGCTGTCTCTACACATATTGGCCAGTATTCTTTTTCAATTTTTGCTTCTGATAATAAACATCTAACTCTGTCCATTACTGATCTATTAAATCTTTCTGCTACTCCGTTTAATTCATATGTATATGGTGGACATGGATTTATGTATATCCCTCTTTCTTTAGCAATCTGTACATATCTTTATTGATGTATTCTCTTCCATTATCACATCGCAGCTCTTTTATTCTTTCCCCAGTTGCATTTTCAACAAAATTCATGTATTCCAAGAAACATTCCAACTTTTGTATTTAAAATGCAAAAAAACTTTAGCAACTCTACTATAGTCATCGATAAAAGATACAAAATAGCGTTCACCATCAATACCTGTGGGATTTAATTGGACCCTTTACGTCAGTATGAACTATTTCTAAAACTTTATTCGCTCGTCGTCGATTGTTCTCAAAAGGTAAGTTAAACATCTTATTCTGTAAGCATATTTTACACTGTATACAATCATTTTCAATTTATTCGGGTAAGCCGTGCAATAATATTTGTTCACATAACTTTTTTAAATTTATAAAATTGGTGTGCCCAAGAACTCTGTGCCATTTTTCCTTTTCTGACATTTTACAAGTTACGTTTACGTATTACGTTTTCCTCGGAAGTTACTTTGTCGTCTGTAATTTTGACCTCTCCAGTTATGATATCCTCGTATGTTACTATTCCCTCTAAAGTTATAATTTCTGCGCCAATTTGGAATAAATGTTCTATTTTTCGGGCAGTCTCTTTGGAAGTGGCCCGGTTGATTACACTTACAATAGTTTCTTATTTGTAATGTCGACATTTTTTTGCGAATATTGAAAGATTCCATTCCTTTCACATCACTCTCTTTATCTTCCTTTTGTCTGTATTGCAGAAGCAATTTAGCCTTAATATATTCTACCGATGTTTCTGGCAATGCATCAACAATGTCAACTATATGTGAGCATCTGGGTGGAAGACTCAATAGTAAATAGTTTAATTTGTCTTCTTCATTCATTTTCTCTCCGGCATTTTTTAATTCGTTTATATTCTTCTCGAACAAATTTAAAAATTCGACTGGATTGTCATCATCCGCCATTTTTAATTTTAGTAATTTCCTTTTGCACAGCAATTTGCTTGCACATGTTTTTGCTTGGTAAATAGTATCAAACTTTTGTATCATTTTAGCAGGTTTATCTTCAGATATTATTATTTCCAATTGAGTGCTACCAATATAATTTTTCGCTTTTAGCTCCATTTTAACGCAATCAATGTTTGAAATATTTTCTGGTTTATTCTCTGTTGTGATGACCTCGTAACAACCTTTCATCTCCAAATATAATTTCAGTCTATATCTCCATTTCTCATAATTATTTACGTCTAATATTTGTATAGAAAATTCTTCTTTCTCTTTTGACATTTTATTTTTCAAAATTCAGTGTTCAGTCCGCAAATAAAACATAATTTTTCTTGAACTACAACTTTAAATATCAATATCTTAAACCACGCTCTGCTACCACGTTAAAATAATACGTTACATTTCTAAATAATCAAATTCAAATTATCCACTACCATTTTACATCTTACACACAGTCCCCAAAGACAAAAACAAAAAACTAGTAAATCTCACTTTCTTAAAAACTTCGGAACAGCGTTTTGAGAAACTAAATCATATTTCCAACAAATTTATTCAGGACATTAAAACCGTTTGTACAATTTTAAATAAAACCACATAAAGCAATTTGATGCGTAATTTTTCTTTCTCTAAACTTTGCTTCAGCTCATATCAATTCTATTGCATTATATTGACAACGGTATGGCGGTAATCTCACCACTGTGGCTAACATTGCAAGCCAGCCGGTCCAGTATATCTAGGTCCAGTATATATGTATATTATATCTTGGTTTGTGTATAGACACCAATTTCAACAATTCTAATTTCGACATTGTTATGTTAATATCGATGCCTGAAAAAATGGAAATGCACTAAATTCCAATACTATTCCCAGACGACTAATATAAAATGTTGTGACTAAGAAGCTACTAAAGCCACAATACCTTTTTGTACAAGCCACTCTATGGATCAATTTATTCTGCGGCGGGACGGAATGGAAACGAAATTTTGTAACGATATTCTACATAGCGTAATGAACTTATGGTCAATTGTGTAACGTACAAACTAGATACGAGCCAAAAATCACGTTGCGCGTCTTCCGCGGAATTCTCGAGGATTCCGTAGCTGCCGCCGGCGACGCCTGACGAATACACGGGAAGTGGCGCGAAGGCTGTCGCGGTGCACTTTAAAAAGTTTGCTTTTTAAAGTAAGCTTTTAAGAACGCTTTTTATTTTAAGCGTAAGCGTTGGTCAGTTCTATACTTAACAATTTCATTTTTTACAACGTGTCAAGTTTCAAGTCCCTCCATTTGTTTCCTAGACAAATTAATAATAATAATAATTCGTCAATGTAAATAATAATTTTATAAATGAAAATAAATAAACTAACTTATCTTAAAACCTTTAGTGGTCCCAATTTTCAAGTTTTATCAATTGTCTTAAAACATCACATCTTTTTAAGACTATATCGTGTCTCTCCAAGAAAATGTTTTGTTTTATTACATTTATATTGAAAAACGTATATTTTTCTAGATTTTTGAAAGCGAAGTTCGTCTGCCGTGAAACAGTTGAGCTTCTCCTAAGTTTATATAGTAACAGTTTTCTTTATCCTTTTAAGCATTATTAACAAAGACATTAACAACAAAAGGGAAAAATAAAAACAGATTGATAACTGTGGTAACAGAAACAACAACACGCATACAAGGCTATCGCACTCGTACTGATGTGCAATATGCACTATGCAGTGAGTGCAACATGCAGTCTAGCAAATCAAATGTATACTTTACCCGTAAATGTTTTGAGAATTTTCTGGTTATAATTATTAATACAAAGCTCGAACACTCAGAAAAAGTTTCCGCCGGATTCGAAGCGACTCGACGTCTTCTAGCATATCGTGGCAGACGCTGTACCAACTAAGCCACGGAACGAACCAGCGGACCTCACGAATTTTTCTATGTGCTTGCGTCATATCTTTACATTTGGTTTTTCAACGACTTTTTAGCCGTAGCGCCATCTATGAGAAATCTACTATATTTCGTCACCCAGTAAGATACCTTTACAGCTACCAGCCCCGGTTAGAGCTGTTGCTATTCATTGTATTAAAATTTTTATTTAATTGATATTCAATTCTTTTTGTGTGAAATTACTCCACTAGTTTCTTATAATTATTAATACAAAGCTCCAACACTCAGAAAAAATTCCTTCCATCCGGCCGGATTCGAACCAACGTCTTCTTCTCTTAAAATATTCTTTTTTGAATGTTCGAGCTTTGTATTAATAATTATAACAAACTAGTGGAGTAATTTCACATAAAAATAATTGAATATCAAATTTAATTTTTCTGGTTACTTAAATAATTTTGTAATTTTTACTCGGCAAAATTATCATTTAGTTGTTAATAACACAAGTAATCATAAAACCGTGTCTGTAATAATTGATTCCATATTGAGCATTTATTTATGTTTTTAACCGGCTTCAAAAAAAGGAGGAGGTTCACAATTAGACTGTTTTTTTTGTATGTATGTTACGCGATAACTTAATTTGTGAACCGATTGTGATGATTCTTTTTTTTGGAAAGAGAGTACCTTAGTATTGGTGAAGTGGCTTAAATTTGAAGAAAATATTCCACTTCTCAAGGTGGCAGACGATGAAACCGGTTTCGCGGACTTTCCTGTAACCAATTTCAATAAAACTTGGCAAATAGATGTACTTGCATGTACTTTTGAGGTCGGTTTTTTTAGTACTCTTTATTAATTGTCGTATACATTTTCGTTAATGGCAACACTTTTACTTAGTTTCTGCGGATATTTCTACTCTACTACATAATTTCTGTAATCATGGTCGAAATAAGATGTTCCCCATAAATAGATACATGTATAAATATAGCTACAAAGAGTGATATATGAGTTGTAAAAACCACTAAATTTTAATTCATTACTTTTTTAATTCCAGATTTCCCGGAAATGGTTTTACGGCTTCGTAGAACAAAACTACTCATGTAGTCAATACAGTGAACCTGCTTTGCGGAAAAAATAAGTACGGTGGCAGTCGGTACTTCCCTGGACGAACTTTTTCACAAGGAGCTCTACTGCTAGTAAAAACTTATCTCTCAAAGATACTCTGGGGTCTAGATTGTAATCATCTTCGTCATTATCATCATTTTAGTAGCAGTAGAACTCCTTGTGAGAATTCGTCCAGGGAAGTACTCTTATTTCTTCCTCCGAGCAGGTTTGCTGTCGTGTCAGTTAGATAATTGACTACATTTTTTGACATGAATTACTTTAAAATCCAACTTTGAGTTACAACATCCAACATCATCGTAGGACAAAACTACTAGATGAGTGAGGCTTTGTCCTACGACGCAGTAAAACCATTTCCGGAAATCCGGAATCCCAAAAAAAGTAATTAATTAAAATTTGGTGATTCTGTGGTTTAAGACATTTATTCTCACTAAGAATTATAAATAACCCACTTACATGAGAACACAGGGAGACATATTATTACAATTTTTTTTTCTTTAGACAGCGCACAAGGACGGTTCAACTATAAAATAATAAAGTTTTACCCGTATTCTAATATAATAACAGACAACACAATATCAGGTGCTAGCCTTAGAATAATAACGCATAGAATGATAGTTTCATATCAAACGAACTGTCACAAGTGAGGCAAAAATCAAATTAATGTAGGCTAGTTTTAGTAGTAGGTTCATTTTCGGTTTTAGTGAATATTTATATAAAAATACAAGTTGAAACGCGTTACTTCTTTGTGGAATGTGATGTTAGTATCTACTTTATGTTTGTCTGACGTATTTTTACACTCATTTATCGCATATTTCGTCATTTTTAGCTAAAATTCTTGATCTGTTCGCGGTGCAAGTTGACCTTGAGCACTGACGGCCCGCCCGCTCGTGTAGGCCCTTTGGGAGCGCTTTAATTTGCCTCACTTAGCGTGTGCGGACTAGGTTTCTATGCGTCATTATTCTAAGGTGCTAACTATAAGCGCAACCATGGATGTACTGACAACGCCCATTGCTTATACTCATGTATCATGGTGTGGCTCAGTATATTAATTAAAATTGTATCTCTTTTTAGACTTTTACCAAAGACTACAAATAAAAAATAATCTATATCATTACTGGTGGTACGTTTACTTTTCTTTTATTAGTGATAGTAATTTATTATTTTGTTTTCAGTTTAATTTTATTTTATTTTATTTATATTTTAATATTAATAAAATTCTCACAACTCTATGTCACTCCTTGTAACTACATCTATACATGTATCTACAGATTTGGAATACTTTTTTCCAAGTTATGCTAATCACATATTAGTACTTATCGTGTTGCTTGCTTGTTTAAGAAAAAAAAAACATACAACATAACATGTGCGACATTACGCTTTCGCAAAAGGAGACCATTACCTTCCCACACCTCTCGCTGCCGAACATAGCGCTCACGATAGTTGGCAGCAAGATATCTCCCATTATAGCAGTCAGTGAGTGCCGCTGAGAGCCCCAAACTGCACTCGTGGCAGATCGACTCGCCCACCACCCGATGCAGATACTCACCCTCCGGTGAGCGCTTGCACCAACCTGTGGGACTGAATCACGTATGTCGCCGGTCAATTGAGCGAACTAGGTGAGGGAGGATGGCCTCCACGACCGCTAAGCCGGCGATTGAGGTCTAGGTCCTCCGCCACTTTTCGGTTGAGGGCGGCGCGGCCAGCTGGCCTGATCCGCATTACTTCCTGGGTATCGAGGCTTTCCTCTTTGCCACTCATGGTGGCACGATATCAGTGCACTTCCGCTAGCACTTCTACCTGAGTTTCTAAAGGGGATAGCCCGCGAGAAGTGTGTCCGCCGTACACCCCCGAAACCGCTATGGCCCTTGTCGACCTTTCAAGAAGGGCTTGAGTTATGCGGTGAGAGCTTCCACCCTGATAGGTGAGCCATACAGAGCCATACTCTCTGTTATTCCGGAATGCAGGCGAACGCAGATGGAGCCCGGTTCGCTCAATGTCGGCAAAATGCGCCCTGAAGGTCATCTAATCCACCATCCAGTACAAGACCCAGGTATTTCATTTGAGCCTTAACTGGGACCGTCGCCCCGGACGAGGTGATTCTTGCCGCGGATGACTGCGTTATCAATGACAAACGTCATTTGATTTTGTTTGCGCGGTGATATTATATATTTCAGGTTCCTCCTTAAGTATTATAAGTATAATATCATTAGGTTCCTCGTAAATGCATTTTGTATAGTTTCAGTTGATGAGGCTGTCTGCTGAAGAGCCAGTCAACTCATTCTTTTCCTAAATTATTGCAAGCATCAGTGATCAGCAGAGGTTTGATACGATTACACTCTTATAAATATAATCTGACATTTTCCTGACCACATTTTATTATTAAATTAGAAATTTTAAGTTCAATACAGGTGGAGATCCAGCCTTCACATTAGGAGATTGCCAGCCATTTCATATCAACTCACAGATAACTTCGAAATCAAACACTTCGAAATTCACAAAATATTTCTAATGCGGGCCGCTTTCCTGAACGCAATCACACAAACATTAACCACTATATATCGTCGGTCAGAGATGCTATCCCAGGAACCTCCGTGCCACACTCCTTTCGATTCTAACGATCCAACAAATAAAATAGAAATACTCTTCCAGAACATACAAAGCATTAACAACAAATTAGAAATACTTGAATCGTTTATGGAACAAAATGAGACTTATCTTGCATACTGCATAACAGAAACATGGTTGAGTGAAGAAAAAATGTCTCTTATCAATTTAAACAATTATCATATCGTATCTGCTTACTGTAGAAAGAAACGCTGCGGGGGCGGAGTGTGCATTATACTCAAGGACGGCATCGAATACATAGAGAGGACAGACATTATGGACATGACTATTGAATTTCTAGTCGAATTATGCGCTATAGAACTATATAAACAAAATATGATACTAATAACACTGTATTGGAACGGCAAACAGGTCGACTCTTTTTTTAATCAACTAGACATTATAATGATACACCTAAAAACCAAATACGCTAATAAGAAAGTTATTATAGGAGGTGATTTTAATATTGACATATTAAAACATAACTTGGAATCAAAAAGACTTGTACAACTAATGACAGAGAACAACTTTAGTTTAAAAATTAGGGATCCAACTCGAACTACACAAATATCCTCAACATGTATAGACCTAATATTCACTAACTTTGATGACAAACTCATGAAAGCACTGGTTGTTGACAACGGATTCTCTGACCACAAAAGTACCATATTACAGCTTCCCTATGACCAAAATAACAATCACAATCCCATTATTTGGCAAACAAAGAAAAGACTTTTTAATAACACCAACATACAGACTTTCAAAAAGGTCCTACAATCAATTGACTGGAATACAATAATAATTTCTGACAAAAACATTAATCAAAATTATGACTCTTTCGATGACACTTTAATATTACTTCTAGACAAATATATACCAAAAAAGCTAACAAAAATTTACACAAAAAGAAAAAAACAATGGCTCACTAAAGGTATAAAAATATCATGTAAAAATAAAAGACTCCTAAGTATACACACAAATCATTCAAAAAGTATAGTTTTAAAAAACCATTATAAACACTATCAAAAATCATTAAAAAAGTGTATCATTGCATCAAAAAAATTAGAGTATATAAAGCGCGTAAAAAAATCTAATAATCGAGTAAAAACAATGTGGACCATAATCAAAGAAAGAACAAACAAACTATCTAAACCCAGTTACCAAAATATAACATTGAATGTCAATAATAAACGAGTTTCCGAACCGAAACAGGTAGCTAACACATTCAATGAATACTTTGCAACAGTGGGGGAACCGAGTGCGTGCGCACTGCCTCCTCAGGGCCGGCCCGCGGCTACATTCATTGAAAAATCAATATACCTGCGCCCGATCGATCACAAGGAAATAAATGCAATATTACGAAATCTACCTAATAAGCACAGTCACGGATTAGATGAAATACCGCCCATTTTGTTCAAGGAATGTGCGGACGAACTTACGGTACCTTTCTATGTACTAGTAAACCAATCCTTTGTGGAAGGAGTCTATCCAGATCGTCTTAAAAAAGCTGTAATAAAACCGCTACATAAAAAAGGTACAAAATTAGCAGCTACCAACTATAGACCAATTGCACTATTACCAACTTCCTCAAAAGTATTCGAGAAGGCAATGTACAACCGTATCTACCCTTTTTGTGAGAAATTTAAAATATTCGACGAAAACCAAAACGGCTTCAGGAAGAATCGCTCGACAATGCTAGCAATTTTTAAATATATACAGGAAGCACTTAATATATTAAATAATAAAAAATATGGGATAGGTATTTTGTTGGACATGACAAAAGCATACGATAAAATACAATATCACATTTTATTGAACAAATTACATGCGGTAGGTATAAGGGGTATTGCGTATGAGTGGTTTAAATCATATCTACAAAACAGGCAACATATAGTAGAAACAAAATATTTTGATCATAAAACCGGACAAATTTCTAATATTTCATCTGACACTAGAATAATTAATCATTCAATTCCACAAGGCTCCGTACTCGGATGTATTCTATTTTTAATTTATATAAATGACCTGCCGAAATCAATAAACCAGACGTGCGTACTTTTCGCAGATGACATATCACTCATCACTCCTTACTCAGATAGCGATGATTTAGATTTAAATACAACTTTAAAAGTAGCACTAGATGATGTCGTAAATTGGCTAAATGACCATAATTTAGAAATAAATTTTTCAAAAACAAAAATAATACAGTTCAGACCGTACCAAAAAGCACCATTGACTATCGACTTCACCTACAAAGACATCAATATAGAAAGTGTCAATAATTTTACGTTGTTAGGGATAGACATAGATACAAATATAAATTGGAAGGCCCATGTAGAAAAGATAGCACTGAAATTATCTAGATTTACATACGCACTCTGGGAACTTAAAAAATCCACAAATGAAAAAACCGCCATAACAGCATATTACGCTTATGCTTATGCATGGCTAAGCTATGGAGTAATTGTATGGGGGAACAGTTCACAAGTAGATTCATTATTAATTTTACAGAAAAAATGTATAAGAATTATAAAACATTTAAAGAATACCGATAGCTGTAAACCGTATTTTAAGAGCTTAGAAATTCTAACTCTGCCATCTATATATATCCTGGAAACCGCCAGATTTGTCAGAAGATATCCAAGTTTTTACACAAGGGAGGGAGATCAACAACGTCGCTTCCCCACAAGATACCCTAATAGACTGATCTTGCCAAAATCCAAAATGGAAATGTATGGATCCGGCCCCCTAGCTATGTCAATTAAAATATTTAACAAAATACCGGAAAATATCAAAATAGAACGAAACACAGCATCCTTTATAAAAAAACTAAAACATTTGCTAATACAAAAAACCTATTATACAATTTATGAATTTTTGTATGATCAAAATTTGAATGATTTTTCAATGACTACTTAAACAAAAACTACAATTTGACATGGCATGACATAATATTTTAATAACGACTGACTTCCATTATCAACTCCTTATTAACAAATCATTAATTGTTCTTTAGCACGTTTTTGACATAATAATAATTTAAGACATGCGTTAAGATTATTCACTTTTTATATTTTCATTGTTTTATCAAATTAATGAATGAATTATGAATTGCATTATATAACAAATTAAGTTTACTATATTTGTACCATTTATGATTTTAATTATTGAGATTTGGATTTTTATATTGTATTTAGCGTATAGGAATAGAATTATTGAATGACACAGCATGCAGTGTAATTAAGGTAAAATCATTAGTGCCCTTACAGGGTTCATGTGTTGTAATATTTTAATTGTTAACACCTCAGTGAAACCACATGCAATGATTAAATGAATTATGAATTATGAATTATGAACTTTAACGTCCCCCGAGAAAAGCATATAAATATCCCGAAAAGTGTTTGGAATTTTCAATAATTCGGTACTGTTATACCTGTTTTTTAAGCCTAGTGAGTTATCTTCCTAGTTTAATGGATGCATTTCGTTTGTATTGTATTAACAACCGTTAAAAAACAACTAAGTGCTTCCTGACTTTTCAGCTAACCGTACCATTTCCTGATCGTCTTGAATCTTCCTGCGACACCTGGGGTACTGAGGTACGTTGTAGTCCTGATATCAGTAGCTACCTATAAAAGTATGTAAGTTGTAATAACACGAAGTTAATTAACGCGTAACACTGACAAGTGTGACAGGTATGCAGATAAGAATATAGGATTATATGAGTAGGATGTTATCTAGATAAGCGTTTGGCAACACGCCGAGAAACGCGCACCTCAGAGGCGTTGCGGCGGCATCTCAGCAGTGGCGGTCGGCCCGGGTCTCTAGTGAAAGCCTTCACTTTCATCGGAGTGGGGCGGTCGCTGCCACTGCCACAACAAAAGTGAACGTTGTCGAGAGCGCATAACACGCAGTGAGTCGACTAGTCGCTGGCGTGACATTAGGTCGTGTGAAGCGCGTACCGCGATCTCGTGATGTCCAGGTGGTGGATGTTGATGGTGCTCGCGACCAGCGTGGCCGGTGCAGCGGCGGCGGGCGCCCGCCTGCCCCGCACCTCACCGCCCTCCCCCCATTCGACATCTTCAGCCGCGCCCCGCCTCCCTCAGAGGAACCTCACCCTGGCTGCAAGGTCTTCAGTTAGAAACAGGTCAGTACTTATTTAATTCTCTACCTAAATCTATACTTTAAAGTGTCTGTCGTTACCAATTTAAATAACCAAAATTAAATCTGTTGCAACGGTTCGGGTTACTCAAATACCAACATAAATTATAGCCAAATTATAATAGGAATAGTCTTTAATTGGCGGCTTTCCGCAGGAGCTTTACATGCCCTTGTACATAGAGAATTTGGGGGGAGGCGTAATCATACCGTTAAGAGTATTAATTTAAATGATGCAAGCACACATAAGAGCTGCCATCATATGTGATCGCAAGAAAATGTAGCGACTGTTGTGCGGTCCCCATAGTGCCCATAAAAAGGTAGCTTCTTTTTGAATTGTAATGGGTCAGTACAGAGCTGCAAAGAAAATTTAGTTTTATTCGCAGAGATATACGATTTCTTTAAGTTTCTCTCATAAAATTCACTTCATTTGACTATTCCTATCAGACCAATACAGTGAAGAATAGACAGCGAAAAGCTGCACCTGCATTTGGCATACAGAGCCAGTCACACCACGCCCCGCCCTTTGGTTTTAATGAATTAAGTTTATGTACACAAAGAAAACTGTTTATGTTTAGTAACTTAGTATTTTAAGTAAGTAATTTAGTGGTACCGAATATTTAGTAAAACGTATTACTTTTAATATCGATAAAAATCTTTGGCATTGCTTTTAAAAGAATATTCCTAAACGCAGTACAATGTCATGTTTGTTGTTATAATCACTAACGTGTTAACGAAGTTCTGAGCACTGCCATATTTGTTAGCACAAGAAGCTGTAATATGTGCATACCGCAACAAAGGGGCAATTTGCTAAATCGAACCTCTGCGCAATCGAGAGCTGGTACACTTCCGTGGGCGGTAGGTGCAGTGGATTGAACAATGCACGTTCACCACTGCCTGACTCTTAACGTAGGTACCTACATTTCTCGTTATAACTTGCCCGAGTTTTGCTCAACACATATCTATCGATCATTTACGCCTTTGTAGGCCACACCTAAAGATATACAATATATCAAAGTACTTTGTAAAAAATTTAACTTCACACCTTTTACACAGCGGTCATATTTAGTTTAGTAGTTAGTAATGTCAGTTTAAAAACTGACATTTTGTACTTATTATACTATTGGCAATGATAAATATATATTATACTAACTGACAAGAATAACACTCATTATTCTAGTTACTTTAGGTTTATAGTCATAATATATAAATAATGCCTATGAAGACTGATTCCGTAGGATAGTAAGGGATTTTGGGACACGTATGACCTACAGCTCAAACCTAATGTCCTCGTAGGTACTTTAAAAGATTGTCATTTACCTCGTCAGTCACGCTCGCAATGTAATTGAGATGCTCGACTGTTCATCTGTGGTTCTTAGTCCCCTAGCCACTTTCTATAGTTATGCATATCATAATCAGTATCGATCTGTATCAGCATTACATACATATTTAGAACACTGTATCGACTTTTTAACTAAAATATGCGTGGATTTTATTTATCTCTAATCTCTATCAAACTCATTACAATCTGTAGATACGTCCTCAAAGTTGTCGAATAGGTACCAATAAGTGGCAAAAAAGAAACCTAAATGGTATTTTATCGGAGGCGAAGGTTATCTTTTCTTTTTGAAGGGCGCTCTAAGCAAATGAAGATTAATCTTTTTTTTATGTTTGACTAATCAAACTTAGACTACACTCAGTAGACACAATCTAATAGCTAATATTGAAAGCAGTGCGCGTGAGCTATGTCTAATTAAGTTATGTAGTTTTTAAATCATGTAAGTTTAATTTTGGTATGATTATGATTATGATTTTTTTTGTGTACGGGGTCCATCGTCATACTATTATTTCCAAACAATAGAACCTTTCGAACCTAGAACAAACTAGTGGAGTAATTTCGCAAAAATTATTGAATATCATGGTCGTAAAAACATTAGAAAGATATTTAATAAACTTAATATTACAATAGAACCTTTACAATTACATACATATATCATCATGGTTGTCTCTCACCGGGTAGGCAGAGACCATGGATCGCCACCTGCTACGCTCCTGACAAACCTCCTCTGCCTCCTCCACTCCCATTAGTGTCTTTATTCTTGGTACCGTTAATCCGATCTTTTTAAGGACATCCCCAATCGAGATAATATTTACCCCGAGATCAACCTTTCCCCGCGATTGCAACCCTATTTGCTCTATAATTTGTGCCGTCAGTCTATGAATCGAAGCATCCTCCTCTCTATCCTTGTCACTACATCATCTTTTATAGGTACCACAACGTTTTCTTACTACACCGCTCAGCATTTCGTCTTTAAGGCAACCCCGGAAAAATAAAAGTATATGCTATAAATAAAATTACAATCTTGATAACAATAAGTTTCTATATAAAAACGAAGTATCTCAAAGTTTTACATAATTCTTATGTATTAGAATTAATGTCAAACTACGAAATGCTTACAATGCCAGGATTTTTAAAATTTTTATTCTTGTTTTTGCTTTTAAATGTTTTTTCAATAATGATAACGCAGTGTTCGTTCCTCATTGGGTAAAATATAGAAGAGATCTAAGAAATCACTTAATTGATAAAAATAAAATAATAAGAATTTTAATATTAACTATTCTTGAAATATACTTCATTTCTAGCTAGCTAGTTATATGTTATGCCGCTGTTCTGTCACCATTGTCTGGATCTTCCGTTTTGAAAATGTACGTATTGTACAGGTAATAAACGTTTAATATAATATTTATAATTTCTTTAATTGTCCTCTTCCATACGTTCGTATTATGGTCTATTGCATAATCTCCTAATATATAAATATAGTTCTTAATTACAATTTCTGAACAAATGCTCTACTGACATACATGAAATATACAGCAAAAAATTTGGTTAAACTATACTCGAAAATTGATGAATACGTTTATTTAAGTTTTACAAAATTTCTAAGTCGGCTGTCGGCGGTCTCCTCCTCCGATGGCGAAGCATAGATTGATACAGTGTAATATTAAAAATATTGGAATAAATGTGCGATTTTATGTGAAAATAACTTCTTTAATATGTGAAAAATTTATTTTCACATCGATTTATCTGACCAATTCTAAACTGATTTGTGTTATATTAAATTAAAACAAATATCGCATAAATCAATCGCCTAGCTGTACCTACTTTAATATGTAAGTATATTGTAAGATTGTTGTGAGCACGTGCAAAAACACCGCACATACTATAATAATCCCATTCACTTCCTCTATTTGTTTTGATGCCAGCACAAACACGAAGTCAAAATAATCATATTAATCGCTATTTCGAGCAAACTTACCTACAACACTTGTATATTTATTATTGTAATTATTCGGTGATAAAAATTTAACCGCTTGTATAAGTTATAATGAATTGGTTTATTGATTTTATCACACTACCTTTTATATCACTATGGTAGTAATTATTATTAGAATATATATAATTACTAGGAATAACTGAGATTGCACATAAGTATAATTATCGTATATTCGCGTAGTGATGTAAACTATTAGTAGAGTAGACAAACTTTACAAATTGCTAGAGTCGTTCATGATGAAATCACAATTTATGTGCAATTTTCAACGAATTGCTTTTATTAGTTCATGAATATTAATTATCTTTTTAAATGAAACAAAATATTAATTCTTGACGTGCATAATATTATATGTACGTGAATTATATACTAATTTAATGCATTTTGTGCAGTTGTCTGTTACACCGAATGATGGTCATATCATTTGTGATGTAATGATTACATGTTAGTGTGGGTAAATATCTGTTCGGATACATTTTTTATCTAAATATGTACTTGAGCATTTTTTCTAAACACAGCGCACACAGGTGGACTGCGCTCAAAACGAGATCAAGGTCATGCAGTGGTATTGTTGCTGCTTGCTGCTCTAGCGCTAATTACGGGTGTTAATATTGCCACCGCACCCTGCAAATGCGAAATTTGGATCGACCTCAGTACATATACATTCATCTTTTAATATTGCAAAGATTTTATACTAAGTCTGCATAAGGTTCAACGAAGGGACAGTCAATCGACCAAGGACACTGACTGCCAGAGCGAATGCATAACACTGCTTGAACTTTACATGCGGTTGATCTAACAAGATTAACAAACCGATTCAAGTGTTTATGGCCTTTTTTCAACACTAGAGTGCATATCCCTTACTCATCGCGGACCGGCGGCGTGTTTTTTCACTACGCCGCCGCTCCACCTAAATGTCAATGTCGAATACTACAGGAAGAAGTGTCTTGAGCGTGCGACGAAGTCGACGACGGATCTAGTTACGCGCATGTATATATAACAAGGCCGTCGTCCAAGCGCGACAACCATATAATTGATTGTATCTACTTCTAGATACAAGTTTGCTTATGATACCCAGTACTTACAATAATTTTTTCATTCACTTCGTCGGCAAAGTTGATTTTAAAATTCGGCGTTAATTTTCAATGGCGGAATTTAAGTTGAGCTATCTAAGCTAGCAATCTAATGCCGGTTAGGATTTGTTTCCATTTCAACCGTATCTTTTCATTAATTACATTCGTACATAACATGCTTCGTGTCGCAACAAACTAATAAGTAAATAATAGCAAGAAATATGTTAGTGACCGAGTGCCATACACTGAAAAGCATATCTATCTAGAACGATTATAGATCCAATGCAAAACAATTTACGCGATTACAATGTAATCATATTTTCGAAAAAAATAACACAATTTAGGTGGGTACTAATTGGAAATTGCGTAAGTTGATAACAAAATCAAAATGTCAAGAGTTCAAAATTTAAAATGTACCTATTATAGGTAATCTAAGTAGTAAGGAATCGATGACGTTGATGTCTTTTCGTAATAAAAGTTTAGTTTAGTTTGGTAACGTGAATAGGATGTCGTTGATGTCTTTTGTGTGAAGATGAAGATTCAGCCGTCATTTAATGTTTTAAATAAATTTTTATTTATCTCATGTAACAAAGTAATCTGGTTGATAATACAGAAGCACATTCATAAAACGTATTTTTTGTACAGCTTAAACACGTTGATTTTTGTCTGGCTTGAAATTTGAACAAACGAAGTCACGGTGAGTAAAGTGAGCATGAATAGGCGGCGAGAGGTTCCTGGACGTGTTACCGCTTGGCTCACTAAACCTTAACACACCATCGACACTACGTACCTACTAAATGCTGCTTTATAAAACTTATTTCGTTGTAGTCTATGTAGCTAATTGTTCCATACATAATTGTATATTTCCAATACCAGTTAAGCTTAGCTTATTATTGTAACTGAATTCCTATGCGAGCTTATTAATTGCTTAAAGTACGGACTAAGTAACTATTTTAAAGTGTACACCATATTCTGATAGGGAACAATAACGTTATGTAGTTTACGTAACTGTTCGCTACTCCAGGGCGGAAGCCTCCTTATGGCAGAATTGAACTACTATCTTTTCCATACAATCGACATAAGACGTGACGTCTGACTTGAAGAACTGCCTGTGTGGGAGATAATAGCTAATCACTGCACGCGTCTTAAAACACTTTTACAATAGTAATTAAAAAAATGTAACTGTTATATATTGTAACCGTTTAACTTGTACTTTGTAAGCAGGTTATTTATGGCACCTAAACGAGACAACATAATAGGAAGTGTAATGGTTTATAATAATTGAACACCATTGTCGTAAAAATGCGCCCCTAACTTTCTCGTCTGCTTATGTTTCCCACTGCTCTCTCCTTCGAGGTAACTGCACCTTGCCAACTAACTTCTAATTGTACTTTTTTTTTGATACGAGATCATCTACTGCAAAATAATATTTAATTAAAATTAATGCTTGCTGATGTACGTACATAAAATAAACAGATCATAGGCGTTAATTTAATTGCTCCATATTATTATTGGGCGTTTCATACTCAATTTTTTCTCTAATCTCATTTTTTTATGATACCCAGTGATGGGATGAACAAATCGTGCACTTGGTGGTAAGTGATACGTCAGTCTATAACAGTTGCAGTGCTCCTCAGAGGTTTGCGCAAAGATCTGACGGGCACTGTCACTGTGCCCGTCACCCTGAGACATAAGTTGAAGTTGAGTCACGCAGGTTCGCTGGCATGTCCTGTAGGTTTTTCTCGGTCCAATAAATAAATAACGCACACACTCAACATAGCCTCGCACTAGGGAATCCCTGTGTCGCGGGTGCCATGGACACACACATAGACAACCACAAATTACATCCAAACTCACGAGAGAAATAAAATGTATGCCATACAAATATTTCTTCCGGCCCGGGAATCGCACCTGGCAGTCTGGAATGGTCACCGTTCGGCCACGAAGGCAGCTGTGGCCTTGAGAGCCCCGATGATGTCCTTGTAGAGGTTTAACATTAAATTTCTTGACGTATAACTGTTTATGGCAGCTTCATAGGTGTATGTTAATGTATGCTCATATGTGGTACAAACAATTTTCTTCACATCTTTGCGTTTCTTCGTTACAAAATGCACATAGGAAAATTTTGACGTTTAAAAAATACCTATAAATTTACTAGAAAGATGGCATGACCTCTCGGTTCGAGAATCTTGAAGGGAGTGAAGAGAGAGAATGACGAAGAAAGAGAATTGGGTTTCGATACAACATTTCACAAGTAAGAGGCCAGGAACCAGAGAAAAGGGTGATAAGGTGGGATGACGATGAAAGAGATCGCATCGTAACTACCTTTGCCACTCATAACCAAAACGCAATAATGTTCACATTACTGTTTGGCGGCAGAAATAGGCAAGGTAGCAGTAAGCAGTACTTCCGGGAACGAACTCTTTGATAAGGAGCTCTACTTCTACTAAAAACCAATATTCTTTCTTTAGCATTTATTTTTTATTCGTCGTCGTGGTCCAGCATACGTTTTAAATTGCGTTCGACGAATACTAGTTTCGACGGAACAGAGGTTATGCAGCTATATAACGGTTTCTTATAGTACTGAATTATAGTATAAGTCTTGTTTGCGAAATCTCTCTAAATCGATTAGCAGTTAAGAATAATATTAATTTTACAATTCCACGTGTAATTTTATATTTCTTGTCGCTAGTATAAAAAGGGCGTCAGTTTGTATAGATGCTAATTACCTACATTGTTAACTATACGGCATCGTAAAGTCTCATTGAATTCGGATGAAATTTAGTGGACGGACTTCGTTAAGGTGGTTAAACGAAATATGTTTATTTATTTATTACAATATCAACAGCAACACGTATCTTTTTTAAAAAGAAATAAGAATAAATTATGTTTATTCTATATGTGTATCAATTACAAGCACGACAAGACAGATTTAAAGCTTATATGATTACGAACAGAACTATAAGTAGATAACTGACAGCGGCTATAATATCCCTTTGAAAAATAATGTTGCCATATTTATTGTATAGTAATGATTCGGATCAGTTCGTAATGAACTCACTGAAACTGAATCGAACGTGAAAGTTTTTACAATTCAGCTGCTAAAATAATGGTACTGTACCGAGGGTCATAGCTCTAATGCATAGCGAGAGGTACTTTTATGAATATAAACTGGAATAATCCTTAAAAATATACTTTATTTCACTTTTTTACATGTTTCTCGTTTTGGGTTACAAATCAATAATCTTAATGTCAAGATCTTCCATTCTTTTCTCTTAGTTCATTTTCAAAGCATTCTAATTATGAATCTATTCACTCAGCCAGTGATTCTACTCATAGAGTAGAGCCTAGTCTACATCCCTCTTCCTCACAGCTGAAGGGGTGAATATCCCTAGCTGGTGCTCTATCTATGATAGGCAACTTACATCAGTGATCAGCCTTTACTACAGGCTAGCCACACATTGCTCGGAAGCTATCATCTTACCAACAAGTAACCACCGAGGAGGCTATGGCTTTAGTCTGCCAAAAACCTATCTAAAAGGACAGACCATGACCACATCCTAAACAAACAAATCAAAAAATATATAATTACTTGCTATCCTAGCTAAATAGGGAACCTGACTAAACCCTAACACTTTATTTCAGCGACCCTAAACTGGCTGAACGATCCTAATAAAAATTCTAAACATCACTACAAGTTCCTAACTGCCTAAGCCTAAGCTATCTCCAACGTGCATGCTGCCACAACGACGACACAGGCTTGAATATCCATCGGACGATCACTGGGTTACATCACTATTGATCTCCCAGCTGCCTTAGTCCTCATCCTGCAGCTATCACGTTCCATCAGCTTTTCTCACTTTCTTTAAACAAACGAGCACAAAAACACATATAACCCTAACTATATATCCTAACATACATATGGAATGGGGGTATCCCATATGAAAGACGCCTAATTAATTAAATAAATATATTTTCCCCGAATGCAGACAGTCCTTGTTCAACTGGGAGGATGAGCATGAACTATGCGCATATACAGGACAATATATCTATCAAATTTAAAAAATATAAAAAAAGGAAGTTAGTTTTATCTGTTTCATAGAGTATATAGCTCTAATGCGTAGCGAGAGGTACTTTTAATAATATAAACCGGGATTAACTTCAAACATTTGGTTTATTTTACCATTTTACATATTTTTATACTTTCTTGTAAGTCAATGCTTTCAGGTTACAAATCAATAATCTTAATGTCAAGATCTTCCATTATTTTCTCTTAGTTCATTTTCAAAGCATTCTAATTATGAATCTATTCACTCAGCCAGTGATTCTACTCATAGAGTAGAGCCTAGTCTACAGTACAATGGCGTACCATATATTTTTCTGATACATAAACACTAAAACAGTAGATAGGAACGTAATTGTACGGAATTATAGTTATATAGTTCTTTGTTACCAAATTATTGACTTTTCAAATTAATACCTACGTAACTTACTAAGTTAAATTAACTTGAACATTTACTGAATCAGTAAAGTCGATCCTTTAAGACTTCCTTTAACACTATTTTAATATTATCAGTAACTAACAAACCCACCAAAAGTCAGTTTTTGTTTTAAAAAAAGTCCGACATAAATACTAAATCTAAACCTAAAAGATATATAAATATTATTTATATGACTGATACTGTAATTAGGGACTTGAGTAACATGTACAGGACGCTGTAATAATTAGTCGATAAATCTTATGCTTATTTACATATAAATTGGTTGCTTACACATGAAATGTGCTTTTGTATCAAAATCCCGTTGTTGACGAAATTATTAATCTAAAATCAAGCGAAAATAAATAATATTTTTTTTATTTTTTATCCTATACAGAAAGTGAAAAACGTAATAATTACTGACATAAAAAAATTTTGTTTTTCTTTTACTGTAACCATCCATTCCATCGTTCAAGTTTCAAGAAGACGGGTACGCTTTCATACAATCTTGGGTCTAAATCAGCCGTTCTCAAAGTGGGCGATAACGCCCCCTTGTGGGCGCTGCAGGCTTAAATGGGGGCGTTGTGTAGAGGGGGAGATTTGTAATTTCATCTAGGAAGACACTTAGACACCGGCTGAGCTCTCGACTCTCGACTGCAACTTGTGAACATGTTTTGTTGAATAAATAAAATAAAAATCATGTCAATCTGTTGCTCCGTTTCGCAATGAAAGTAGACACAAACAAACAAATAAAAAGGCAACAGACACAGTTTCACATTTAATAGTTATTTAATAGTTATTAGTATTCCTGGATAGATAATTTTCGTAGATAATAGACCGCGGGCAATCATGTTTTAACAAGTTTTTGTTAAATAACCCGATATGTGCATTCCTGTATCAGTCGGCTGGTTCATAGAATACTTGTTCTTACTTGTTGAGTACGATTGAGCGTCGAATGAGATAAACCAGTTTATGCATGTTTGTCTTATTCCTGTCGGTGCGTGCTGCTTATGCAATCTTATATAAACATCGTAATATTTATTTTATTTTCATTTGGGGTTTCGCGCGAAATTGATAAGCAGTACGTCAGTTCAACACTTACTTACGTATTTCTCAAAACAAAACAATGTCAAAAGTAAAAAAGAAGAGACGGCAATACCGCAAAACCGCGGCAGACGCTGATGCGGCTGCCGCGGTTTTGCAGTGCGTCTGCCATGTTTGCTGAAGCCCGTGTGGATAGCTTCATGGCAGTCTTGCGCAAAAGATCTGCATCTCTGTTGAACAGAATACGTGGCAGCGGTAACAGCCTCCTGAAGATAATTGCAGTTAGGTGTGAGTGTCCCATAATGCGGCATCTCATTAATAATACAAAATCTGTTCTAGAATTAAAGTACTAACCTAATTATAAGTTTCATTGTTGCTAACACTTATGGATCCTAGTTATCTGAATAAATGAATTTGAATTTGAAATTTGAAAAATACTGAGCGGAATATATTAAATTCGGATTCATTGAAAATCCCACAAACCCATCGTCGCCTTTGTGCCTTCTACGTCTAAAACATTTTCGAATGAAGCAATGAAGCCTTCAAGACTGCAAAATCATTTGAATAAAATGCATCTAGATAAGAAAGACAAGAATGTAGCATATTTTCAAGACCTAGAGAAGAAGCATAATACTCAGCCAAGTGTAGCTCTTTTCGGCGACTGCTAAGCAAGATGACGACGGACTTCGAGCTTCGTACGATATCTCTTTGTTAATTGCTCAAAAAGGCAACCACACAACATCGGAGAAGAGTTAATTTTGCCAGCAATAAAGGAAGTAATAACTACTGTGCTTCATAAATCGGCCGCAGATATTAACCGAAAAATTCCTTTGAGTAATAATTCTGTGCAAAGACGAATTGATGAAATGGCTGAAAACCTTGAAGAATCATTGTGCAATCATCTGAGGCCTAGTCAACTCTCAATTCAGCTCGATGAGTCCACTTTACCAACTACTAAAGCATTGTTGCTGTCTTATGTGAGGTTTATTAAAGATGAGAAAATATGTGAAGAACTATTGTTTGCTAGAAATTTAGAGACTGATACAAAAGGCGAAACCATATTCAATACATTGGAAAAGTCTTGTGATGAAAAAGAGATTCCCTTGAAAAATATTATATCAGTTGCTACGGATTGGCTCCGGCTATGACAGGGTGCCATAAAGGCTTCATATGCTTCATATGCTTCATAGCGTACTTAGAAAATAAAATTCCAGATGTCCTTACTGTACATTGCGTTATTCATAGACAACAATTGGTTGTTAGTAATTTAAGTGAACGACTATTTCAATCACTGCAATATGTCATCAAAGCAGTCAATAAAATCCGTAACAGCCCTTTGAATGATAGATTATTTTATCAGCTTTGTATTACTAATGACGAAGCTTTCAACCGTTTGTTGTTTCATACAGAAGTTTGTTGGCTATCAAGAGGCAATTGTCTGACTCGATTTTACAACCTGTTTGACTCTGTGATAGAGTTCTTGAAAACTAAAGGTACAGAATTGCGCAACAACCTCATTACGTCAAAGAATGATATAGCTTACATGACAGATCTGTATAAACTGTTCAGCGACGTGAATCTCCAACTGCAAGGCGATGAACTAAATTTAATTAAAACAAAAAATGTCGTTGCTACTTTCGCAGCCAAACTGCTTCTACACAAAAAGAAACTGCTTCTACACAAAACTGCTTCTACACAAAAGACGTGAGTTTCACAATTTTCCGAATTTATCAGTGTCCTGCAGTAACGATGACTTGTTTGCCTACTGCCAACATTTGGAAAACCTCCACATTTACTTCACCGAATGATACCAGGACATTTTGAACTTGGAAATACCAGACTGGGTGTTGGATCCGTTTTCAAATGTCAACACAGCAACATCACCTCAGCTGGAAGAAGAACTTATAGAATTGACAACGAACGAGGAAATAAAAATCAAGTTCAAAAATGGCTACCAAGAATTATGGCTACAAAAACCGATCCCGCAATTGTACCCTGGATTGTGGTAAATCGTTCAACGATTCTTGATAGCATCTCCATCGTCATATTTGTGTGAACGTGGTTTTAGTGCTGTGACAACGCTGCTTACTAAAAAGAGAAATCGTTTGCATGTTACCGAACGTGGTGACTTGCGGCTGTTCTTAAGTAAATTGGAACCTGATATCAACAAACTTATTAAACAGCATCAGAATTATCTTTCACATTAGTTTTTATATTAGACTCGATTATGTTTTGTGTTATTTTGAATAAAATATACTCTGTCTGAATACTATAAAGTTGCGTTTCAATAATCATTCACATTGGCAGGTGTAGCCCGTAAGAGTTAACTTGAGACCTAAGCGCCGTTGTGTACTACCTACTGCGCTCAGGTCTCAAGTTAACTCTTGCGGGTTATAGTAAAAGTCTCGTTTAGAATGAATGCTTAATCTGCGCTAATGTAGCTCACAATAATTAATTTAATTTGAAGTTATAGTGGTTTTTAAGTAGGTGAAAAAATGGGGGCGCTAAAAAATAATTTATTCTCAAAGTGGGCAGTAGACAAAATAAGTTTAGGAACCCCTGGTCTAAATGTAAAATATGCAAGTGCTGTCAATTAATAGCTTAAAACCGAGTTACAAGAGGTTTACTATAAGAGAGGTTACGTTAACAATCTACTGTTAATAGCAAATTTTTAAGTGCGATTAATATTTTTTTTAACAGATAGTTATGATTATTATATATTTGTAGACTTGGAGAGTTGAAATAAAAAAAAATCATACATTTTAAAGATTTCTATCTTTTGATTGAATATTCTCGTGATACTATTTTTCTATCTTTTGATTGAATATTCTCGTGATACTATTTTTCTATTTTTAATTGTTTATGCTCATTTTATTTTTTAAGTTTTATCGATAACCTACTTGTTTGTGACCATAACAAATTTTAGATTTCTAATTTTGCGGATGAAGAATTGGACTCATTTTTTACATTTTAAAATAGTAAATATAACCGTTTTTTAAAATCATACCTTACCTTATTACAATTAGGATAATATTATTTGATCCTGAAAGATAAACGATATTTTTTTATGTGCTTGCTATCTACATTGTATTGTATTAATCATATTGTATTAATTGTTCCATCTATATTATTTAATCTACTATTATAATGTTCTAAAATGCAATATTATATTCAATTATTTATTTCATTAATTAAATTTTTATTGAATTGATATTCAATTATTTTTTGTGAAATTACTCCACTAGTTTGTTATAATTATTAATACAAAGATCGAACACTCAGAAAAAATTCCTTCGATCCGGTCGGATTCGAACTGATCTTTGTATTAATAATTATAACAAACTAGTGGAGTAATTTCACAAAAAATAATTGAATATCAATTCAATAAAAATTTAATTAACACAGTGAATAGCGACATCTCTCGCCAGGACTGGTAGCTGTAAAGGTACTAACTGGGTGATAAATCTGTAATAGATTTCTCATAGATGGCGCTACGACTAAAAAGTCGTTGAAAGACCAAGTACAAAGACACTACGCAAGCACATAGAGAAATTCGTGACGTCCGTTGGTTCGTTCCGTGGCTTAGTTGGTATAGCGGCTGGCACGGTATGCAAGAAGACGTCGGTTCGAATCCGACCGGATCGAAGGAATTTTTTCTGAGTGTTCGATCTTTGTATTAATAATTATATTTATTTCATTATTATCATTTAATCTATGGTTAAAATATAAATGAACTTCATTCAAGGTAACACTACCATTATGTTTAAGCATACTAAATTAATATTTGGTGTTCAAAAATAAAATTTGCTCCTCTTTATTATTGATCTTTCCTTTTAACGATTGATGACATTTATAACCAGTATATCTTTTGATATTGATATCCTAATAAATGTTGGTTGCTCGCCCTCAATTTACTGAATTTAGCTTTAGCTTAGGTTAGTATATGAAAAAGGAGCTCGAGCCGAGCGAACGAAGCGAAGATAATTTGCTTGGGTTTCCGAACATGTTTTCAGGTCAAATTATATTATAATTCTTATAATATTACTATACAAATATAATCAAATAATTACTCAGTTTTAAAAATAAGTTTCTAAATTTTATTTTAAAGCTCATTTGTCTTAGTTCGTAAAACGCGCGATTGCGTCGCTACACATGCGATTTATAGGCGATTGCGTCTATGCAATCGCGGGTTTCTACTTCGCGTCGCGTCGCGCGTTAGCATCGCTGCTAAAAGCCGCCGTGTGTAACCGCTCTTATTGTTGGGCCTCAACTATCAAAACTATCTAAGTTAATTTATAAAAATCAAATTTTTTTTGCGTAACTCAGAACAGATTAAAATATCCATTGATTTATTTTATTTTATGTCTCACAGAAAAATAATCAATCATTAAAAAAGTTGACCGTTTAGATTTGCCTGCTGCTTTTGCGTTTCAAAAATAATCATTTAAATACATGCCATTACAATTATTATGTTCTTTCATATTTTAAAAGCCAACCATGGAGACATGACTAGTTAAAAAAGTAATAATCGGAGTTGCATGCAACTTTTACTTAACCACAAGTAATTTGGATGTGACCGTGAACTTTTTGTTTTGAGGAGGAATATGGAAACTTTACATTTCTTGTTTACCGCTGATGTGTTAAGCAAATTATGTGTTAGTTACGTTGTAGCAATTATGTTAGGTTGGAAAACCACGTGGCTGCGAAAATTCGGTAATAAACATGGATTTGTTTAAAATACACATCTATAGTACAACTTATTTTAAGAAATATGCGTAAAATATAAAAATTTACTGTCAAAAGACAGTAAATTGTTTCAAAGACAGTTGCTTCAAAAAAAATCTCAAAAAATATGAAACTAGTAGGAGCATGTTACCGTTCCTTGAAGAATGGTGATCTTATTGACGTCGCCTTAACCTCGTACATAATGTGCTGTCCATCCTTGATCTTTTATACGCAATCTTTGTCGAAGAGTCGTTACAATACTCTTAACAATATAAATAAATAATCTAATCGTAAAATTTCTTCTCAGAAATGCCATAAAATTCCTTAAGCATTAGGAGTTGATCGTGTATTTGATACAAATCTTTACTGAACATTTAAACGAGGTTAACTTCGATAGAAACACATAATTTGCTAAATAATGTGTATAATATTCTAACCATCAGGAGGTCAACGTGTGATTTTAATTGATTTTTGTATTATGCAATAGTAAAAATGTCATTATAAAGTTCCAATGAAATTTCAGCAGACATTTTTGTGATAGGTTTAGACCGTGTGACCAAACTATTCACAGAACAGTAGCGGCCAATACACAAACTTCCTCTCGAAGTAGCCCCGAACAAAGATGTTTAAATAAAAGATACCTAAGAGATCTTTTCACAAGAGCTAAAAATAAATATTGCTATTTATCATAATAAGCACATAGATCTAATTAATTAAAAGTACGTACTTTTAAGCAACGTTGCTTGCATGTAAGATTGTGTGCCTATTTAGGTAAAAAATAGTCCATGCGCACCTAATTTATTCAAATGATTGTCCTTCTCAAGGCTGTTCGCATTTATGCCGACAGACAACATTCACATTGCAAATTAATAGTGTCAGTTTAAGCGTGCCTATATCCGGATTTCATGGAGTTTATTGGTTATGTAGAGCACCGCGATAAAAATAAGGCAATATATTATTTCAGTCTAATATCTAATTTATACTTGCGTATGGCATATTAAGAATACATTAGACCACATTACATACGTTGCTCTGATCCCAAGATTTAGTAAGTAACTAAAGAGCTTACATATACTACGGAAATTGGAAATAACTACGATACCACAAACTCTCAGACTCGAGACGATATAGAAAAGTTATTTTCTTCTGGCGATACTATGAAAACCGGTGCAAGCCACTCGACCATACACATAGGTCGTCAAACATATGTAACTATAGTTACTGTTGGAAGGCATTGGTTAACTCCGTAAACTCGTACGTCGACAGCTCACATCTCCAATTGGTAAATGCACAATAATCCCCGAACTGTAGGAGCCAGTTTTGAATGCAATGTTATTATGTTACAAAATAATGTTCCAGAATGATTTTTGTTCGAACACGTTGTTTGAACACTTTTTGTTTTTTTTTTCTGAAAATATTTCTAATTTATACAAAGACGGGAAAAATTTAAGAAAGATTAGGATGTACGGCAATTTGTACCTAATAGTCTGAAAAAGTATACTTACAAAATATATCGTCGGCTAAATTTGAAAAACTCGTAATACCGTTTTTGGGAGGAAATCCTTTTTTTGCTCTTCAAGCGCAATATCAGGCCATGTAGACCTTCTTTCACTTAGAAACTAGAGGTACGATCATAGATTGTTATATAATTATTCTAGTAATTCTGTTTTTTATGCCTATTCAACAGTTCACATTAATGGAGGTTACCTCCGAGGTTTACGAATTTATTATAAATTCGTACGAAGTTGAGCCTGGTTGAACGATCGCAACTGCTCTAAGCATTTACCGACTAACTGGGCTATTTTGTTGTTGACATGTTCACGCATAGCTTTAATAATAATATAACGTCGGTAATATAATAACGCGCACACTACTAGTCTAGAACTAGGGAACCTCTGTATCGCGGGTGTCACGGACATCATCACAAATTACACCCAAACTCACGAGAGAATAAATCTAGGCCATACAAATATTTCTCCCGGCCCACTGCCTCCATGGCCCAACCATTGAGCCATGGAGGCAGTTTTGTTGTCTATCGTTAGTTTTAAAAGGTTCGTGCCGCGCGGTTATAGTTTATTCCAGATAATTCCGTTGTTCTGCGATGCTATTGTTTTTCGCTGATCGGATTAGGTGCAGCATGATAAAACTACATTTCTGACGGCCTATTGGCGGCTGGGGCGCTGCTTGACCTCAGTCGGCCAAATAACTTCAATAACAATGTGATTGTTGAAAACTCAACTCGCGATACACGGCGGAAGGTTACCAGATTATATCTAGGTACATATTTGTGTGACAATTTGAAAATTGCCAAAACAATTTATCTTTACTATACCTTTTTTCAGTCGAGCGATGAAATTACAAAGCTTTATCATTTATGCAAAGTTATGCCTCCCAGATAGGTTACTAGAGAACTACAAAAAAAATACATTTTGAACGCCCGTTCAAGGTTTCGACAACAAGAGCCGTCAGCCTATCGAACACCTAATAAATTTTTAGAATGTGAATTTTTTGCTAATCTGTCTATATAATATGTAAATTGTAAACAAACACAAAACTATAAGCGATTTGTTATCGTTTCTTTTTTGCAACGCACCCAGTTGTTGCGTCGTTAGAAGACGATAACATACTGAGCAACACAACATTTGCAAAAATTCAAGTTACCTGTTAAGGCAGGAAACTCCGGCTGTTTAACTGAGTTAGCGACCTTGTGTAATAGCAATAATCGGCAAAAGGATGCGGACACTCTAGTTGGATTCTGCAAGTCGAGTTATTGCTTTTTCATTAAGGATGAGGGAAATTGATGGACGTTGATTTTTGGAATGATTGCGTTGTTACAGGTTGGGTTAACTGAAATGAAGGGCAGCAGCACTTGTATGAATAATGCAAAGCAATGTTTTATTGAATAATACTTGACTGTACGCTAATTACAAAATATTAGTTCTATATGAGTAGATTTTTTGTTGTCGTTGGAAGTGGGTACTGAAAACTTGCCACACAGTAAGCTTTACATATTTTTTTAACTACTAATTTGAATGTTAAGTAAATGACGCAAGCTACAATTTTGTAAAACAATGTATTTTAACAGTATTATATAGTAACATATTATTAAAACGTGGGGGTTTTTGTCACACGTTATAGTCTTTTCCAAAAAATACTACTATTAATACGCCTTCCCCTACATAATGTTGGTAATTGAATGAATGATTGAATGTAATTACACACTTACCTACGCAACTCTAAAAATATCAGATACATACTAGTTATAAAAATGATAAAAAAAGCTTGTCTAACTTTCATAGAGAGTAAATGACCTCCATAATCAACAATATTCTATGTTTGTAACGATATTTTATGTAATTGTAGTCTTTGCCCATAATACAAGGTGTCCAGAAAGGGTATCGGGTATTTGTAAGTTCAATGAAACAAAATTTATTTGTATGTAATAAAAAAGTTTATTGTTTATTATTAGCATATGAATTGGAGAATTATTTGGAAAAGATGATGTTATCCAAATGATGACCGTTACGTTGCTGGCACTCTTCTAAACGGAAACGAAGATTGGCGATAACACGTTGACACATAGCTATCGATATTGCTGCCATTTCTGACCTGATGTTTTGTTTTAACTGGGTTAGATTCGTCGGATTGTTTTGATAAACCTTACTTTTAAGGTATCCCCATGCAAAATAGTCAAGCGGGCTAAGGTCGGGGCTTCTGGGAGGCCAGTTGATGTTACCCCTTCGCGAAATGACTTTATTAGGGAATAATTCGTTAACAACTTCCATTGAGTCATTTGAGGTATGGCAAATGGCCCCATCTTGCTGGAACCACGTTCTTAAGTTAAAACCTGCAAACTCCTGCAACTCTGGGACCAAAAAAATTCGCAACATATCGCAATAACGGTCACTATTCACATTAATTGCTCGGCCTCGTTGATCTTCACGAAAATAAGGACCAATTATGCCTTTAGCAGACATAGCGGCCCAAACAACGACCTTTGGGCTATGCAGGGGTCGATCATGCTTTCGTCTCGGATTCTCCACTGCCCAGTACCGACAATTCTGCTTATTAACATGACCATTCAGGTGAAAATTTGCTTCGTCACTGAACAGTATGTTGTTAAAGTTGTTAAATCGCTGCAGCATTTCATTCGCAAAATTCAGTCGATTAGCATAGTCCGTATCCTTCAATTCTTGAACCAATTGAATTTTATAGGCTTTTAGATGTAAGTCTTTCTTTAAAATCCAATGTAAAGACGATTTTTTGATGTTCAACGCTTGGCTTCGCTTTCGGATGGATAAAGACGGATTTTGACGAACCGACGCCGCAACTTCATCAATTGTTTCTTCATCGCGAACTGAACGAGGACGACCAGACTTTTGAATTTTAACTGTCGCACCTGTATTCTCGAACATCCTGATCCATTTCCTAATGCTATCGTCACTTGGCGCGTGGCGTGTACGATATTCCGCACGATAGAGACGTTGAGCAGTCACTATTGAATCACCATTACGATAATACGCTCGTACGCAAAATGCGCAATGCGTCCCCGAGTACTGTTCCATCGTGACTAAAACTCCACAAAATGGCGGACCCCACGAACCCCTCCCCGCACCCCTTAGACGCCCCGTTTCGAATATGGCGCGAAAACAAATACCCGATACTCTTTCTGGACACCTTATATTACAGTACATATTTTTCTAGTATAGGAACCCAGGGGTCAAAGTTTTAATTATGTTAAACTATAGCCTTATCTTATTGCACTTTGTGTAGTTTTAGTTAGCAATTTTACTATTAAGGTATATATATGTATATATATATATATATATAAAATAATAATAATATAAATGTATTATTATTAAAATTTATTACGACACAACAGATGTAACAGTGTTTTACACAGTGTATTACCTGTTTATCAATAGTTCTTTATTTGGACGATATGAACTGTATGGAAAAAGGTAGTATAAAATACAGAAAGGGTGAGAAAAAGTATCTACATAAATGAGCACAATTACTTATACGTATAACGACAATAAAACTACACCGCACGACTCACAACTGACAATCAACAAAAAAACAGCGAAACAATCTTAGAATGTAGACACCAATTTTTTTCCATCCTCTAGGGAAAAAATATAAGGCGCTTGGAGCGCCGTCGATGGCTGGCAAAATGACCTTACAAAATGGCTAATAATTATGTCGGTGATCAACCAAACAACGGTAATTCGCGTTATGAATAATACTTATCATCAAAAATGTGAGTAATAACAATTTTGAGTAGGTAATAGGCAGCTAACATGGGCGGGCAATGAGCCGTGGACACAGCTGCCGTTAGCACCGCAACAAGACCACAACATACATTTGCGCTCTCACCCACAAATAACAACCACCACCAACAATTCTAACTTTGTAACCTCAAATCCAAATAGACAATCGCTTTGTTCTGGCCAGTATGGAGAAGCTAAACAAGGGGTTTGATATTTCAATATGTAGGTACACATAAAAGCTCATTATCTATGCTTAGTTTTTGTTAAAAATCTACTTATAATAGAAGTTGAAATATGTCATTAAGTAATAGGTCCGTGCATGTAAAGGCCAGGCTTCGGCATTAATCATGGAATTCAGGCAAGTAATGAATATTGTCGGTCAGTACCGAAGTGAAGGTACGCCAGCATAGGATACCTTACGTACTTTTCTCACGACCACGCCTCGCACTGTATTTACTATAGTACCACTGCAGTATGCTTGGAACCAATACTTACACATTTACGGCTCATAAACTACTGCTCTAGATTATTTTTTATGATCGATTTATTTCAGTTCAGCTGTTGTAGCGATTAGTTGAGCAAAATTGTACTTAAAGAGCAGGTTAATTGCGTAAGGCGGCGATTAGCTAATTGCGCGTCTTACCAAGCTTACCACGTCCAATGCCGCCGCTGAAGCCACGACGACGTTTATAAGGCTATTTCGATACAACTACACGTTGCAAGTGACTCTGTTCTTACAAAATAGTGCATGTACATGTACTTTACTGTTTACCTTCTCGAGATCTTGACTAAATTATTGTAGCTATGATTTGATGTTTCGGTATTTAGGATTTTTATTCAAATTTGTTTGATCTGTGTCCACTCAGCGCAACGTTTAAAGTTAGATGAGATCTCGCTCGATTGATTGTATAAAAAATACCTTTAGTTGGTGGTTTAAGCTTGTTCTGCTTGCACAAATGTGGGCTTGTAATCCGCGGTAAAGTTTACCATGCGTAAAATTATACGTGCGTATATCGGTCATTCGGCCTTTTCCACTCTTATTCCACGCGATTACAATAGGAAAAGTACTAGACAGAGAACCAGCTTCTTTATTGCCATTTGCATCCAAACTTATAATAGATATGTAACGTTTTTCAATGCACAAATAAACTACCGTGGGCGCTACTGCGTGTACACGATATCTTCGTTTGTCAGTGTCGAAACTGCTCCGTTAGTGGGTGTAATGCTGATTTTTTTTACATTCATTAAAACCCGTTACTACCAAAACTATATCTAGTATAGACTAAGAATAAAAACTTATTTATTGTTTTTGCTAAAACGACAACTATACTGCCTGGCCAACAATACACCGTTCATGCGTATGTTTTCACGTACAGATGTAATCGTTGACTGTGTATGCATCAGCGATTATTCCATAAATATAACAGATAACAAAAACCTTTAATCTGGTATTGTATGTACATTTCCAATAAATAAAACTATTTAATAATAACTTTAATAAAAAAACTAGAAATATCCAAAATTTAATGTTTTTCCCCCATACATTTAATAGGACATTCGTAGAAAGGCTTTCGGTGACCTACTGTAAGAGGTAACAATAAGTTTCCAGAGACAAAAAATAGTATTAAAACTATCTTTGTAGTAAGTTCTTATTGGGGAGGCAGAGGAAAACCAGGTTTTCTCCAATATGGTGGTTTTATTTCACAACATACACAGTACATACAGTTCAGGAGGTACGTACAGTGGGAAAGGACTCCCCCTAATCGGCACGTAGCCGAGGACCCGTACACACGTTTCGATTAGGAAACGGCTCAGGGTGCAACAACTAGTGCAACGTTCTAAAGCGCAGTTCCAATTAGGAAGCAGCGCTAGAAGCGTAGTAAGGTTTGTGTGATAAGTGATGTTTATTTTAAGAAAGTAAAAAATTTTGTATTCAAATCAGTTGTTCGAAATTAAAGCCTCTCTACGAATGTCATATTAAATGTATGGGAGCGTTAATATTTGACTTTAAAATATTGAATATTTGTTGTTTAATTTTTGAAAAGCTTTTGATGACGTTTTACTTATTAGGTAACGTACTTTTGATATCAGTTTAAAGGTTTTTGATATATCTTATATTTACGGATTAATCGCCTCGGTACACTTAACGATTACACCCTGTACCTATAATTACTGTATGGGCCTTGATCTAGCCAAACGTTTGGAAGCCAAATCATAAACACTCTTAAGTAGGGCCATGATTAATATGTAATTACATATTTTTGATATCAATAATTGACGTTCTTTAATTTGTTTCTACATAAATAATGATATTTATTATCAAAAAAGGTTACTTTTATTTTCCATATTTTTCCATATTTACAGGTTTAGACCATAATTCTACATGAAACTTGCAATAGTCCATATTTTCAATATTACGTGATATTTTATTTAATTAAAAAAATGAAAGTGCGTGCGTGCTCGAAAAAATAAGGTTATTACATTTTTTTATTTAATTTTCAAGCACTAAATAAAATTAACACTGTACTATGAGGAAGGTTAGAACACAACTTAGACCTGAGCAACTGACTTGTGGACTTCTGCAAATTTAAGTTTGCTCCAGTCACGTCCTGTGACGTCGAAAGGTCTTTCAGCTTTTGTATTGGCGTTGTTTCGACCAAACAGACAAAATTTTAATTTTGAAAATTTAAAAAAAACATGTAATTGTTTATTGTAACAATAACGGTAACGAAAATTTAATTGAAGCAGAATAACATTTGTTAATGTTTTTTCTATAATAAAGCGTAGTCCACGTGAAAACAGTTGTTTTTTATCTCCATATTTTTTCAATTTTTAACATTTTTGCCCATATTATATGTACATATTTTGTAGTTTATACTGCATATTTATCCGAGCCCTACTCGAGTGTTGGATTGTACTATGCTTTTAAAAGTATATATGGACCGATTGCGATTGTTTTAACTCTTGACGCCGGTACATATTATACAGCTCCGACTGATGTGATTGAGACACGCACACAAATGAAGTCATGACCTTTTCAAATCTCTCGGTCAGTTCGACTGGGTGTACCCATGTGATAGGTAAACGCAACCTAATCTAACTCAGAGTTAAGCTGTCTGTTTTAAATCTCCACACCTTCTCATTCAAGGCGAAATATGTAAGCGTATAATAATATAATAAGTCGCGTTTCAGAACATATACATATGTATTGGTTGCTTGAACATTGTTTTATTGTTTAAAGTAAATTTATTTTTACCATTATAGATTTTTTTAATTAGGCGTTTCCAATTTTCTTTACGTAACATAGTTTCTTATTATCTCGTGTTGTGGGTAATTGATAGCTCAGTGGGCAAGCGACTCGCACTTATACTGTCGTTAGGAAAATAGATACGTTTAGTGTCTCAAATTTATGTACAACGTACCTACTAGTACTACTATACAACGGCGGCGTTAATTCGCGAACGATTGTCTTTGTGATATAAGAGAGTGGGTTACGTCCATCACCCACTTGCATCACGATCGCGTCTTTTCATAATATTTCACACTAATATTGAATTGCATAAAGACGTCGTTTACACCTATATATAATATTGCATGGTTTTGCATCAAGAATGCATATATAACCATATCTTAAGTTGATAAATTATAAACGTTTAAAAAATTCTGCTTACCTACAGTCCAATGCCAAGTTAATTAACTTTTTGTATAATACTTAATCAGTCCTAAGTCACGAATTGGTCGGAATCGATACGATTTATAATAGTTATAATAGTTATCGATACGATTTATAAAAGTTTGATTAAATTGAATGAACCTTGTATTTTTAAGTAGTAATTCTCGGGGAAATTTTGACATATAGTGCTAATAAATATATCTGAATAATTGATTTGTCTCTAGTGATACATTTGTCAATCACCAGTAGGTGCTTGATCGTTATTGCTTGCTTTGTTGGTTGTATTTGTTCTGTTAATGAATCAATTTCCCATTGTTCCAATCGATATTGTCGCCAGAACATAACGCGTGCTGTCCCTGCACGGTACCCTGACAAACTGTTACTCCTTATTTTTACTTTACCACATGTTTTCGCGTGTCGTGCTTATTTTATATTACTCTGACTAAATACATATACCTACTTACGTAATCTGTGCAGGCAGTACGACAGGCTGAGAATTTAGTGCGCCCTGCGCCCGCGCCGCCTCGCCGTCATCGCAAGTTGTTGCGTGACTCTCCGAATTACCAACATTACGTTTGGAAATGATAACAAAACTACTCCGTTGCTGCAATCGCTGCAATTTACCACTGAAACCAACAAAAATCGCGACAAGGTTGGCTAAATGACAGATATACCGTGTTACTTAATTATGAAGACTCCATCTGCTTGATTGTAAAAGTTAAAAATTACCTTTATGTGCAAACAACTTGGTAAATTGGAATAGTCTTCGTTATGATAATAATGACGTATATGGGTATTTAAATACATTCTATCCAATGCAATGCATCTAATGCAAGGTCGTCGATCAGAACTTATTCGGTAAGAGATAATTCATTAAAAAAAACTCAGCGTGTATTGCTGAGGGTAAATCCATACGTTTGGCAGGGCGCCGATAGCAGCCGTAAAAGGGGTCGTTTTCAATAGTAGATCATTGTCGAAACTGATAAGTGTTCCGTGACAGAAGCGGTCACGAGCCCAGCGCCCACGAGGGTTGCTTCTTTCAGCAATACAGTTGCATCATGTTACGTACTTAACCTACCATCAGTTTATATGCAGAGTCATGAAGTAACTTAGATACATCCGGAGGTGGTATTTGGCAATGAACTTTATGGAAGGGAATACCTCTTCTTATTTCATCATTGACTATTGAACTGTACTCAAAGAAAACTTTCGAACATCTCATATTGTCTATTAAGAGCGACGTAATAATAAACAATGTTGTAACGTATGTACTCTTTTAAAAAAAGTGTGTGATCCTTTGGCTTTCCACGTACGTATTTGGTGGCAGCCCTTCGGTATTTCCAGCTCCAAGCACTGCCGTGCCAAGCACGCGCACGATGCCCCTCGCGAATCGGCGCCGGCGCATCCGCACGACCGCTACAGTCAATTACTTAAATGCGCTATGTACTTGAGCAACCTCCTTTACCTCAAAGCTACAATAATAATTGACCTGCTTGAAACGTGTAGTTGCCTAAACGATGAGGGATTATTTATATTTAACAGGTTTTGTAAACTCTCTTTCCCTCTCTTCAAATCGCCTATCACAAACATAATAAACAATTATGTACAAACATATTTTATTAAAAAGTAGTCTATTTTAATCATACTCGGTGAGCACGATTAGTTGTAGAATAGAGGATATCTTGAGTTTTGTCCTGTGTTGATTCGTTTATGTGTAACCTAACATTATTATGCTCTGTTGTTTGCCCTCATAAAATAAATATATAAATTTCCAAATTACGGGCGATACCGACTACGATCGTCCGTACATGGCTAAGTCATAATAATAATAAAAACATAAAATTATGTGTGTGCATTGTCAATGTTATTCATTAAATGTGCGTGTACACACATACATTATGCGTTTGTAATATTTTTTGTAGCAGTAGAGCTTGTGAAAGAGTTCGTCGAAGGAAGCATTGCCACCATACCTATTTCTGCCGCCAAGCAGTAATGTGAGCCTTAGTCCGTTTCGATTTTGAAGGGTTAAGGTGCTGGTGAAATTACAGGCACATGTAACTTGTCAACTTATGTCTCACGGTGATGGGCGCAGTGGCAGTGCCCTCAGATCTTTGCGATTTTTTGCGAGGTTCGCTTACCACCAGGACCACAACCTGTTTGTCCCGTCACTAGATATCATAAAAAAAAACGTATTTGCTAAATATTGACCACGGAAATTAATTTTCTATGCTGTTATGTGTTTTATTTAATATATTAAATGCCGTCGGTTATTATTAATTATAGCATCGCACATATTAAAATTCATGAATAAGAATGTTGAGAAACTTTAAACCAAGTCAGCCTTCTAGTAATTTAGGCTTACACAAACATTTAACTTTGCTTAAGGACGTGTGTATTATTAATTTGATCGAGTCGTGTTTACATAAATAATTACAGAGAAAATTCAAATTTATTACTGCTATGCAATTTCATCGCAAAAATCATTTTACAAAATTTCTGAAATATCACGTGTAACTTTAAGAATATACTTTAAGTAGTAACAATAATTTTACACATCACGAAACTGTTATAAATAAATTGTTGAAGTTACCGGCAGACGGCACTTGCCAACTTATGTTTCAGGGGACGGGTGCAGTAGCAGTGCGCCTCAGATCTTTGCGAGTTAAAGCTCTGAGTGGCACGGCAACTGTTATGGGCAGGCGTGTAGCTTACCATCAGGCGCGCGACTTGTTCGTCTCGTCACGTGTTATTATAAAAAAAAGTAAAATATATAAGTATAAAAAATTTATAAAATAAAAAGTAAAAAATAAAGACAAAGTGATGTTTCTTTTTAAGAAAGTTCAGGTAGGTAGGAAAGTTAAAAGCCTCTCTACGAATGTCATGTTAAATGTATGGCAATGTTTAACGTTAAAATTTTGGATATTTTTAGTTTTATTTTCAAAAACTTATTGACGTCGTTTTTGTCATTAGGTAATGGACTTTCAATATTAGCTCGAAGATTTTTGATATCTCTTATATATATGGAATTATCGCCTGGACACACTTAACGGATAACCGTTATAGATACGCAGTTTCGCAAAAGTTAACATTTTACGTAGTTCTACGTAAATTTTACGATCTTCTATTATTTCTTTGTGAAGTCCTTAGTCATATTCTCTATATATCTCTTGCAAATGTTTATAGCAATTACAGACAAATGCAAGTAAATTACATATAGAGCGTTTAAAATATAACAGAATTATAAATCTGCTGATATCAATTAATTCTGGTACCTATACATAATTATTGCAGGTGCTTTAAAAGCTGAAGTCGGTATTAAATGCATTTCCCAGGTACGTACAGCTTGATTTGATGGATATTAAAAGCGGCGGCATTGTAATCACAGTGTCTATGACCTAGGATATAATTTTATTACAGCAAGTTATTATGTATTGGTATTCAAACTACATAAGCGTAAACCATAAAAATCGTATTGACTGATTCAAGCCTCGCGTTTATTTACGAGAAATTTTTTCTCACGATTGCACAACGAGCCTACGAGAAAATGAAGTCTCACAACAAATATATT